>NW_026057577.1:88592949-88661639 GCF_023721935.1 Panthera uncia
TGAGGGGACTGTGGGGACACGAGGGGACTGTGGGGACATGCAGGGACTGTGGGGACACAAGGGGACCGTGGGTATACAGGGCTGTGGGGACACGAGGGGACTGTGGGGACATGAGGGGGCTGTGAGGACATGAGGGGGCTGTGGGAACACGAGGGGACTGTGGGGACTTGAGGGGGCTGTGGGGACATGAGGGGGCTGTGAGGACCTGAGGGGACTGTGGGGACATGAGGGGGCTGTGGGGACACAAGGGGGCTGTGAAGACACGAGGGGGCTGTGGGGACATGAGAGGATTTATGGAGACAGGAGGGGGCTGTGGGGACATGAAGCCAGCCATGGGGATAGTGAGACAAGTTATGGGATGGGAATTGTCTTGAGGATGGCGATTTAGTGGCAAGAACATAGAGGAAGTAGAAGCAGAAACCTTCAGGGCTGCTTCCTCAGCTGCCTGTGGAGTTCAGAGTCCTTCAGAGGTGGTACACTGTTGAACTGTCATCTTACCACAACAGAGAGAAGCAAGTTCTGCCGTCAGCAGAAGAGGTCCCAGGACCCTGGCATGGGAGCCAGACTGTCCGGGGCCCAGCAGTTAGCGTCACAGGGAGCACAGGCCTGGCTGGGAGTGAAGAACCAACCTGGGTAGAGGATTTTACTGCCTGTAGAAACGGCAACACTTCAACCCAGAGAGGCTGAAGAATAAAAGGAAGTTAGTGGCTCGTGTAACTGAAAGGGCTGGGGTGGGACTCCAGGTACACTAGGCTCAGGGGCTCAGACAAAGTGGACTGGTGCTCACTTTTACCGTCTCTCCATGCGGCATTCCCCTCTTGTCCCGGGATGGGGCAGAAAGATGGCCACCAGAAGCTCCAGGCTTCTGCCATTCTCTTGGCAACTTCAGTGAAAATAGCATCTTGCTCCCAATAGCTCAGCTGAAATCCTCAACCTGACCCTCATTGGTTTGGTGTGGGTCCTGTGCCCATTCCAGGCCCAGTGACTGTGCCGGGGGAGGGACCCTGATAGTCCAGCGATAGTGTGCATGGGGTCAGTCTCACCCAAACCACAGGGACTGAAGTGGGGCCAGCCTGATCCTGCAAAAGACAATCAGGGGCCCTTCCTGGAAGGGGCGGATGGATGCTGGGCAGGCAGGCAGTGGATGCCCACCAGAGAGCACCTGCATGGACATGGTCTCAGACCACTTCTGAGACTCTGGCCAGCAGCTCTGCCTTTGAGGCTGTGTCCTTCAAGGTACTTGGCCTGCCCAGAAAGGAAAGGCTGGCTCTGGGAAGCTGCCGCACTTCTGTTCAAGAAGCTGCTGCACGCCAGGCTCTGGGTTGGGCCCTGGGGAAACGGAGCTGAGGACCCCGTCGGTATCCTGGAAGAGCTCAGAGGAGACAAGCACACATGTGCAGGTGAACTCAACAGTACAGCTCTCTGCAAGAAGGCCATGGAAGCAAGGGCTGTGGGTGGGGGAGAGACCTCTGTGTCTGAGGACCTGGGCTTGGGAGGATGACTACAAGTTCATTAGGGAAAAGAGGGCAGCATTGGGAGAGGGTATTCTAGATCAGGGAACAGCATAGTATGAAAGAAAGGATGTTGTGTCTCAGGCACCAGGGAGTCAGGGAGTGGTAGGAGGGAAGACAGGAAGGAGGGGTCACGGGTGAAGGGCCTCCAATAACAGGGCTGGATAGATGGGGTAGTGAGGAGCCACCGAAGATTTGTGAACAGGACAAGTAATACGATCGGCACAGTTTTAGAAGAGGCACTCAGGCCGGTGGAGGATCCCTGCTCTCCTCTCCGGGTTGTGGATAGTTGCCAAGCGTTACAGAACTGTGCTTCCTAACACGCTCCAACTGGAGGTACTAACGCTGTCTCCCTTTCTCTTTAACCCTCTGCCTGTCTGTCTTGCCATCTGTCTTCCCCCACCTAACCCTTCTCTCTCAAGGATCGCTGACAAAGCATTCTACCAGCAGCCAGATGCTGATATCATCGGCTATGTGTACGTGTCTTCTTCGCTCCTCTGTCAGGGACCGGGAGAGGGCGAGGGACCCCTTGTGGGGCTGCCACGGTTTCTTGAGTCTCCTGCTTGTGGGGTATAAATGAGGTGGGGGTGGCAATGACCAGAGCAGGTGGCACTCCAGGGCTAGTGCAGGCACAGACCTTCTCCTCTATCCCTGCGGCAAATGTTTATTGAGCATCTATTCTGCCTGGAGGCAGCTTTGCTAAATCTAAGCAGAGAAAGAATGCACGGGCCATCCCAGCGGGGACAGGCAAATGGTGGGAGGGGCAAATGCAAACAGTCAAACTCCCTCCCTCTGAGAGGCCTCTTAGGGCTGGGAGGTGGGGTGGAGTCTTCTGTTGAACCAAACTTGGACTGTCAGAAGCATAAAGAAGAGATGCTCCCAGGAACACTCCCATTCTCTCCTCCTGCCCCCAAGTGCACTGCTCCTCCTCAAAACTTCGGCCCAAGTTTGGCGACAAGACCCTGCCTAGACCACCCAGGGCCCCTCTCACATGTTCCCCTTTGGAGTCTAGTTAGGACTGTGATTAATCTAGACCTGAGATGGCAGAGGCTTCCTCTCATGTCACCCCCAAATGATTGGTAGTGACAGTCTGGAAGATGTGTTGGGGATGTTGAAGCTAAAGGAAAAGCAGTGATGAATGTGTGATGTCTGCCACGTGCGTGTGTGCCAGTATTTGCTGTTCCTCATTCTGGGTTCACCCTCGGCAGGCCTCTGATGCTGTCTGGGCTAACGCTTCTCTCACAGAGCACAGGACCCACCTGAGAAACAACCTGTTTTTCAGCCAGTTTTTACTGGGACTCGCCCAGTGCCAGTCTCTGTTCAAACAGGAATAAGGCACAGCCTGTCCCCCCAAGTTGCTCATGGTCAGGAGGGTGTTGTCATAAGGGCGGTATGGAAGGGCACACTGAGCTCCAGGAGCCACCGTCTGCTGGGGGAGCGGCTTCAGAGATGCGGGACCTTCAGTATGAGAAGGAAGGGATGTGCTAGAAGAGGACAAGGGCAGCCTCCATGAGTGGAGTGCTGGGGCTGTGGGGATGGATGGGTGGGAGCTGAGGACGGGAGGTCAGCTTGGGGCTAGTTGCAAAATGCCTGTTGTGCCAGATGTATAAGCTGGGACTTGATCCTAAAAGCAGGATCCATAGGTTTCAAACAGAAGAGTGGGATGACAGGGGCATGGGTGCTGGGGAATATACAAGTGGTTGAGTGTTCTTTTTGCACTTGAGGAAATAGCGCCCAGGGGGCTCCTGAAGAGAGGAAGAGTCTAGATCAGTGTTTCTCAGACTTTTCTGTGCCTATGAATCATTGAGGGATCTGTTGGAGGGAGATTCCAATTCAGTAGGACTGAGGTGAGGCCATGATTCTGCATTTCTTTTTTTTAAATTTTTTTTTTAACGTTTATTTAGTTTTGAGACAGAGAGAGACAGAGCATGAACGGGGGAGGGTCAGAGAGAGGGAGACACAGAATTGGAAACAGGCTCCAGGCTCTGAGCTGTCAGCACAGAGCCCGATGCGGGGCTCGAACTCGCGGGGCTCGAACTCACGGACCGCGAGATCGTGACCTGAGCCGAAGTCGGACGCTTAACCGACTGAGCCACCCAGGCGCCCCTGATTCTGCATTTCTAACAAGCCCCATGGTGATGCCAATGCTGCTGGACCATGCACCACACTTTGAACAGCAAGGTTAGAGGAGAGCCTCTTGACCTAGAAGGGACAGCTCCTAAGACAGCACGCCTCAGCCCCACTGGTCATCCAACCTCATATAGCCTTTCTCCAAGTCTGCACACACTCACCACTTTGTTAGATTCTCAGGCCAGTGAGACAGATCAGCAAGGTGGAGGCTGATTCTCACTTTATAGGTAAGGAAATGAGTACATGGAAGGAAAGGAAGATCACTAGGGAGGGGCCACGTCACCTAATCCAGGGCCAGCTCATTCTTGGCACAGCCTGTAGGCATCACCTAAGAGCTCCCTGCCTGACATGTGCAGAACTGATCCTGCTTGAGATACAGAAGGGGCCATGAGGGGAATGGGGATTTCCAGGGACCCTTGCTTGCCAAATAAGACATAGACCCAGCCCTCTCCACTGGAGATCAGTTATTGTTCTTTTCTTAGATTCCCACATTTGGGTTTTGTCCACTGCACTGTATTTACTGTACTTTGTTTCTCCACGTTCCTTAATCAGTGGCTTCTAGAACTGTCCACCAGAACTTCTGATGAAAAAACCACCAGTTTTCATCCTAACTTGATTCCAACCAAAAGCAAAGACTCCAATGGAGTATTCCCCAGGCTGTGGTTCCATGGAGATAAGTCATTCTGGGCTAAAAAGAGCTCTATAGTCAAATATGCTTGGAATGTGGTAGATTCTATCTGCATCTTATACTCCACCTTAGAGGTTCAGGATAAACATCAGTACATTCAAGGCTTTGAAAGTCTCGCTTTTAAGATCCTCTTTAACTAAATTTTCTATGTGTATTTGACCAGAATGCTTTTCTGGGGGAATACTTATTGGGTCCATAGGACATAGAGGCAATGCTGAACCAGTTAGTAAGGTGGTTAGTCAATGTCCTACCTCTGTCAAGGTTTTGGAAATGTTTAAAATAGCTGAGGTACTACACTAGTGCCTCCAAGGTTCTTTAGTTGTTGGGATTCCCAACAACTTTTATTTTTTTATTATTTTTTAATTTTATTTTATTTTATTTTATTTTTTTTATATTTTTATATTTTATTTTATTTAATTTAATTTAATTTAATTTTATTTTATTTAATTTTATTTTATTTTATTATTTTGAGAGAGAATGAGTGAGTAGGGGAGAGGCAGAGAGGCAGGGAGAGAAAGAATCCCAAGCAGTCTCCGCACTGTCAGCACAAAGCCTGATGCAGGGCTCCAACTCACGAACCGGGAGATCATGACCTGAGCTGAAATCAAGAGTCAGACGCTTAACTGACTGAGCCACTCAGGCGCCCCAGTTGGGAACTTTTGCTGAGGAGGTGAGGCCTGTACTCAGACCTGAATGAAAAGAAGCTACAAGCCACGAGCAGGTATAGGGGAAAGCATTCCAGGAAGAGGTGACAGCCAAGTACAAAGGCCCTGAGGCAGGACCAAAGTAGGCTTCCTTTGATGCCAAGGCTGCTTCTGGGGACCTGAGAGCATAGGACACAGGGCTAACTCTGGACAGAGGACCCAAGAGTAGGCTGGGCAAAGCAGCTTACTCAATGGGAGCACAGCATCACTGATTCAGGGGAAAGACAGACAGCAATGAAATCTCTGTCTTTTCTCCACCTGCAGGGCATCTGAGGAGGCTTTCGTGAAGGAATCCAAGGAGGAGACCCCAGGCACAGAATGGGAGAAGGTGGCTCAGCTGTGTGATTTCAACCCCAAGAGCAGCAAGCAGTGCAAAGACGTGTCCCGCCTGCGCTCAGTGCTCATGTCCCTGAAGCAGACGCCGCTGTCCCGCTAGGTGCCTGTTACAAGCATGGCCACAAAGCATGGGCTGGGCCTGGGCACAGGAGGAGCAGCTGCTTCAGACAGCGGGGGCAGCACCTCCAGCAGCTGCTACACATAGCCTATTCCGTTCCTCCCCATCTCCCGGGGCTGGGAAGGGAACCCTCACCCCTCTCACCCCATTTCCTCCTAGCCCTGTGGCCCAGCCCTTCACACCTCCTCTCAGTCCACAAAATTGTGACTGTCCCTCCTGACGTATTTTTTTTTTCTTGGCTTAAAGGGTGTGTTGTTAACTCTTTTTACACTTATTTATTATCATTCTCATTTCTCCGGAAGCCATAACTGGTGTCAGGGCTCAGTTTGTGCTTAGAACTTTCCCAGCTTCATGGCCTTGAGACAAGGTGAGGCTATTCCCCCAGAACCCCTCCCAGCTGGAAGTGGGTGTCCCAACTTGTATGTCTGCTGCCTCCCTCTCCAGGAGGAAAGACAACCTCTAATGGAATGCTTTTGCAACCTTGATCCTTGCTGATTCTTGAACAAGCCTGTGAGATAGGGATTCTCTTGTTGTCTTGATATAGCCATGGACACCAAGGCTCCCAGAAAGTAAGAAGCTTCAAGTGGGAGGGAAGAGGCAAGACCAGAAGTTCCCGGTGGTAGCTCCCTCTAAACCTGGGTGAGAGGCTGGTGAAGGTGGCTGCTGCCAGACTCTTGTCTTGGGTTTGGCCAGTACCCTCTAGATGGGGAAGGCTCACTGCTCTCTCTCCTTCAGCTGTGCCCCTCTGTAGATCTGGGATAAATAATCAGTGACCATACATTCTTCCTCTTCAGCCGAGGTTGCAAACAAGCTATGCTTAAGCCATTGTGACCTGCACAATGTTTAAAAAGATTTGAGTAACTACCAACTGTATTAGTTTCCTAGAGTTGCCATTACAAAGTACTGCAGTGTATGGCTTAGAACACACATTTATTGTCTCACCATTCTGGATGTCCAAAGTCCAAAATCAAGGTGTCAGCAGGGCCATGGTCCATCGGAAGGCACTAGGGAAGGATCTGTGCAGGCTTCCCTCCCAGCTTCTGGCAGCCTCAGGTATTCTTTGACTTGTAGGTGCATCACTACAGCCCTGAGTTCATCTTCGTATCATCTATGCATTGTCTTTCTGTCCAAATTTCTCCTTTCATAACAATGTCAATCAGAATGGATTAAGGCCTACTGCAATGACCTCAGTTCAACTTAATTATCAGTAAAGACCCTATTTCCAAATAAGATCACATTCTGAGATACTGGGTTAGGACTTCAACATATCTTTTTTAGGGGAACACAATACCACCAACCACTAAAAATGGTGGCCTTCATCTTTAAAAGTGCCATAGTCCTCACTACTCCACATTGATTCCTTGAATCTTGAGGCAAGGGTCACCACAACATATAGCTTTAAATTTATAATCTTTGCCTTACAACTGAGAGACCATGATGGGAACAAGAAACTTAGTAGGCCCTAGTCATATACTCCTCCATTTTGCAATTTAGATTGTGTTATGGGGCTCAAAAAGTGGGTATGTCTTCTATACTCCCTCTTTTCCCTTCCGGTAGCTTGCAGATGGTGATGAAATTGAAGTCATACATGTTAGGAACTTGGGTCCAAATCAACAGGTTGGATCTGACCACAGTCCAGGAATACTTGTGTGAGATTTTACATGAATGCAAAACTCATAGGTTGCCTCTCTTCTAGAGTTTGCTTAGGTCCAGCCTACTTTCTTCCTTAACCCTGAAACAGTAGGTACACAAACCAGTGACAAGCTTTGTGACTATGTTCTTACCACTCTACCAGGCTACTTCTCTGAGCCTCAGTTTCCTTTTCTGTAAGATGCATCAAGAATCAAGCCGGGATGGTATAGATCAGTGGAGCCCTAGGTGCTCTCAGGTGAGAGTGGGGTGAGGAGTAAAGTGGAGAGCAGAGCCCTCTGCCTTGGACAGGGCCACAGCTGTTGGCCTAGTCTGAACGAAGGTTTTCTGTTGTAAGTTTGAAAATTGACAGAAAGATCAGTTTTTTTCAAATAGCATCACTCTAAGGAATTTCTACTTTTAGCAAGTTCCTCAGGTGATCGTTACCAGGAAAGCTCGGGAACAATTAAACTATTAAGATTTCTAAGGGCCCCTGCAGTCTTTAGACAATTTTGTCCTAAAACCAAAGACCAAAAACTTTGGAGGGTTAGAAGGAATGAATTCACCAAACTACAAGTGGATCAATTTATTAAGTAGGAGGTGGAGAAAGTGAGGCACAAATAGAAGTATGCAACACCCAAACTGAACCCAATCTGAGATTCCTGAAAAAACATGTGTCGGTCACACAATTGGCCACTTCCTCCGACTTGTCAGGGAAGATGAGGGAATAAGTCAGGTGACAGGACAGGTGGTTGCTCCTGGGGCTGGGAATGATCTCTGCGGAACTTTCAAGGCCAAGTCTCGGGCTCAGGATCGAGACCTCATAGCAGATGCAGCCAGACCCAGCAAGATGGCTGCGACCGTGAAGCCCTGGGCAGCGATCCGGGTGCGCATCATAAGCTGAGATCGGTGGCTCTGACCCCGGTGGAAGCAGTAGAGGCCGTAGGTTAGGGCGGCCGCCGTGCCCAGGCAGCCTGAGGAAGGGACAAAGCAAGTACGGAGTGGCAGGTTTCGACCCCGTAGGCCTCTCCCCGCTTTGGATCCCCTACCAGAGGGTGGAGAGCTCAGAAGAGAGACCGAGGGAAGGCGGGTGGAGCCGAGTGGGAGGCTTTGGTCGAGGTAGGGTCCTCCTAGTTATAGGGCTCGCCCCACCTCAGCGACCCCCAATCCCGCCCAGCTCCAATCAGATTCACCCCTCACCGCCCGGCCACTTCGCCACAACTCTGGTCCACTCTCACTCAGGTCCCCCTTGGCTTTCCTGGTCCTCCCCTAATTCATTCCCTCAGACATCACTATCCTCTCGGTCTACAGTTCCTACAACACCTGCTTACCTATGGGTACCATCGGGTTCTCGCGGGTCTTGCGAAGGAATTTTTCTTTGAAGCTTTCTGGAGTGCTGTAGACACTGGGGCTAAAGCCCTCAATGACCGGGGGCTGTGATGGCTCAAAGGGTGCCTCCGGAGTCACAGGGCCAGGAACCGCCATGTCCCCGCAACAGCTTTAGGAGAAAATAGGGACGCTAAACCCCGCCTCCTGATGAGGTCATGAAAAGGGCGGGGAAAAGGAATTTGCTGAGCATTGTACGCAGGCGCTAACCGCTCATTGGCTTCTGGGAGTCGTGGTAAACTGCACGATATCGCTAAGGGGAGAACTACGTTTCCCAAAAAGCCTGCACAGCCCTGGCGCGCATATGCCGGAAATAGTCTGCTGCACGAGGTGCTGCGAGTGAGAGGAGCCCAGTTGTAGTTGCCGGTGCGGTGGTCACTGCAATGCCCAAGGCCAAGGGGAAGACCAGGAGACAGAAGTTCGGTTACAATGTTAACCGGAAGCGTCTGAACCGAAATGCTCGACGGAAAGCAGCGCCACGGATCGAGTGGTGAGGGGCCCGGGGTTTAGGAGGCGGGGGACCTCTGGTGAGACGGCCTGCGAGATGACGGTTCCGTGATTTCTTTCTTTGCCCGTAGCTCCCACATCCGACATGCCTGGGACCACGCTAAATCCGTGCGGCAGAACCTGGCCGAGATGGGGTTGGCTATGGACCCCAACAAGGCTGTGCCCCTTCGTAAGAGAAAGGTACTCACATAGCAGAGTCCCGGCCCTTGACCCCTGCTTCCCGCCGTACTTAGCCGGGTTTCAGAACTTCATCCTGTCTGTTCCCACGCTCACGCTTTTCCTGGGTTTGCGACCTTCCCACAGCCAACTCGGGCAGCTTGCACTGACTGTGGATGAATGTCTCTTTACCACTACGCTCAGACTCCTCAGCACACGTTGGACCAGGGTTGGAGCTTCCCTCTTTTCTTCTCCATTCATTTTTCCCTCCGAAATTAACCTGTTTGGGTTCCTCGTCATCTCAGTGGTGTTTTCCAGAATTTATCTTTTTCTGCCCTTAACTTTCCTAGTAAGGGCTCCCTCAGATTTTGGGATCTTTACTTCCTCTTCCTTACACCTTCCCCTAGTCATCCTGGTCTGAGGCTCCCTTATTAGCTTCTCCCAAATAGGTCTTTTACTGGACCACCCTTTCAAAAATGGCACACTTTTTTACCCAGTAGTTTCTTCCCTGCTTTAATTCATAGCACTTGTAAACACTTGATATTTTATATATTTGTTTATTGTCTGTGCCTCTTTACCCCAGCATAATCTCCTTGGAGACAATTTTGTGCTTTGTTCACTATTAAACCCCCAGTGGTTCTTAGGATGTGACTAGTGCTCAATAGTTAACCTAATGAATGGGCTTGCTGTTTGGATTTGTCCCATTGCTTTTATTTTTATTTTTTTTATGAATATAAATTTTTATGAATTTAAATTTTTTTATGAATATAAAAATTTTGTATGAATATAATTGTCAAATTGGGTCAAATACAACACCCATTGCTCATCCCAACAAGTGCCCTCTTCAATGCCCATCATCCATTTTCCCTATCCCCCACCTCCCCATCCCCTTAGTTTGTTCTCTGTATTTAATAGTCTCTTGTGGCTAGTCTCCCTTCCTCTGTTGGTGTCTACTTTTTTTCCCCTTCCCTTCTCCCATGGTCTTCTGTTCAATTTCTCAAGATTCACATATGCATGAAAACATAAGATATCTGTCCTTCTCTGACTGACTTATTTCACTCAGCATAATACCTTCCAGTTCCATCCACATTGCTGCAAATGGCACAATTTCATTCTTTCTCATTGCCAACTAGTATTCCATTGAATACATAAACCACATCTTCTTTATCCATTCATCAGTTGATGAACATTTAGGCTCTTTCCATAATTTGGCTATTGTTGAAAGTGCTGCTGTAAACATTGGGGTACATGTGCCCCTATACATGAGCACTCCTGTGTCCCTTGGGTAAATTCCTAGCATTGCTATTGCTGGGTCATATGGTAGCTCTATTTTTAATTTTTTGAGGAACCTCCACACTGTTTCCAGAGCAGCTGCACCAGTTTGCATTCCCACCAACAGTGCACGAGGGTTCCTGTTTTCCCACATCCTCACCAGCGTCTGTAGTTTCCCGATTTGTTCATTTTAGCCACTCTGACCGGTGTGAGGTGGTATCTCACTGTGGCTTTGATTTGTATTTCCCTGATGCTGAGTGACGTTGAGCATCTTTTCATGTGTCTGTTGACCATCTGGATGTCTTCTTTGGAAAAGTGTCTATTCATGTCTTCTGCCCATTTCTTCACTGGATTATTTGGTTTTTGGGTGTTGAGTTTGGTAAGTTCTTCATAGATACTAGCCCTTTGTCCGATGTCATTTGCAAATATCTTTCCCCATTCCATCGGTTGTCTTTTAGTTATGTTGGTTGTTTCCTTTGCAGTGTAGAAGCGCTTTATCCTTATGAGGTCCCAATAGTTCATTTTTGCTTTTAATTCCCTTGCCTTTGGAAACGTGTTGAGTAAGAAATTGCTGCGGCTGAGGTCAAAGAGGTTGTTGGCCTGCTTTCTCCTCCAGGGTTTTGATGGTTTCCTGTCTCACATTTAGGTCTATTTTGAGTTTATTTTTGTGTATGGTGTAAAGAAGGTGGTCTAGTTTCATTCTTCTGCATGTTGCTGTCCAGTTCTCCCAGCAACATTTGCTAAAGAGACTGTCTTTTTTCCACTGGATGCTCTTTCCTGCTTTGTCAAACATTAGTTGGCCATACATTTGTGGGTCCAATTCTGGGTTCTCTATTCTATTCCATTGGTCTATGTGTCTGTTTTTGTGCCAATACCATACTGTCTTGATTACAGCTTTGTAGTAGAGGCTAAAGTCTGGGATTATGATGTCTCCTGCTTTGGTTTTTCTTCAATATTACTTGGGCTGTATGGGGTCTTTTGTGGTTCCATACAAATTTTAGGATTGTTTGTTCTAGCTTTGAGAAGAATGCCAGTGCAATTTTGATTGGGATTGCATTGAATGTGTAGATTGCTTTGGGTAGTATTGACATTTTAACAATATTTATTCCTCCAATCCATGAGCATGGAATGTTTTTCCATTTCTTTGTGTCTTCTTCAGTTTCCTTCATAAGCTTTCTTTAGTTTTCAGCATATAGGTCTTTTACATCTTTGGTTAGGTTTATTCCGAGGTATTTTATGGTTCTTTGTCCCATTGCTTTTAGACAGGTTTCTTTTTATTCCTTCATGCCAGAGTAAAATGGCACTACTGTTTCTTGATCAAATAAATGTGAGGCTATTGCTAAGCACTGTCAGGTTGCTCCTCTTCATAGAAAAGAAGTCATCTAAAAAAAAAAAAAAAAGTCATCTGCTCCTCAGTGTAAATTATGAAGAGCTTTCATATGCATTGTTTCACTTGATCAGCACAGATGAGGTGAGGTAGGCAAAGGATATTATGCTGATTTTATAGATAGGCACAGAAAGATTAATTGCTTGCTTGAATCCCTTTTGGGAACCATAAAGCCTCTGGGGCAATGGTTCTCTCTGTCATTTCTTCCTGCCTGAACTTGTGTAGGGATTTTTGTGGGTAGTGCAGTTGTGTGAGCAGGGCAGGAACCTCTAGAATTTTCCCTCATCTGGGATCCTTTGTATACTGGTCTCACAACTTCTGTTCTCTTCAGGTGAAGGCCATGGACATTGATGTAGAGGAAAGGCCTAAGGAGCTTGTGCGAAAACCCTATGTGCTAAATGGTGAGTGCTGGTTACATTCCTCTAGGTCACTATCCTGCACAGTCAGGGCTAAAAAGGGCCTCAGATGTCTTCATTTTACAGATGGAGAAACTGAGGTTCAGAGGGAAGAAGGGAACTGGTCCAGGGTTCACAAAGTTAATACTGCGTCTCTAACTGGGACATTTTCAGTCTACTTACTAAACTCCAGTGTGTGAAGTGAGGTCAGAGATGTTCAGGGAGGATGTAGCCAGGTGCCTTAAGAGAATAGAAAAGAAACCATTAAGTCTCAGGCACATGTTCAGCTTGTCATGAATTTAAGGACAAACAGATTTTTATAGAGATTCTACCATCTCATTTAATCTTTTCATTGACAAGTCAATTTCATGTATATTAAGCCTATAGAGGCTGAATATTAAAATAGAGCAGAGTAAAATCTGCAGGGAAGCAGGTATACTCTGAAATTCTCCACCCATCCTTCTTCTTACCTGTCCAAGATTTTTAACAGTTCTCCTGAAGGTAAAAGGGTTTTATGAGACTGATGCACTACCTACTGCGCTAACGAGGCACCTTTAAGGTAAAAGGGTTTTAAATGGCCAGACATTACATAGAGAATTCTTGAGTTCCTATTATTAGTTCATCAGTGATTCTCATAAGAATTAGTACACAGGATTGCATAAATAAAACCAGGTGTACTTATTGTAGTCAGAGTTAATCTTAAAAAGTTTTACTTCTCATTCTCTAAAAAATTTTTTTAAATTATGGTAAAAAACATACTACATAAAGTTTACTATCTTAATCCTTTTTCATTGTATAGCTCAGTAATGTTAAGTATGTTTATCTTGTCATGTAGCAGATTTCCAGAACTTTTTCATCTTCAGAACTGAAACTCTACCCATTAAACAACTAATCCCTTTGTTCCTGTCTCCCCACCCCGACCTTGCCCCTGGCAACCAAGTCAAAGATATTCTTGACCATAAGCAATTTAGCATTTAACCCTTGAATAACATTTGACCACCTTCTTTCTGTGAGCTATTTTTCACATTGAGAAATGGGGAGTGTTTGCCTAACGATTTTATTTTATTTTTTTTTTAAGTTTTTAAATTTATTTTGAAAGAAAGGAGAGGGAATCAGCAGGGGAGAGAATGGGGGACAGAGGATCTGAAGTGGGTTCTGTGCTGACAGCAGCAAGCCCGATGCCAGGCTTGAACTCATGAACCATGAGGCCATGACTTGAGCCCAAGTCGGATGCCTAACCGACAGAGCCACCCAGGCCCCCTTGCTTAGCTGTTTTAAAAGCGAAGCCACAATTGCCTCCACAGCTTGGCTTTTTACCTTACATAGAGCAGTGAGGTTCCAGTGAGACCCAGCCTCAGGCCCTGGTTCCTGCGGCGTTAGTTCTCATTCACACCTTTCCATTTCACATTATTGTTGTAACACTTAAAGAAAAGAAATTCTCAGGAAATTTTAGAGATGGAAGGGAGTCCCAACCTCTGGTAGGCAATGTATCTTCATTTCTGTCCCCAGGACCTGCTACTAAGTAGAGATTATTAGTTTGGTACCTGTCTGTTACCAAGCTTAGACCCAAAGAGGTAAGACTTGCCTTTTAGGTAGTTGTAAAACTGATAGATGGTTGTGTCATAGGCACAGCCTGAGATCCAAGGGGCTGAAGAGTACCGAATTAGGGATGAAGAGGCAAAGCCCATCTGATGGCCATGGTTTGGGATTAGGTGAAAGAGTGACTGGGCTACCAAAAAGTACAGGAGGCAAAACCTCTTTTCCTGTTTCTTGGTTTCTCTCACCCCAGACCTGGAGGCAGAAGCCAGCCTCCCAGAAAAGAAAGGAAATACGCTGTCCCGAGACCTCATTGACTATGTACGTTACATGGTGGAGAATCATGGCGAGGACTATAAGGTGAGTGGTTTGGGTCCCACGGGAAGAACCACTTGAGTTTGTTGTGAAGGTACCCTGGACAGTTTGGGGTCTGATCTTCTTGACTCTTGCCTGAGACTGAGTTGAAACAAAGAAAGGAAAGAGAGACTTTAGGAAATTGATCTCATTGACAGATGCTTATAGCTGGGATAGACTGACTGGCCTGTGATTCATATCCCACTCACAGATATGCTGTTTTGTTTGCATGGTATTTTTAAAGAACTTGAACTGGTTGCTATTTTAATTACAGGAGGTTTCAAATAAAAATTCACGTTTTTGACTTCTCTTAAAAATTGAAAAATCTGGCTGCACTGGACTCTGGTGCCCAAGTGGGATCAATGGCTGTGGATGGAGCATTAGCTATTCCTCTGACCCTAGCTCCTGCCTGGTCCCCGAGGGCATTTGCACCCATTTCCCCACATATACCATGGTTTTTGAGGTGAGGAACCTGAACCTCGGGGATATGAGGTGGCTTACCCAACTCAGGCAGAACTAGGGGTTGAACTGTGCCTGTCCAGCCCTCCTCAAGTGGCCCTTCTCCTTTCTTAGGCTATGGCTCGGGATGAGAAGAATTACTATCAAGATACCCCGAAACAGATTCGGAATAAGATCAACGTCTATAAGCGTTTTTACCCAGTGGAGTGGCAAGCCTTCATTGATTCTTTGCAGAAGAATAAGATGGAAGTTGAGTGAGTGGCTTATGCCTGCCCCAGGCTGAGGCCTCCTCCTGGACCAAAGAAACTGGAAGCCAGGGTTTAAGGCAAGAAGGGGCATGTGGCTAGATGAGGCTGGCCAAACCCCATGGAATCAAAAGGTCACACACGCACACACACACGCACATACACGCTCCCCTCTCTGGGGAAGGAACAGTCTCCATGAGGTTTCTTAGGGCCCTGGGAAAAGCTAGAACCTAATGTTTTCAGAGTGGGTGGTTTGTTTACATATAATATGTACATAATAAAATAAGGCTATTTTATTTCTCTGACGGTTATGTGTTTCCCCTCCCAGCCAAACCCTGGGACTGCCCCTGTGAAAACCAACTCAACCAGGGCAGAGGCCGTCCAGCCCTTTGTGTGCCACATTGCCACGCCCTCTTAGGTGTGGCCTCCCTCCTCTTCTCACTTATTCAGTTCCATTGCTCTGCCTTGGTTTTCTGCACAGCATTAACCCTTCCACAGAAGCCTGCCAGCAACCCTGGACTGCTCAGAAGGGATCTGTCTTGCCAACACTAGCCCCACTCCGAGGCTGGAGGTTGGCAGACTGGTTGTCCACGGCCCTACCCTGTGGTTTGATGGCCAGAGGGCAGGTAGCTGCACTGCTGCCTCCTTGTGACTGGTCTTCACTGCATCTTCAGATTGCTTGCCCTGAAAGGAACCCAGGGCCCCCAGTCTGCTTTCTGAGACTGGGGGACTGCTGAATACCACTCTACTGTGTGCCAAGCACTGGGCTACACACTGTGTGGCCAGTCTCTGGGGCAGGCCTAATTTGGTCATATGAGGTGATGACTCAGAACAGGATCACAGGCATGTTGTGGGGTGGGCACTGGGCATTTTCTGGTCTTGGTACTTTATCTTCAGCTGTTATAATTTTTTTAATGTTTTATTTATTTTTGAGAGAGTGCAAGTGGGGGAGGGACAGAGGGAGGGGGCACTGTAGAGAGACGGGGCCTAAAGGTGCAGTGATGAGAGAATTACGAAGCAGGGGGCTAAGACTCTCCAGGAGCCCGAAGCACCAGTCCCCTGGCTCAAGCCTCTTTTATTTTTGCAATTTGTCTGATGACAGCAAGCACGTACAACATAGTATTTGGCATCTTGACAGGCCGTGCACCTGCAGTGTATTCCATACTGGGTCATGAGTACGTCTGGCGCCAGACAAAACATTCTTATCCCTGGCCTGGTGCCGGTATGATATCCTTCTGGAGAGGACGTGCAGTCCCGGCGGCTTTCAGTTCCTGCTGCTCCATCCCTTTCCTTCAGGACATTCTCACGGTGCCTCCAGCTTCTTGTTCTCCAACATCTCCCCCTTTTTGTTTGTATACAACGGACTGTAGGAGGACATTGTATAACCTGAGGTGTCCGTCGGTACATTGACAGGCTTGTTGTCCCCGGTACCAGACTGCACATGCAAGGATAAATACGCTGCATATTAATACAAACAGAATAGCAGTAGAGAAATTAAAAATACTAATACGCTCTTTAGGGTTTAATTTTCCCAATCCCTCTGGTATACTTTCTAAGATCTTAGAACTGGATAACATGTCCGGATTTGTTTTGAAAGTCTCACATATTTCTGCTTGCAGATGGTCCATCAGACACATTTCTGGAGAATATTGCCATGGTTGAGACATGTGAACCAGCAGCCACAGGCCAGTGCACGCTCTAAGTAAATACAGGCTTTTGGATGACATATTAAAGGGTATAGAATTGTTAAGACAGGTGTGTAATGAGCAGTTAACACAAGTTATAAGGGTCTCAGAATCATTCCAAACTATCCGTCCTTTCAGTAGTATGTATGGCAAACGGACACAAGCCCGTATGTACTGGGTACTATTGACTGTGAAGGATAAAGTAGAAATATTGCTGCAGCTGTTTTTATAATATGTGCCCTTCCAGGTATGTAAAGGGTGGAGGGCGGCAGTTAATTTCCCTATATGCTTCTGTAACAGTCGTTGTAAATGAGGACTGGGTGCGGAAATTCCCCCACCATGCCAAACGATTGAGCCATTAGCAGTGGTGCTGATAGTTTGATTATGAACACACCATCGTAGATTTTGTAACGAATTTTTAAGGCAAGCTGAGCCCATAGGGCTTTAATGAATGACGCTTCCATAGAAGCATTTAAAAGAACTCACCCTATTTCCCTTCTATATACGTCCCAAGTCACGCATCTGTCATTCTGACAATGTGCGAGTAGCATAAGATAGAAGCATTGGAGGAGTGTCATTGAATTGTAAGGTTGGAGTCAATCAGAGAATGGGCTGATAGTAAGAAAATATGTTTGTGTTGGGTCCCATTTTTAATAATAGATAGTCATACTTGAGGCTTACTCTTGAGGCAGTGTTGCCCGTAACCAAAACGTAAGGAGGACACTCGATCCCTATAGTGTAATTATCCATAACAGGACTTTCTTCATTTGGCCTATGTAGTCCTCTGCTGTCAAATGGCCCAGGTGTCCATTCTGTGTCATTTGTATATACCGGCACAGGGGAGTCGTACCAATTTATGCCCTGATTGAGAGGTGGATGAGGGATATAAGCCCAGTAAGTATAGTTATCAGCGTTTACTGTAGTAGTGATGACCGCAAGCATCGCAAGGAAAAGGTGAGCAGGGGTTTGCGGGCTGCGAGTCTGCATCAGTATTTTTCAGCATCATGTGTTAACCTCTTAACTTGTCCCCAGGTAGGAGGCTGAGCAGTCCTAGTGCGCCTGAGGAGAGGGCATGGCGCGTTAGGCACAAATTATCAGTTTCCCTATGGACATTCTGTGAAACTCTTTGACTGGTGGGATTATGTCTAACCAAGGTCACTTGGATTGGCTTATTCCTGGGTTTCAACTGGCTACTGGGTAACCACTGGTAGCCTTGATCCATAGAGACATAAACATACCCTTTGCCCCACACAACAACCTCTCCCTTTTCCCAGTGTCCCTTCTCATCTTTCCAATATACCGGCTGATGAACAGGGGTGACCTTTTGCTTGTGCCAGTGTACCTTAGCAGCAGGATATGTATGGGGTACTTGTATGTCCGAGAAATTTAAAGTATATAAGGCACGATGTAATTGTTCCCGTGGCGTAGTCTAAGTCCTTCTTCTCCCCCTTTTTGTTTAATTAACATGTTTTTAAGTACCCGATGAGTGTGTTCTATGATCCCTTGATCTTGAGGGTTACAGGGAATGCCAGTAAGATGAGTAATTTGTTGTGCTGCAAAGCAGCGGGCTACCTTATGAGATATGTATGCAGGGCCATTATCACTTTTAATGTATAGCCTTTTTTCCTGTACATGCTGTGGCCCAGATATATCCGGAGAAGGTATCCGCAGTAACATGTACATAAGAGAGCTTACCAAAAGCAGGAATATGGGTAACATCAGATTGCCAAAGTTCATTTGCCCATAGTCTATGAGGATTCACTCGAGAAGTATATGGAGCCACAGTGAGGGGCTTGAAAGAAGGACAGGCACTAACGATGTCTTTTGACTCAGCATGTGTTATAGTGTGTCTATGGGCAAGTCCTCGAGCATTAGTATGGTGAAGCATATGCTCCTGTTGTGTCATCTGTAAAGTGCCTTGTAATAAGTCATCAGCAATGGAATTTCCTAAGGCTAATGGGCCAGGAAGTTTAGAATGACTGCAAGTATGAGTGATATATAAAGGATGTTGCCTATGCCGTCTGTATTAATTCTTGTAAATGCAAAAACAGATAATGTAATTCATTTTGTGAAACAATATGTACAGTTTCAATATTTAGGACTATGAACCATACATATAGTGAATCTGTCACAACATTGAGGGAAGCAGGTACAAGATGCAACAATTCTATAACGGCTGCTAATTCAGCTTTTTGGGTAGGGCTGTTAAGGTTGGGATCACGGCTAATGTTTGGAAAAGATAAGGTATAAGTCGGATTCCCAAAGCAGGTCACAACCAATTTATATCACCTAGTAACTTCTGGAAATCATTTAAAGTTTTCAAATTATCTCGGTGAATCTGTACTTTTTGGGGAATGATGGTTACCTTGTGAATTTTTACACCAAGATAAAGGAAGGGATCTTGGTTTTGCACCTTTTCCTCTCCTATTATTAGGCCGTATTTGGGCCTAATAATAAAGATAAAGATCTTCTACTTGTGTAGGCGTTTGAATATCATTCATGTAATGGTTAATCAATGCTTTTGGGAACTGAATACGCAATTGTGAAAGCAGCTGATTAACAAAATGCTGACACATAGTAGGGCTATTAAGCATACCTTTTGGAAGCACTTTCCATTGATAGCATTGCACAGGAGCCATATGATTGTATGAAGGTACAGAAAAAGCAAATTTTTCTCTATCATCTGGCTGTAGTAGAATTGTGAAAAAACAATCTTTCAAATCTATAATTAATGACCAGTTCTGACAAATCATAGTAGGGGATGGGAGCCCAGGTTGCAAAGGTCCCATACTCGTTTACCTTCCTTAAGTCAGTCAACATTCTCCATTTCCCAGATTTTTTCTTTATCACAAACACAGGAGAATTCCATAGACTGGTGGACATATCTATATGACCTGCATCCAGTTGTTCTTGCACTAATTGCTCTAAAGCCTCTAATTTCTCTTTGAGAAGGGGCCACTGATCCACCCACACTGGGACAGTTGTTAACCATTTTAATGGCAAGGCATAACGTTGTTTAGAAACAGTGGCCCTTACACTAAATTTGAATTCTGTGCAGGATATCCCAGTCCCATATAAGGAGGCTGCATTTTGGCAGTAATTGGCTCCGTACACCCATTTTCTTGTCCAAGCCCTTCTAATGGATTTTAACTCATTTTTGGACATAATATTGGTTGCAGCAGGAGAAACATAAGGAATATTAACATATGCTCTTCATTGACTTAATAGGTCTCTTCCCCACAGATTAATGGCTCTATCAGTAATATAAGGCTGGATGGATAGTAGCAGCCTGGCCTTCAGGCCCTTTACACAGAAAAATTTCAATGCTCTGTTGGATATCAGTCAGTAGCTTTTCCTACACCCGTGAAGACTGCGGATACAAGTCAAAGTGGCCAATTCTTAGGCCAGAACTTAGAAGCAATGATGGTGACATCAGTTCCTGAATCTACCAGGCCAGTAAACTATTTTCTGTTCATTTGTAAGGTCAGCTCAGGCCTTGTGTCCTTTAGAAATGTTTGCCGAAGTACCCCGTTTGCCGGTAGATCCAAACCCTCCCTGTCGTTCTGTCGGCTTGGAATTCAAAGCAATGTAAGGCAACAACAATAGTTGAGCAATGTGATCTCCTGCCAAGACACGATAAAGAACAGAAGTACTAATCATTACTAAAATTTCATCCTTAAAATCAGCATCTATAATTCCTAAGTGGACATGAACTCCCTTGGACATAAGACTACTTCATCCAATAAGGCCAACGGACCCTGAAGAAAAAGTGTCATAAATCCCATTTTAAGCATATAAATTCCCATGGAAGTCTTGAGGTCCAGAGAATCTGGAGCAGGAATATCTAATGCAGCGCTCCCTCGTGTGGCATGGAGGAGGTTATGGACAGATTTGCTTGATGAGTCCCGCTGCTCACAGGATAACAACGTGGAATCTGATTCCCCATGTTGTTTACATTCGGGCCCTGGGGAGGGCCTGTTATCCCGTTTCCCTGACCGACTGAGGTGGCAGGGGAGCTCCATTCTTAAGGAAGTTAGATCTACATCGATGTGCATAGTAATAGCCTTTATTGCTTGGTGGGGGGGAGCATTAGTATTTCGTTTTGGTGGCCAAGGTGGATCACAGGAATTGTTACGACTCAGCTGTCGACAATCCCTTTTATTTATTTATTTTTTTATGACAATCCCTTGTATAATGTCCCAATTTGCCACAGCGAAAACACTTGGACTGTTTGTAAGGTCCAGTGCCTTGAATAGCCACTGCCAGTAACCCCATTTTATAGATCTCTGAGCCAATATCTTGACAGGCCTTTAAATAATCGGTTAAATTAACACCTCCTTGAGCCTTCACTGGGCATAAAGCTTGTTGGCATTCCTTACTAGCATTATCAAAAGCCAGCAGCTGTAAGAGGAGATCGCGTAAACCTGCCTGAGAAACAGTTTTTGTAATAACAACCTTTAGTCGAGCCACGAAATCTACATAGGGCTCATTAGAACTCTTTAACTTGAACACAAGAGGGTGTAGCCCGTCCTGGGGTAGCTCTTTTCTCCCAGACATTAAGGCAGCACAATCTGACCTATGACACTGCACGATCATTGTACTGAAGCCGAACCTGTAGGCCAAACCCTTGTCCAGCCCGGTAAGTTGTTCTATGGTAATGGGCACAGGAGGATTCACGGCGGCATCACGCCAGGCCTGTATCTGTGTCTTTATCCCACCAAGTTCTAAATTGCAAAAATTTAGAAGCACTTAGGACTGTGCGACCTAGGACCTCCCAGTCCCACGGAATGAGTCGCTCTGAATTTGCTAAACCAGACACCAATCCCAACATACAAGGGGAATTAACACATACTGCATGCAAGCCTGTTTCAAATCCTTAATTACCTTAAAACTTAAAGGAACATGATCAAATTGTTGCCCTCCCTGAGGATATTGCTGATTAGGAGGAATTTGGCTAATGTTGACAGGATAAATTGCAGGCATACTAGCCATTAATTCGGTTGCCCCCCCAGCCTTAGCTTGTTGAAGCATCTGCATCATGGGGGAAACAGGAACTGTGATGCTCTGAGTGGACATATCAAAAAATGGGTTTTTTGAATAAGTGGAACAGTTAGTTTCCTTAAAAGGATTGACTGGCTCAGGACCATGGGGTATTGCGGGATGCAGGGATGCAGGGGTGTGGAGGCTGGAGCTGTGACTATCTCTGGGCCATTAACCCATGATTCCGTAGGTTTCCATTCCTCCGGTGGTGGAGGTTGGGGCTCGGGTTCCTCGTTATCTACAAGCTCATGATCACATTCAGCCAGTGAAAGGTTGTGAGGACCAGTGCCCCCTCCTCCCAATTCTGACTGCAAGGGTTGTAAAGCCAGGGAAGTTAAATTACACAAAGACCATATGGAGAAAGGGATGGCTTCCCCTTGTTGATGAGTGAGGGGCAAAGCATGTAAAGCCAAATTCCATTGTTTCTGATTCAAAGCATTTTTTTGCCAGAGGGCGTAAACCAATAACAATGTTTCTTTACTAAATAAGACAAATCTTCAAATGTGGAACGTTTCACTTTTACCACTGAGCTCTTTAATAAAGTCTGCAAGAGCTGAATATATGAGTCCTAACTAGATGAGGTGGCATTCCCCATACTTACCTGCAGAAATCCCAAAGGATGAGCTTCCTGGCTCCAAATTTCCCTTTGGTTCCCTTGGCACTTCTTCAGCAGTGCTGCACACTTCCTCCCTCAGGTCCCTGTTTGGGTGCCAGCTGTAGAGAGACGGGGCCTAAAGGTGCAGTGACGAGAGAATTACGAAGCAGGGGTCTAAGACTCTCCAGGAGCCGAAGCACCAGTCCCCTGGCTCAAGCCTCTTATTTTTGCAATTTGTCTGATGACAGCAAGCACGTACAACATAGTATTTGGCATCTTGACAGGCCGTGCACCTGCAGTGTATTCCATACTGGGTCATGAGTACGTCTGGTGCCAGATAAAACATTCTTCTCCCTGGCCTGGTGCCGGTATGATGTCCTTCTGGAGAGAACGTGCAGTCCCGGCGGCTTTCAGTTCCTTGCTGCTCCATCCTTTTCCTTCAGGACATTCTCATGGTGCCTCCGGCTTCTTGTTCTTCAGCAGGGGCCAGAAGATCTGAAGTGGGCTATGAGCTGAAAGCAGCGAGCCTGATGTGAGGCTCGAACTCACGAACTACAAGATCATGACCTGAGCTGAAGTCAGATGCTCAACCAACTGAGCCACCCAGGTGCCCCTATCTTCAGCTATTATAATTTTAAAACCCTCTTATTCCTAATGTTTCTCCTAGAAGTGCCCCTAAAATCTGGTTCTTCTTACTGCTCTTAAAAAGGACTTGGTATTTTTATATAAATCACTTCATGTAAAACCCTGTAAGGTGTGTGGCTTTATCCTTTTACAGGTAAGGAAACTGAGGCTTGAGAGGTCAGTGTGAAGTTTGAAGTCAATTCTGACAGCTAAGCCTGGGCTTTCACTTGCTATCCTTCCCTTTGAAGGCAGCCTGGAAACTGAAGAGGTTCCCAGAATCCCCTCCTTGGGGACCCAGCCAGTTTAGACCCCAGCAGTGACTGGCCATTGTAAGCTGTGTTCACACAGCCTTTGGAATCTAGTCTGCAGCAGAGCTCATGAGGACTTTTGTTGTTTGGCTTCATAATGCCCTCCACAGCATTCCATATTCAGACCTTTGATGGCTGTCCCCTTGTTTCTTTACCCAATTCAGGTGCCAATTTTAGGAAGCCTTTCCTACCACTGTGCCCCACCCCCAGGCTGTGTAAGTGTCCTATTGTCCCTACGCCCCAGACTTCCTGTAGCAATAAAGATCAGTCATAAATGCCTTTTAATCTGTTTGACTTCTGCCTCCAGATTGGGCTGCAGTGTGGACACCTTACCTGGGAATCCAGAGCCCAGCCCAAGGCAGGTGCTAGGGGAATGCTCCATTCTGATCTCTGGAATGGAGGCAGTTAGACATCCTTTGCTCCTGTTTCCACACCCTGGCTCCAGCCCATCAGCTAGAACTCCCAAGGAATGTCAACCAGGCTTGGATACCTCCCAAAAGATACTGAGCTGTGGGTTGAAGGGTCAGAGGACCGGGACTTGCTGTTGACCAGTGATTGTGTCACAGGTAGTATTCTGGGACCACCCTCCATAGCTGCCCCTCACTGGAGCTGTAAGCACCCAGCATGTACTCCTCAAAATCAGAATTCAAATGAAACCACAACTGAGTTTTTGGCATTTATTGTGTGGCTCAAACTGCTGCCAGTGCTCTTTAATGCAGATTGTCCTTGGCAACCCTGCAGGTCTGGGTTCATAGGGCTTGGGCTGGGACAGCAAAGCCTCTTTACTTCCAGATCTTTGGTGGGAATTCTCCCCATGTACCTCATGGGCCCACCTCGCAGAGGCAACAGATGAGGAAAAGGTGGAGGTTCTCTTCATAACTACTGGAAAGGACTTTGGGGATGTGTGAGCCAACAAACAAGACAGACTAAGACTATTCCCAGGTCTGAGGTGTGGGCAGGTGCTCGAGGATGAATACCACAGGTGAGTTTCAGCAGCTAGTTCAAAGTGCTGGCAATTGCTACTAAACTAGCATAAGAACAAATGTTTTCTAAAGTCAAGTGGAAACATCTTTTGGAGAATCTAGTGTTTTCATTCAGGAAGACGGGGAAGAGCCCTCAGATTCTCATCAGCACCTCTCTGGAGGACTGGGAGGGCTGTGATGGACTGATTTCACCATCCCACCCCGTCCTTACAGCTGGATGCCAGTGTGTCAGTGCAAGCTTACAACCCACATCTGGGCACCAAGAGGTACCAGAGGAGGCTTCTTGGGATAGGCAGCCAGTCCAAGGTGGTGGTCTCAGTAGTCTCAGGAACCTAATTTTGCTCAGACCATCCACATGACCAAGCTTTCAGCCAAGTTGGCCTCTCCTGAGGGTTGGCAGCAGGTCAGAGAATGGAAAACCAGAAGCCACATTGCATTAAGTAATTCTTAAGAACAGAAGTCCTTAGGGCCAGGGTGAATGATGAGGCACAGGTTCAACAGGCAAGCAGAAGCAGAGGCTTCCCTTTGATGTGGAGTGCCCATCTGTCCTTCCTACCTTCCAGCTGCCTTTGTTAGGAGAGCTGCTGACATTTGACCCCTAACCCACGCTCAGGTAGGTTGGGAGCTGTAGTGTTGGGGCAGTGGGGTGGAGTGGGGTGGGGGCAGTGTCACCCAGGCTAGCTCAGAAAACTTTGAGATGAACTCCAGATAATGGCTGGGTCCCAGGAGCAGGTGATCTGGGCTTGTGAATCAGAAAGTCACATTCGGGAGCAACTGGGTAAGAGCACCACAGGCCAGGCACGTAGCTGTTCGTAAGAGAGCCCCACTCCTCTACTTCATCTGGTCTAATCCTAGCAGAAACCAGAGCAGATAAGCACTGTTGGCACTCTGCCTGGAGGATAGGCCAACGACCCTACCAGAGCACAGCTGTCAGCCACAAATGTGATGAGGCACACTCAAAGGCCAAGAGAACATCTATATTCTACACAAGTATCAGAGGGGTGGTACTCTGGACCTTCAGCGCCCCCCCGTGGTGTCTCTTCTGGTGTACCACTGGGACCTGTCCGTTCTGGGAGTGGTCTTCAAAAGTTGCTCAAGTAGATATAGTTAGTTAAACTCTTTATTCAAGTTCACTGCCCTCACTGGAGACTTTGAAAATTGTATTACATAATGATACTCATTAGACCAAAGGCAGATCTTAATTAGAAAAGGATCCCCTACAACACTGCTGGTTCCAAAGGTAAATGTCAAGCACTGGAGAACCAGGAGTTCAAAGAACAGAGAAGTAGTTTTATAATCTTTCAATGTCAAAAGGAAAATTTGTCGACAAAGTTTCAAAGGCTACTCTTTAAAAGCCAAGTCATTCCTTAAATATTTTAAGTAAAAGCAAACAAATCTCTTCTGCGAACATTAATCAGGATTTCAAATAACAGCGATTCTGTTGATATACCTACAGCCCAAGAGCATGGTAGGCCACTGTTCCAATAATCACACTTCTGGATTTGGGGGTTCCCTCCCCACCCTCCCTCCCTGTGCCTTTTCTCACATAGGCCACAGCATGGAACTGAAGCACACTGAGTAAATGTCAAATGAAATGAAGGCACATAATCTGTATTCTCAATTAAAAAGCAAACGGAGTTGGATATGACCTCTAAAAAAAAAAAAGTCCATTTGTGGCTACTGATTACTCAGTGGCCCCTGACAGACATAAGGCTCCTTCTTTTGCCTGCACTAAAGAGAAGTGTCAATATACAGACAAACTGGCTGGTCACCGGAAACAGGAGAATCCTGGAGTGTGCACTGGAGAAAACCCAGAAATTCTGTCCAACTTTGCTTTAGCTGAGGAATCAGCAGGTCCAGAAAGGCTGAGTGAGGTACCCAAAGTCCCCCTATTGGCTGATCTGCTAATTCCCATTTCTTTTTGCCTGGATTTACATGATTCAAATTGCCTCTCCTAGAGTCACCATCTACACAGAAGGAGGTGTGTCCTTTTGACTTATCAGGCCAGGTGGTGGAGTTTAAGTTCATGTGGATTAATGTGAAGTATGATACTGAATACAGCTATAAATGATAGGGGGAAGCTAGAGCTTTGTCTCCACTGACGTGTGGAGGTTATCACATTGCCTCACAATTCCAGCTATTTTCCTCAAAGACACAAGTTTTCCATGACAGTCATCTGGGGTTCTGATAACAGCACCTAGAAACAGAACCTAAAACTTTGGCCTGTTCCTTTTATAAATAAATAAATAAATAAATAAAACGCAGTTCTGAGGCCAACACCCAGCTCCAGTTGACAGTTGTCTCCCCAGGGACATGGGTTCCTCCCCCAGACTTCTGTAAACATGGGCATTGGCACAGTTAGTGCAAGAGCAGCAGCTTGTGTGTCCAGATTAGGGGGAAAAAAGCCTTTAGTTTTTTTGATTGGGGGTGAATACCGCTTTATCCTGTAGTCTGGCAGGCAGGCCTTGGCTTGCAGAAGCAGGAGGTTTCAGAAAGCTTGCTAGGATCTCCAGGTTTATTCCAGCACTTCTTACCTTCATGGCTGGAAAATGTATTTCCAAGTCAGAAAAAAAAAAAAAAAACAAAAAAAACCAAACAAACATGGAAATCACCTCTCTTTAAAAATGATGGCCCCAGGGCCAGAGAGGCAGAGATAGCACAAGGCCATGACCCAGCTGGGCAGAACTGGGGCTGCAGGATATTGTAGGCCTTGGAGCCACAGCTCACTGTGTACTGCCCAGAACCTGCCTGCATGAGAGGGGCCTGAAGTCTCCAGGAGGGAATGGTTCAGACTGGGAGTACTTCTGACACTATACTGGTTCTCAGTCACCACAAGCTGCAGTGGTGAGAACTGAGCCCACTGAGCACCTTGCTTCACACATCAGAGAAGGAGGGTGCAGGCCTTCACTGGTGAAAATTGGATCCACTTCCAGCCTGGAGTGAGCCAGACACTATGCTCTTCCACTGTCTGCCCCACCTGCCTCCCCACTTCAGCCTCACGGCCACCTCACCAGGAAGGCCTCTGTGTGGTTCTTGGCCTTGCTCAGGCCCTGTTCTGGAGCGTGGGAGGAGAGAAGGGAAGAGTTGCCACACAGCTCCCGCCTCAGGCCCAGGCTGGCAATAGAGAAACAGGAGTGGCAGAACGGGGGTCTCCAGGGTTGGGTGCGTGAGCAGGTGGGGGCCAGCCTAGGAGAGAAGCTCCAAGAGCAGTCTCCAGATATGCACGGTGCCGGGGTCTTCAAAGCCAGGTCCTGCAGGGGCGATGCTGGCTGCCAAGAGGAACACCTCCCGCTGGCTATCGACAGCCTGCAGGCCCAGCTCCTGCTGCAGCTCCACCATGCTCATGGCCTCACTCAGGTCCTGGGAGGAGATGGAGAAGCTAGTTGGAACAGAGCTGACAGTTTCCCAGCACCCATGCTGTCATCCACAGAAAGAACTGTTTGGCTACCCGGGGAACACTGGGGCCTAAGTTCCCAGAAGTGGCCTCTGGGCCCCTTTGTCTAAACTCTTTTCCGTCTTTCCTTGGTACCAACCTCTTTTCATACCATCACCAGCCACTGTGGTAAGAGATGGCACTTCCTTTAAGCCAGGCATTGTAAGAGGCGCTTAGACTTATTTGATTCTCACAGTCTGCACTGAACTGCTGAGGAAATGGACTCAGGGAAGTGAAGGTATTTAGCTAAGGACACAGTGGCAAGCCAGGTTTCAAACCCAGGTTGGGCTGATAACCAAGGCTATACCCCTTACAGGAATCCTAGCTCAGTTTCCTAAACTCAGTAGTGGGGAGATCTTATACTAGGGTCATTTCCAGACAAGGGCCTTATCTGCCCCAGACTCCTAGACACTGGCTGAGGAAAAAAGAAGCCACTGCAGAGCACAGCTGGTGAGGGTACATTTTAATTTCAGCCCTGGCCCCACATTAAAATAATTCTTGGAGAATTCATGGGACCTTAGGTGTTGTCTCCTGTAGGTTCTATATTGCCATAAATTATGAATAGAATGATGACATAATTCATCATCCAAACCAGGGTACTTCTGAGACTCAAAGTGGGCACTATTAATAATTATACCAGAACAACAGGCATAAATGGGGACCATCTCAGGAAAACCAGGACATATGGGCATATTTATAAATGATTGTCAAGTATTTCCTGACAGGCAAGGGAAACTGGGATCAAAGACGTACAGCTTCTCTTCAAGACAGGTTGGGAACATGTGCCACAGTTCTCAGGAACATGGGCCAGGCCACAGGAAAAATGACAGAACTCTGTACCATGGCAAAGCTTAACTTGGTATGTACTGAGAAGGGCAGCTTAGGTCTGGCCAAAGGCCCAGGAGAGGTAAAGTGTGGTTAAGAAGGATCTTTGAGGAAGATCTGAGTTCAAGTCCTGCCTTTGCCACATACCAGCTGTAACTCTGGGCATTGAGGGATAATAACAAGGTCAACCATAGGATTTTGCAGGATTTAAGTGAGGTCATGATTGTCAGGTGGTTAGCCTGGCACACTGTAGGTGCACTCATAATATTGTCATTTCAATCGGCTCAACTTACTACTTCCCAGCTTTACCTCTCAGATCTAGAGCTGGAAGTCACAAGGAGTGGCAATGCAGAAAAGGCACAAGTTTTGGATTTAGACATCACAGTTGCACTATTTTCAAGGTGTACAGCCTTGGGGAGATTACAAAACCTCAAGCTTCAGATTCCCAATTTGTAAAATGGGAATAGTATCCCATTCCTAGTAGGGTCAATTAGAAGCATAATATGAAATGCTCTTCAAAACCATACCTGATTGACATGTAGTGGATGCGTAATCATTATTTTTCTCATTTCTCCAGGATGGTGGGTGGCAGGGAGACAAAGAGGAAGGCAGATAGAGGACGAGGGTCAGGGATGAGGAAAAAGCACAGAATGAAAAGCACGGGACAGAATCTCAGCCAAGTGCTCCGGGTCATGGACTTGGGCCTGAATCTCTCTCCTGTGCTCCCTGCCCCTGCCCAGGGATCAGTGGATCAAACCCAACTGGCCTAAGCCAGCCTCCCATGGCTCTCACCTGCTTGTTGGCCACCACGACGACAGGCAGGTCAGGGTCCTTGTCCAGCAGCTTGTGCAGTTCCTGCCGGGCCCAAGGCAGCCGCAGCCGGTCAGCCGAGTCCACCAGGAACACCAGCACGTCTACTTCATTCACAAACTCCTTCCAGTAGAAGCGTAGGTTCTGACTGCCACCGACTGAGGAGAGGCCAGGGGCCAGCTCAGAGCCTCCCCAGGCCCCAGCTCTGTACGTACAGCCTCAAGACCACCCCTCTTCTGGCTTCCCAAGGCTCCATCAGCCAGGGGCAAGGAAAAGACAACCTGTTCTGGAGCCAATCAGTCCTGGTTAGCTCAGGCTCTGACAGCTAGGGCTCCCTGGGCAAGTCACTGCCTTCAAGCAGCAGCATTCTCCTCCTCACTGAACTTACCTACTAATAGGTTGTGGCAAAACCCAAGGTACCACACGCAATGCACCTTTCACAGGACTGGCATACAAGGTGCTCATTAAATAGTACTCTCTAGTTCTTTTTCCTGGGCTGCTTCCTGCCAATTCCTAGCTTCCTCCCTGGCCAGTAATGGTGTGGTCAGAAGCCAGGACTCCCTGCCCAGCCTATGCACAGCCATTCTCCCTTCAGTGTCTCTTGTTCAGTCTGGTCACCCCATTTTCTTTCCTTGCAAACACCACACTCAGTCCTACCACCACATGGCTGCCCACACAGTACCCTGGGTTGCCTTCTTGTTCCTCTCTGTCCCTCTGCACAGTCCCCATTAGTCACACCACATCCTAGTGTTGCTGAATATATTTCTGATACTTGTGGACTCTATGCTCTTTGAGAGTTAGAGCTGTTTACATCTGGATCCCCCCCAAAGCCCTCAGCACAATGCCTGGCACATAGCAGGCACTCAACAAGTATTTACTGAGTGCTTACTAGGTGCCAAGCACTGATCTGGGTGCTGGGGATACAGAGGTGAGCAAGGCAGACAGGGCCCTGCTCTCAAGGAGCTCCCTCTGTAACCAAGACGGACACAGCAGTAACACATAAGCACATTTCAGAAAGGAAGGAAATCAAACAGAAAAAGTGAAAATGGCTGAGGGTGGCTTTGGATTGGGTCATCTAGGAAGGTCTCCCCGAGGAAGCAGCATATGAGCTGAGTCTGGACTAATGAAAAGGAGCTAGCTAAGGGAAGAGGCAGAGAAAAGCATTACAAGCAGAAGGAAGAGCAAGCACACTGTGTTTGAGAAACAGAAGGCAGCCAGGATGGCTGAGGGAGGGAGGAAGAAGCCACAACCATCAAGGTTGGCCAGGGCTTGAACACACAGGGGCTGTAAGGCTACAGTGAGGCTTCTGGGGATCCCCTTAAGGGTTTTAAGCAAGCGTGACATGGGTGTCTGAAAGATACTGCTGGCTGACATTGGGGACAAAAGTGGAAGCAGAAAGACCAGCACAGGGGCTATTATAGTACTGGGATGATGGTGGCTTGGATCAAACAGGCAGTGGTGGAAGTGGGGGAAAGTGGACAGATGCAGAATCTACTGGAAAATAAAGCTGAAAGAACTAGCTAATAAAAGAGGTATACGAAGTGGGGGGGGGACGGAAAGAGTCATCAAAGATCCACGAAGGGCCCATCCTTGGCTGGGCTCCAGGCCAGGCATTGGAGACCACAGCCATGTGAGTGTTGTGGGAAGGGAAAACTCTAGGACTTGAATGGGAGATCTGAATTTGAATCCAGGAGTGACCCTATCAAACCTGGATTGTAACCAGTCAGACTCTTGGGTAACATGAAAACACCAAACCCCTTCTTCCAGGGATGGGGAAAATCTTGTTTAAAGAACCAAATTCCAGGTGGATATCAATGTTTGCCACAATCAGGGAGGAAAGATATAGCCAGGACAGGCCAGCAAGCAAGTGCCTGAGACCAGAAGAACTGGGCCCATTCAGGCCAACAGGTAGGCCCTCAGAGTCTGATCTCACTACATTAACGCTTAACTAAACCTACCCAATCTTTATGGCCTGAGTCCTGTGGCTGGCAAGAAGTCCATTTGTCCCTCCCCTCCAAGTCTGTAGCTAGACACACGCGGCTAAGTACTGCTGTCCTCTCAATACCCCTCTGCCAACCCTCTCCTGGGATCCCAAGAAGCCTAACACTGAGGATAGGCACTGCCCAGACCCCCTCTGATCACTCACTCAACAAGCTCTCCCAGGTATCTGCTTGAGGCTGGGCCCTAGGGGCCAGACTGGATCAGACCCATCTGTGTCCCAGATGCTTAGTTACGGACACAGCCTGGTATGTGGCAAAAGCTAGCTCAGAGGAAGAGCCCTTAACCTAGCCTGGGAGTCAGAGATGGCTTCACAGGATATCATATTTGACCTAAATCTTGAAGGTGTAGCAGTTTATCAAGGGAAGAAGGGCTTTCCAGACTGAGGGAACAGTGCAAAGGGCAGAAGAAAATAGCAAGCATCCTTCAGAAACAAGCAATGTAGCATGGTACTTAACATCCAGAGCTTAGAGTCAGAGTCTGCATTAGCAGACTGGCAAGCTGGGTGAGCCAGGATAAATTATTTAACTTGTTGAGCCTCCCTTTCCTCATGCATGTAACAAGGATAATGACTGTTTCCAGTTTGTTGGAATTGTTGGGAGGATTTCATTACATAATAATGCCTTTCAAGTGCTTGGCATACAGGAAAAGTTAGCTTTTGATATCTCAGTGTTAGGCATGTGAGCTTCAGTAGGGGTGAGGGACAGGCAGTGACCAAGCTGGAGTTGCCTGATCATGAACGGCCCATTGCTTCAGAAGACAGAGCTTGGACTATATTTGTGCCCCAGAGAGGCAGGGGAAGAATGTCATACAGGGACGTGTCCTGCTTAGATATGCATGCTGGAGCTACCCCCAGGCAAAGATCCCCCGCTTGGGTCCAGCTGAGGTGATGGGGAGATGGTGTAGGGGGTGGGAGCGATGGGGGGGGGGGGTCTGCTCACTCTCTAGCAGGTCCACCTCGAAGTCCTTGGTGGGCAGCCGTACAGAATTGAAGCCCCAGGTGGGGATGTGGCCTTCCAGCGGTGGCTTCCCAGACAGCACGCGCAGGAACGTGCTCTTCCCTGAGCCATCCAGCCCCAGCACCAGCACCTCACGCTGCTCCAACTCCTCCAGCGCCGGCTCTTCGTCCTCCTCGTCTTCAGGCTGTGGAGCACAGGTCAGGTTGCGGCCGGCACCCTCCCTCCGGACCCTCCCTAAAAGAAGACCGAAGACACCAAAGCGTCCATCCCGCTCCCCACCCGTCAACGGGCAGGCAGGCATGGTCTGGTGCAGTGAGACCAGCGCTGCCTTTGGAGTCCTGAATCCCAAACCCTATTCTCCTGGCTTTTCCTGAGTGACCTCGGTGAAATTCCTTCTCGCGAAGTCTCAGACTCCTCAGACTGGCAATCCCCGCGACCCAGGATCGTAGGTACCACGGACAGGGAAAAACTCTCAATTCGGCCAGTGGCCGGGAAGGGGGCGGAGGCCTCTCCCAGCATGCCCCAGGCCGCGGGCTGTGCGTACTGCGCAGGCGCCCGGCGAGCGCGGGCTAGACAGGGCGCGGGCCCGACATCACTCCGGGGCCGCGCCCACGGAGCTCTGGCGCCCACGAGGAAGCCCGGGTCCCGCGGCAGCACAGGGCGGTGCCAAACACTCCCTGAAATGCCCACCCATCTCCCGGTTCCGGGACTCACGACTGCCTGGCTGCCCGCCGCGCGCCCTTTCGCGAGGGGCTAGCGGGCTGTGGCGCCAAGTCCCGGACCCAGGCGCTTCCGGCCTCGCGGGGCCGCGTCACACCCCTCAGCTGCACGTGCGGAGATACAGACCCCGGCCCGGCACTCACGTCCCACTCGTCCCACTCAGGGAGGCGGGGAGGCTCCGCGCCCCACCAGGCCTCGTTCCGGTCCCAGCGCCGCTCCCGTCCGCGCCCGAAGTAGGCCTTCCAGAGGATGAAGAGTACTGAGCCCAGCACGGCCGCGGCGCCGCCCAGCGCCAGCACCAAGGGGCTCAGCGGCCGCGGAGCCATCGGACCGGGCGAAGGGCGCGGGTGCGGGCTGCACAGGCCGAACCAGCCGTCCCGCGGAAGATGGCCCCGTTGCGACTGCCGCGGCCGCGCCCACCCACCCACCCCCAGCCCCGCACTACAAGGTCCACAATGCACCACTGCTGTCAGCGACAGGCGGCCCGCGCCGGGGCAGCGGGAGTGGGCTAGCCGACCAGAGCGCCGGGACCTCCCGCCCCCCCTGCAAGGTGCGGTGTGGAGCGAGAGGCTGTACCTGTGCGTAATGGGAGACGGTGATATTGGCATTTCCCGAGCACTTACTATATGCCTATTGTTCAGTTGACCGCTGTTCTCGGTTACTCTGTAAAGCAGGGCTTCCTAGAAGGAAAAACCGAGGCCCCAGGTCGCATTGTAGTGCATTGGTAGAGACTGCACTCAAACCCAAAAGGTGTTTTCTGGGCATCCCTCAAGACCTCGGGGAACAAATTAAGACAAGTCACAAGGCTACGGGGTATCAGGTTATGGAGTGTCAGAGACGGGACTGCAGCCTGGATCCCAGACGCTTGGTACTCTACCTTCCGTTGGCTGCTTCTCAGACCCCAGGGGTTCTGCTCTCTTGGGGTGTTGGGCATGCTAATGAAGCAGGCAGGATCAGAAGGCAGTGTTTAGATTTCCTGATCACCTAGTCTTTTGTGACTTCCAGTGACTGCCAAGGTTTCCAGGTGTAGCAGGAGAAACATCCTGAGGTACTTCAAAGAAGAACTCCATGAGGGGCTGCACGGTGAATAGGTGTCTTTATTGTAAGCAACCCCAAGCCATCTAGTTGACCCGGACGGACTAGGGACTCTTGTAGTCACTCACAGATATGCTCAGATCTCTCTTGTTTGGGAAACTGTCCTCCCTCACTGGCTACTTCCTCTCCTTTCTATCACAGCCCTACTTCTGGATAATATGCGTTTCCTATTCCACGCCCCGCCCACTCAGAGAAACTTCTCTCACCTGGGTCTCTAACAAATCCCTCTTTATTAAATCTGTTGGTAACATCTTAGCTCTTATTTTGCTCGATCTCCTTGCACCATTTAACACTGTTAAATGGAGTCTTAGCAGAGATGCCATTCAAAACCTGGCCAGGGTGCCAGCTCACTCCTTGAGGGATCACCTCCTTGGTAAAACAGGAGTGCAAAGTTCCCAAAGAGAAAAGTTAGCATCAGTGAATTTAACCAGAACTTTGTGGTCAGAAAAAAAAAAAAAAATTTAGGTTTCTTTTTTTGTTTTTTTTCTTCCTCAGCTGGAGTTCAGTCACCCTGTTTTGTCACAGTTTCTGCCTGAAAATTTTTCTGTCACTCCACTTGAGGATGTTGACCAGGCCTTTGTCATCTTGGGGTCTGATGTGCTCAGTCTGACTGAAGCCCAGAGGTCGCACTTAAATATTTGCAGAATTGAATGAATTGCATGTGCTCCTCCCTTGGCTTCTATGATACATTTTTTTCTTGATCTTTTCCCTCCTCTCTGACCAATCCTTTTCAATCTCCTTTTACCTGGCATTGGCTGCCATTAGCTGAAACTAACTGGAGATCTGGCAAGGAAATTTTGGAAATGGGATTGTCAGGAGTTAGATACAGAGCAGGGCAGGTGAAGGGTGAGGGATGGAGCCATAAGTAAACAGGCACATGACCAGCACAGTCCACCCCTTTGCATCCAGTTTTACTCTTATATCCATTTTAAACTTTGTGCTTCCACTTACATGATATAATATCCATCATAAAAATAGTCACCCTTTACCTTCTGAAAAAAGGGAAGACAAAATCCCAATAGTCAATATATCCATCTCTGAGTGATGTTAATTCCTCTTCAATCATAATCCCATCTGGATATTCTACAATTAAAGATTAAATTCTTTAAAAAATTTTTTTTAATGTTTATTTTTGAGACAGAGGGAGACAGAGCATGAGTGGCAAGGGGCAGAGAGAGAGAGGGAGACAGAGAATCTGAAGCAGGCTACAGGCTCTAAGCTGTCAGCACAGAGCCCAACATGGGGCTCAAACCCACGAACATGAGATCATGACCTGAGCTGAAGTTGGACGTTTAACCGACTCAGCCACCCAGGCACCCCTAAAGATTAAATTCTAAAGATAAACACTGCCAACTTTCCTTACACAGTCCAACTTCCATATTGCTACACAGTAGTCTTAACAAAACAAAAGCTGACAATGTCATCTTTAGCTTAAAATTCCTTAGTGGCTCCCCATCTCTACCAGGATAAGTACTACATGTCTCTGATGATGGTGCAAGGAGGGCAGCAGGGAACTGACATTTAATGATCACCTACTATATATCAGGCTTTGTTCTGGTGTAAAGTGTACTGCTATGCAAACATTTGTCTGTCTTCATCTCCTGAGAATTGTTTCCCTAATGATTGAATTAACTGGAAACCTACCATGTTTATATGATTCTTGGCACAAATAATTAGTCCCAGGGTAATGACTTGGATCAAGCTGGACGAAGAAGATCCTTTCGCGAGATTCTTAAATTTGGTAAGCAGAGTGTTGAGATCAATCTGTCTTGGGTGGATAAAGATGTAAAACTTATCAGCTATAGGCAGCCATTTCCCCCACCTGTAACGAAGAAGGCTTCAGGTCAAAGAGATTGAGGTAGAGCAGGAAAAACAAAGAAAGAAGGTAGAGCTGGAATCCTGGTGCCATTTGCATTCTTGTGCACTTTTGTTCCTAAAGTCCAGGGTATATTTGTGTTCACCCCTTTTATAGCTTCCTTCCTTCCTTCCTTCCTTCCTTCCTTCCCTCTTTCCTTCCATCCTTTTTTTTTTTTTTTTTTTCATCACTATCTGGGGAACCACAGTATGCCTGCCCAATCCACAGGAAGTAGTCACAAACAACATAGCATACAATGAGGGGACATACTATACAGTGAGAGGCAGGACCCTTGACCAAAGGGTCCACTCATTATATCATACACCATATCATTCAGAAGTAGCCAGCTTCAGACAACACTGGCTTAACCTTCTGCCTTTCAGTTATACCTTTGTTATGCTTTTAAGGCAATTTTCTGAAACTGATCTTCATACTTGCTTATTTCGTCCTTGGGTATATCCACTCTGCTATTCACCACAGCCTTTGAGGGATTTATTTAATCTACAACATTTTTCACATCAGGTTCTGTAGTTGGTTTTTCTTGTTTCCCCCTTCATGTTTCCAAAGTCCTCTCTTTTCTTTTTTAGAATAATACTTAAAATGCTTATTTTCGGTTGTTGCCCTGCCTAGTCTATTAACTCTGGTGTGTTTGGATAAGATAGTCCTGTATGTTGTCTTTCTCTGGTTGGGTGTGTGCCCCTCAGACCTCTCTTATCTGTCCCTGTGAGCTCCTCTTTCCTTGGGGCCAGGAGAGGCCTGGAGACTAAAATGCCTAGGGGAGGTGGCATAGTCCAAGTGTAGCTTGAAGTATTCCTGGTGAGTTGGGAAGGAGGCTCTCTGGTGTATAGTCTACACCCCTAGTTGGTATAATCCTGAGCAGACAACTGCATCCCTGGAGAACCTCTCTATAACTCTCTTGGCCCAGGTAAGACTCTTACTAGAAGTTGCCGCCTCTGATCGCTTTAACTTGGTGCTTGGGTACAGGCAGAGGGAAGAGGAGTGGTGGAAGAGAGGCTGCTAAGGTGCAGGCTGGTTCACTACACTGTAGTTAGTTCTTGAGGTAGAACAGGTGCCTACCCAGCCACCCAGCCAGTGTCTTCTCAACCTGCAGTAATGGTGATAGGGCTGGCCAAGGTCTCCCCAGGGCAACGGTGGGGGGGGGGGGGAGAATAAGGGGTACATCTGTCCAAAACCCAACAGGGCCTGATTCCCTTAGAGCTCTGGCCTCTTCTGTAATGGGTTGCCATTGTTTACACCCAAGCCCAGCTCTCTTCTGATGGCCACAGGGCTGGTTTCTCTGATCTGCCAGCTTCCCTTTGGCTCTCAGGTATCCCTGACCTGGGGCTGCCTTGTGCTATCTGCCATCTGGCCAGCTTATCTCCATCTCATAAAAGAGGAAACAAGCTTAGAGGGAGGAAGTGGTTTACCCAAGAACATATATTGAATAACCAAGGCAGCTATGACTTGAACCAGGTCTGTGTGTCTTGAAAACCATGCTTTTGATATCTTGTTTCTCCCTGTATAGATCCAGGAATCTAGGTCCACTCGTTTTATCCAACTTTTCTTTTGAAAAAGAAGGGAAACTCAAAGGATTGGTTCTGAAGTTTTTCACATGTGTCCTCAGTTGGATTTTAGGATGTTTCAATTTCACAGACATAGATGAGCTCTGGAGTTGTTCATCATTTTAATTAATCGACTCTTAATGTTTTTAAATTTTAAAATTATTAAATATGACAAACATGTTCAGATACCCATGTATTGACCAAAATTTGAGAGTTAGCATTTTGCTTTATTCTCTTTTTTTATTAAAAATATTTTTCAGGGACATCAGGGTGGCTCAGTCAGTTGAACATCTGACTCTTGATTTCTGCTCAGGTCATGATCCCAGGGTCACGGTATCGAGCCCTGCATTGGGCTCTGTGCTGAATGTGGAGCCTGCTTGGGATTCTCTCTCATTCTCTCTCTCTCTCTCTCTCTCTCTCTCTCTCTCTCTTTGTGTGTGTGTCTCTCCCCCCCGCTCATGCATGCTCTCTCTCTCTAAAAAAAAAAAAAAATTCAAACATAACTAGGATGCTATTCCTATCTCCAGGTATAACCATTATCCTGAAGTTGATGTGTATCATTCCCATTTATGTTTTTATACTTTTATTATGTACGTATCAAAACTTTTTTTTGAATTTTAATAATGTTCATAAATGGTGATGTGGCATGGTCTGATTGGATAGGGGGCCAAGGCATGGGTGGTGAAAGAATACACCCAAGGCAGAACAAAAGAGATAAAAGTTTATTGAATACACTGCAAAAGAGCAGCAGGCAGGACAGCAAAGGAGAGACTGTCTGCCAGGAGGTGGTGGTAAAGGGCTATAGGTATAGGGCAGAGTGAGGAAGTATGGAACCTATGGAATTTTCCCTTTTTTGGTGATCTTAAGAACTATGCGTGGTTGTAATTGGTCAGAGCCTATGGCTATTTCCAGGTGGGTCACTTGATAAACCTTTTTGCGTCAGCTTGGTGGTCACTGTGGACACTTTTGCCTTGTTCAAGTTTCTAATGCTCGAGCCTGTTGCCTAAAAAGTGTCCTCTACAGGTAACATACTGTTATCTTTTTTTATCCAACTTGACGTTTTTGAGATTAATCCATGTCATACATGGAGATCTAGTTTCATTTCTAATGCTGTGTAGTATTCCCTTGCATGAATATATCACAGTTTACTTTTTTTTTAAATGTTTATTTTTGAGAGAGAGAGAGACAGAGGGCAAGGGGGGAGGGGCAGAGAGAGACACACAGAATCCGAAGCAGGCTCCGAGCTGCCAGCACAAGAGCCTGACGTGGGGCTCCAACTCACACTCTGTTGAGATCATGACCTGAGCCAAAGTCAGCCGCTTAATGGACTGAGCCACCCAGGCGCCCCCACGGTTTACTTTTTTATTCTTCTGTTGTTGAAATGGTTGGACTGACTACACATTTTTGCTCTCACAAACAGTGATGCAATGAAGGTTGTTATATGCATCTCCTTGAGCACATTTGTGAGGGATGTATGTGTGAAGTATTTCCTGGGAGTGAAATTCCTGAGTCATTCTATCTGTGCATCTTCAAAGTTAATACTGCCAAATTGCTCTCCCAAATGGTTGTCCTAATTTTTAATCCATTCCAAAAACATATTAAGTCTCTATTTCCCCATATTCTTGCCAACATATGGTACTATCAAACTTAAATTTTTTTGCAAATCTGATGGAAATGAGCTTCTATTTATTTGTTTATTGGTGTTTTTCCCATTGGAGTGAGGCTGAGCAACTTTCCTTTTAAAAAAAATTTTTTTTAACGTTTTATTTATTTTTGAGACAGAGAGAGACAGAGCATGAACGGGGGAGGGGCAGAGAGAGAGGGAGACACAGAATCGGAAGCAGGCTCCAGGCTCTGAGCCATCAGCCCAGAGCCCGACGCAGGGCTCGAACTCACGGACTGCCAGATCGTGACCTGAGCTGAAGTCATGAAAAGAACAGCTTTAAATTCAAATGACAGCCCTGCCTTAGTTTAAAGCTAAGTTCTCTTTTCTGCTTATTATGGATCTTTGATAAGAAATACAATTGCTGAGAAGTCTATTGTGAAACCTTTCCCGAATGTAGTCTGATATGTAATAGAATAAGTGATTGTACACAAACTAACCGGCATTTCTCGCTTCTGTAAACCTGCTTGCTTAACACATTCCTCCCCTACCCCCTTCCCCCTTCCCCCTTTTCCTCCCGCCACAAGTAATGGACAAAGCCTTCCCGCCAAAGGACAGACAAAGGACGCCCAATCAGAGAACAACAAATGTCCTTACTTTAAAACCAACTAATCAGGCCCCTCATAATTTGAAACCTCCCCTGTGCTATTTGTCTCTGTCTATAAAAACGCTGTACCAACCCTGATCGGGGCCTCTCAGCGTCACTGGTGACCAGTGCGCAGAGGTCCAAGTTCGAACCTGCAATAAATGACCCTTGCCGCTTGGCTTTGACTTACGACTCTGGTGGTCTCTTGCGGGGGGCTCGCGACCTCAGGCATTACATTTGGAGGTTCCACCGAGATCTCCCCCGGGCCCACCAGACTTCTGGTCAACAGGTCGTCTCTGCTTCTGATCAGTAAGTAAGCCAGCTCTATCTTTTTCTTCTTTCTAATCTGTGTTTCTTCTTAGGAGAACCGGTTCTGTTTGTCTTTCTCATCTCTAGGCGCCTGAAAAACCAGTAGGCATGCCCATTGTTACCCGTGTTCTGATGTGATGTGTGTCTGTCTGTTGAATTGACTGGAATGATTGTTGGGAGTCAGGGGCACGCGCCTGACTTACCCTATGTGTAGTCCCACGGCGTAAGCTACAGGATTCGAGTGGGCTCTAACCCGATTTCCGCGGTGATCCTCATATGGCTTAAGGCGGTCAAAATTTTTTGATCCAAGCAGGGGGTTTATACCTGCCCGCCTATGCTAAGAGGCACCTAAGTTCCAGCGAGGGACGCGGAGGGACGAGTATGCGAGTGCTTCTGTGTCAGTCTAAATGTATTGTCACCCTTGGGCCTTTGTAATAGTAACCATCCTAGCCGTAACCCTTTCTATCGGGTTGGCCGAAACAGCACCAGAAAGTTGGAACCGCTGCGAGAGATTCTTGTTAGTTCTTGTTTTTCTTTCATGGGTCGGATGCTTTATTGGAATTAAGTGTTTTCTCCGCTGATCAGAATTAATTATTCCATCCTTTGTTCCTCTCTTCTCCTTCCTCAGCTCCCTGCGGCTTTCCCTCCCGCCCCTCCGCCCAGGGCCCAGCCAGGCCGCCGGGGGTCTCACCCTCGGAAGTCGCCTGCGCGAACTCCTCCACCGCTAGTTTCAGCCGCTTCAGGGCCCCCCCCGTGCCACCCCCTGGCCAGCAACCCCCCCCCCCCCCCGCGTCCGTGCTGCCCGCGCCCCCTTCTCTTCTCCTCTTCCTCAGAATCATAACATGGGCCAAACGCAGAGCACCCCTCTTTCCCTCCTCCTCACCAACTTCAGGGATGTAAGAGCTAGAGGACACAACTTAAGCCTAGACATTCGCAAAAGAAAGTTGATCGCCTACTGCCCCTCTGAATGGCCTACCTTTGGGGTCAATTGGCTTACAGAGGGAACCTTCTGCCTCCCTGTGGTCCTTAAAGTAAAATCAAGAATTTTCCTACCAGGGAAAGAAGGTCACCCGGATCAGATTCCCTATATTCTGGTGTGGCAAGATTTAGTGGAAAATCCACCTCCTTGGATGGCCTCTTTCTTAACAGCAAGGTCATGCCAAATCCTAGCGGCTAAACCTATCAACCCTCCCAAGCCGCTAACTTCAACTGCACCCCCTGTCCTCCCCGACAGCCAAGATTTGCTTTCTCTCGACCCTCCCCCTTACCAGATTCCTCCCCTTATTCCGCAAGCTGCCCTTATCCCTGCTGCGCCAGCAGAGCCTCCCGTAGCCCAGCCAATAGAACTAGAGAATAGGGAGGCTCAACCTGCGCTCATGCCTAGTGGGGGCGAAGTCCAAGGGCCGGCTGGACGCACCTGTAGGCGGGCCCCACATGAGCCAGGACTCCGCCTTCCTGACTCCACCGTAGCTTTACCCTTACGGGAAATAGGGCCTCCCGATGAGATGGGGAACCCCCGACTTCAATACTGGCCCTTCTCTACCAGTGACCTATATAACTGGAAAACCCAGAATGCCCGATTTTCTGATAACCCTAAAGATTTAATAAGTCTCTTAGACAGCGTTATGTTTACCCACCAACCCACCTGGGATGATTGTCAGCAGCTCCTCCGAATCCTGTTCACCACCGAGGAGCGAGAAAGAATTCAATTGGAAGCAAGAAAGCTGGTTCCTGGAGATGACGGCCAACCCACTGCTAACCTTGATCTCATTAATGCAGCTTTTCCCTTGACCCAACCCCCACAGGATGGCTGGGACTACAACACGGCAGAAGGTAGGGGACGGTTGCGCATTTATCGCCAGACTCTAATGGCGGGTCTCAGGGCTGCTGCACGCAAGCCCACTAATTTGGCAAAAGTGTATTCAGTAATACAAGGTAAGACAGAGAGCCCTACCACTTATTTAGAAAGACTAATGGAAGCCTTCAGACAGTATACCCCTAGGGACCCAGAGACCCCCGAAAATCAAGCTGCCGTTGTAATGGCCTTTGTAAACCAGGCAGCCACTGATATTAAAAAGAAACTCCAGAAACTAGAAGACCTGGAGGGAAAACAAATTCAGGACTTACTCCGCATTGCCCAGCATGTCTATAATAATAGGGAAACTCCAGAGGACAGGCAACTTAAAGCTACCGAAAAAATGACCAAAGTCCTGGCTGCTGTTGTCCAAAAGAACTAACGCTACCAACCACGGGAAGAACCCTGGCTCCAGGACCCGTGGAACCAGACCGGGAGCCTATTGGGAAGTAGACTTCACCGAGGTAAAGCCTGGAAAATATGGGTATAAATATTTGTTAGTGTTTATAGATACCTTTTCAGGATGGACAGAAGCCTTCCCCACCAAGCATGAGACTGTGCAGGTAGTAGCAAAGAAAATGTTAGAAGACATCATGCCCAGGTACGGATTCCCTACCCTAATAGGATCAGATAACGGACCAGCATTCATTTCAAAGGTAATACAGGGGATAGCGCAGTTTATTGGGGCTGATTGGAAACTACATTGTGCATATAGACCCCAAAGCTCAGGACAGGTAGAAAGAATGAATAGAACTCTAAAAGAGACCTTGACTAAATTGACCATGGAGACTGGCGTTAACTGGGTAGCCTTACTCCCCTACGCTCTGTTCAGGGTGCGAAACTCCCCCTACAAACTGGGATTAACCCCCTTTGAAATCATGTATGGAGTACCCCCTCCTATAATTCCCAACCTACAGTCTAATGTGTTAACTGAATTTGATGATCATAAACTTCTTATTTCCCTGAGAGAACTCCAGCACACCCACCAGGAAGTTTGGCCCAGACTGAGAGCCATTTATGAGACCGGGCCCCCTCCTGAGCCACATCACTACCGACCCGGAGACTGGGTATACGTGCGGAGACATAAGCAAGAGACCCTCCAACCACGGTGGAAGGGACCCTACATTGTGATCCTAACCACACTCACCGCTCTCAAAGTCGACGGGATTGCTACCTGGATCCATTATACCCACGCCCGACCAGCTGATCCATTTGCAGTTCGAGAAGACTTTGTGCCGGAAGCCAACACCGCCTGGACGGTTGACCAGAGTAAGACCCATCCTTTAAAATTGACTCTGCATCGAAAACCTGACCCCGAAAACCGGCTGAGACCAAAGGCTCGGGTGTCCCATACCAAGACTGTTGCAGCAACTCCGGACCCACAATGATCAAAGCGTCAAAATGATCACTAGCGTGCTCCTGCTCACTTCCTACGGACTGATAAGTATTGCGGGCAACCCCCACACACCCTATACTTTAACTTGGGAGGTTTCTAATTTGGACACCCAGGAAGTCTATAATACTACCACAGCAGACGATACTCCCCTAAATGCCTGGTGGCCTGATCTATATTTTAACCTAGAGGACGTAGCCGTAACCATGGGGGTACTCCCCCCCCAACGGAAGCCGCCAGCGTCCTAATCCGTCATGGACCGGAACCCCAGAAAATGAAAAAAAGCGCATAAGATCTGGTGGGTTTTATGCATGTCCCGGGTTCAGAACAGGAGCAATGAAAAAAACCTGTGGAGGAATCGAATCCCTTTACTGTAAGGCTTGGAGTTGTGTCACTACCAATGATGGAAGCTGGAAATGGGAGGTAAAACCCCATTATATTGATATGAAATTTGCCAGCCCCTGTCCCAAGCAAACCCGTGCCTGTAACCTTATTCGTATCAAATTTCTAGAGGATGGAAAAAAGGAGACAAGATGGATTACGGGACTAAATTGGGGAATTTATCTGTATCGGGGACCGCCTTACTTTGCAACTGTTATTCAGATAAGATTAAAAATAAAACCCAAAGCTTCACCAACACTAATAGGGCCAAACCAGTCAGTATGGCCCACAAGTAAGCCTAATACTACCCCGCGGTCCACAAATAAAGGTACTAATTCTCCGGCCACTCAGGTGGTCACTGTAACCGGGACTACTCCAAGAAAACCCCCCCAAAAAAATCCAAATCCCATTCAAAGATGACCCTTTATGGGTAATGATAAATACCACTTATCAGGCCTTAAACCATACTAACCCTAATGAGACAGAGGCTTGTTGGTTGTGCTATTCTATACAACCCCCATTTTATGAATCAGTGGCTATAATGGGTACTTATAACACTGCGAACAACTCAGATACTTGCAGATGGGGACAAAAAAGACCTGGTCTCATGCTACCAGTGCTTACGGAAAATGGAACATGTATAGAAAAAGCGCCTAAAAAGTATAGCCACTTGTGTACAAATAACATAAATATATCAGATATTTCAAAAAAGTGAATAATTCCACCAAATAACTCATGGTGGCTTTGCTCTCATGCAGGACTAAACCCCTGCCTCTATAAAAGTATATTCAATCAGTCAAAATTCTGTGTAATGGTAATTGTGTTCCCAAAAATCACATACCACACAGCTGAGTATATAGACCAGATGTGGATAGCACCAAAAGGAGTAACTAAGAGAACACTCATTACTGCGGGGGCTCTAACCCTAGCCACCATATTCAGACTCGGGGCCATCGGAACAGGGACAGGGATCTCGGCCTTAACTATACAAAACAAGGGATTTAGTATACTTAGAGAAGCGGTTGATAAAGATATAAAAAAAATAAAAACCGCCATCACTTCGCTTGAAAAGTCCCTAACCTCCCTCTCGGAAGTAGTTTTACAAAACAGGAGAGGATTAGACCTGCTGTTCCTACAGCAAGGTGGTCTCTGTGCAGCACTAGGAAAAGAATGTTGTTTCTATGCTGACCACACAGGAATAGTAAGAGATTCTATGGCCAAGGTCCGAGAAGGGCTAAATAAATGAAAGAAGGAAAGAAAACAGGAGACAGGATGGTTTGAATCCAGGTTCAGTGCGTCCCCATGGTTAACTACCCTGCTCTCCGCTTTACTCGGACCTCTGGCCATCCTACTTCTCGCTCTCACAGTAGGCCCCTACATCATAAACAAAATTATTAATTTTGTCCAAGATAGGTTCAATACTATACAACTAATGATGTCAAGAACTCAATACCTACCGCTCGAGACATTACAAACAGAGGCTTAAAAGACCCAAGATTGGCTCTTTAGGCACAAGAAAAAGGGGGGAATGAAAAGAACAGCTTTAAATCCAAATGACAGCCCTGCCTTAGTTTAAAGCTAAGTTCTCTTTTCTGCTTATTATGGATCTTTGATAAGAAATACAATTGCTGAGAAGTCTATTGTGAAACCTTTCCCGAATGTAGTCTGATTATGTAATAGAATAAGTGATTGTACACAAACTAACTGATATGTAATAGAATAAGTGATTGTACACAAACTAACCGGCATTTCTCGCTTCTGTAAACCTGCTTGCTTAACACATTCCTCCCCTACCCCCTTCCCCCTTCCCCCTTTTCCTCCCGCCACAAGTAATGGACAAAGCCTTCCCGCCAAAGGACAGACAAAGGACGCCCAATCAGAGAACAACAAATGTCCTTACTTTAAAACCAACTAATCAGGCCCCTCATAATTTGAAACCTCCCCTGTGCTATTTGTCTCTGTCTATAAAAACGCTGTACCAACCCTGATCGGGGCCTCTCAGCGTCACTGGCAACGAGTGCGCAGAGGTCCAGGTTCGAACCTGCAATAAACGACCCTTGCCGCTTGGCTTTGATTTATGACTCTGGTGGTCTCTTGCGGGGGGCTCGCGACCTCGGGCATTACAGTCGGACGCTCAACCGACTGAGCCACCCAGGCGCCCCAGCAACTTTCTATATGTTTATTCACCAATCAGTTTTCTTCTGTGTTTGTTCATATCCTTTTACCATTTGTTTAATTGGTAATTTGGATGAATATCAGTTTATCACCAGTCCCCTACATTAGAAGGTAGGTGCCCTGAGGGCAAGGACTGAGTCACCCAGCACTTAGCACAATCCCTGTCCCTTCAATATTCATCAACCCTTTGTTGAGTGGGTGCTGATTGCATCTACTGTGTGCTGACATCTATTCTTTCTGTCATCTCCCCCTTTTCCTATGGGAATGCCTCTTCCATCCCAGTCATGAGATTCCTAGGGAAGCTAACATTTTCTAATGTAGCATGCTCCTGGCCACAGATGGTTGGCTACAGTGGGAGGGAGCACTGACCCAAGCCAGGGCAAGCGTTTGAGGCTTTCATACTGCATTTGAGAAATAGCTATACTCTTGGCAGAAGTAAAGCTGGAGAGATATCAGCATTCATGTTCCCTACAGACACAGAGAGAATGAAGATAACGTGAAAAGATGAGAAAATTAGAACTTCTGGTTTCAGGTATTCAGGAGGGATTTCTGTGAGTTAAGCGGGCGGACTGGAGTTGATAAAGTTTTAGAGTGGTGGCGGGGGGGGTCCAGAGCTGACAGCCAAGAGAGAATTCTTGAAGACATCTTTGGTGCAAAAAAGTGATTTTATTAAAGCACAGGAACAGGACCCATGGGCAGAAAGAGCTGCACTGGGGTTATGAAGAGTGACTGGTTATATACTATGGAGTTGGGGGAGGTAAAGACAAAAGGGAGGCAGGCCTCCAGAAAGACTTTGATACACTAAAGAGGACTCTTGGGGCGCCTGGGTGGCGCAGTCGGTTAAGCGTCCAACTTCAGCCAGGTCACGATCTTGCGGTCTGTGAGTTCGAGCCCCGCGTCAGGCTCTGGGCTGATGGCTCGGAGCCTGGAGCCTGTTTCCGATTCTGTGTCTCCCTCTCTCTCTGCCCCTCCCCCCGTTCATGCTCTGTCTCTCTCTGTCCCAAAAATAAATAAAAAACATTGAAAAAAAATTAAAAAAAAAAAATAAAGAGGACTCTTAAAATACTGGAGACCTTGCTATTGTCAAACGAAGGTGGTTTTCCCTCTAGTAATGCATTAGCATTATGACAGTAGGGGTTCCTAGAGAAATGTTATACTCTGTATTTGCCTCAAGTATTTGTCAATGGGCTGCAGTTATAAAGAAATTTAATTTTCCCTGCCATTTCCTTCTTGCCTTTGTTCTCCACATCACTATGGAGGGGAGGGTGATATTAAGGGCTCCAGGAAACCGAGTCTATAGGTTTCTGGAGATTAGGCTATTGAAATGAATGCCTTTTTCTTGTAATTTACTAAGATATTTGTAAACTGATGGAGACTCATGCCCTCATGACTGTGATCTCTGTCAGTTTCCTATTTGTTTCCTTTCCTTTGTTCTTGGGCATCCAGGAGTGCCTGAGGAATCACACATATCCCACCTAGGGGTTGGGTGTGGGGGTGCTAGCTTGTGCTTTGCCCTCAACTTGCCTTATGGTCCCTTGTCCGATCCCCCCTAATCAGTTTTGACTTTTAAATCTTTAAAGTGGCTGAAGGTGGAGAGTCTCATCTTCTATAGCTTCTTCCTGCTAAATAGCGGTATAGAGATGTCCCTACCTGTGGGTCAACATTGGTCAGTCCGGGGACGTATAGGAGAGTTATGAAAGGCAGAAGCAACTGAATTCAAGGTGGACAATGAGTATGAATCTCCTTGAGTAGAAAAGATCATCTGTTGGCTTGAAGTTATTGTAGTGATGGAGTCTTAGCATCAGGTGGAGAGACATGGGAGAAAACAGCAAAACATAATTAGAGTAAGAAGAAAGAAACCCCAATAAAAGTCCTTGGTAGTTGACAAAAATATTCCAGTCTAGATGTTTAACCAATCATTAAAGGAAAGAGAGAGATTTTTAAAAGTGTCAATTTGAGTATTCATGTTGCTTTGAAATCCAGAAATATTCGTGTGGTAATCTGGAATGTGTACACAGCATTGTTTTTTTGTTTTTGTTTTTGTTTTTTTTACTTTGAAAACTGTGCATCTCAAAGCAAACTTTATTTGTTCAATTATTTTTAACAACAGCGTTTTATGATAAATACACTGATTTTTCAAGGAAACTCATCTTAATTTTTTTTTTTTTTAATAGGCCTGTATTCACCTAAAAAAATTTTCCCCCAGCTCTGATCAGATTATTTTGATTTGGGAAGAAAATACCATTTTGACAGCATGAAATGCAAAGTTTAAGTTTTTTAAAACATCCCAGTACAGAATTTTAAAAACTATTAATGGAAAATAGGTTAAGGACATTAAGTGCACAATACTAATTATTGGCCACCTAGTGGTATTCGGTTTCTTCCCTAGTTCTCCCAAGGGAAACTTAAATTCAGTCTTCAGCAGAATGCTCTTTAAAGCAAAATGAGAGCGTTGTTTACATTGTTTTTAGATCTTGCTGTTCCTAATTTTATTCTGAAACTCAGTTTTACCCCAAACCTTAATTAACATATTAACTTTGTAATGCACAGTTGTATGCAGTTCAGCAAGCAGTAATATACTAGCAGGCTCTATTCACCCAGAGTTCAGGGTAAATAGGATTGATCACACCCATTTAAAAACAAATCTCACGGGGCGCCTGGGTGGCTCAGTCAGTTGAGCAGCCGACTTCTTCGGCTCAGGTCATGATCTCACGGTCCGTGAGTTCTAGCCCCGTGTCGGGCTCTGTGCTGACAGCTCAGAGCCTGGAGCCTGTTTCAGATTCTGTGTCTCCCTCTCTCTGGCCCTCCCCTGTTCATGCTCTGTCTCTCCCTGTCTCAAAAATAAATAAACGTTAAAAAAATTTAAAAAACCCCAAATCTCACATTATTTGCCAATGTGTGATTTCCATCTAAGTTCTGACAATGAAATATATGGATATATATTTGTATACCTTATCTTAATTTTCAAAGATAGGCAAAGGAGTTCTTCACAGCTTAGCTTTGCCTGACTGAAGCTGACGATTTTGTAACTCCATAGCCAGGCCCATGTTGTCAGTGATTTTCAATTTGCCTTGAAAGAATGCCGACTGAGGATTCATTTTACCAGGCGTTAAAGCCAGTAAGCCGAGTCAGCCATTGCGATTGTGCAGTCACAATCTAGTTAGGAAGCACTGACCTTTGCCATTCTTCACATCCACCAGCGAGGTGGCTTCTTTACCCCCAGGGCCATCCTTCACCTTGAAGACAAAGAACCCACCAGTTTTCTTCAAGTTCCCTTCGTCTTCAAGTTTCTTCTCAATCTCCTTAAAGACAAGATTTGCCTTAAATCCAGCAAATGCAGAGCTGGTTGGAGCAGCCTCGATTTGATGAGTTCTGAAAGAACTGGCAGCTTCAGGAAAACCCATCTTGTAGAGCGTCTACTCAGCATTGTTTTTATGAGAGCACGAGTTCCACCTTGTGCAGCAGTTAAAACATCTAATGCCATTCTCTTTTGTAGAACTATGTAGAGAGCAAATTCCTCTTCTAGAGGTCCCCAAGATATCCTGAGGCTCCTGCACCTGCCAGGAAATGACATTCTTTATACACCTGATAAAGCTGCTGGGAACTCTCTAAGCAAGGTATCGGGCCAACATTTCCAGCAGGCTTTCCCGGTGTCTGCCAGCACTGCCAGTGAGATTTTTAGATGTCAGGCTTGAAGCCTCTCAGAGGGGAGTACTTCTACTACTCCTACCCCTACTTCTACTACTACTACTACTTCTCAGAGGAGAGTAGGAACTGGCAGCAGGAATCAGATGGGTCTTTTTGGTTTGTAATTCAAATGTCTTTGGTGATCCTTTTGAATGACCCATTATAAGAAGGAATTATCAGTATAAACTGGGAAAAGGAGAATGAAGAAGAAAGGTGCAACCATCACAAGAGAAGCTTGAGGTCTTCCACAGGTTTCAGGAATAAGAAAGCACATTATTTGGCTCATCGGTTTCCTGTGAAGGAGGTACAGTTTTTATTCTGGGTATATGAGCCCGTGAAGAATGCCCCTCTGACTTTATTGCAGTGAAAGTACACAATATGACCCCAGTAGGGGTCCTCCCATTTTGGAATGAAATCCCCTGCTGTATTAGACTTTCGCCCAGGCCTCCTGGGTTTTTATGGGGTAGGTTTCTAGTAACTGTCAAATCAGGTTTAGGGAGGATATGGTTTGTATATTCACTTAGAGATTTATGAATTAACCCAGCCTCAAGTGAATAATTTAATAAAGTGCTATAGTCTTTATCTATTGATAGGTTTACAGTGAGAAAAGTCTTTTTATATACAATTGTTGGGGAAATCCATCCCACTAAAATATATATATATATATATATATATACACACACACATACGTATATATATACGTATATATATATATATATATATATATATACATACGTATATATATGTATATATATATGGCCATGGGGTCCTGTTATTATTCCCACAAAATAACAAACAAGATTGTCCATACCTGTGCTATTGTGACAATTCTTCTGAAGTTTACCTCATGTTGTTCAACTTAGGCAAACAACAAACAGGTAAAGACAATCAGAACTAGAATTTAACATCCATAAAGGTGCATTATTGAAACATAATTTTTGTAATAATCCTCATTTCCAGAGATAGCCAAATCAAGACTAATTTGCTTGTAAAACAAGTCCAGTTTTAATAAACTTGACCTAATTAATTACATAAGCTCAGCAAGAACAGCGACTGATCATATAAATCCTTTATAATTTGCTTTGCTAGAACTTTTTGTAAGGAATCTCTAGGTTGAACTTTTAGGCCTCTCCAGGCCAGAAGCCAGCCATATACTTGCCATCAGATGTGCCTGCAATACTTAGAGAGTTGGGCAAGTTCCTCTTCTAGAGGTCCCCAAGATATCCTGAGGTTTCTGCACCTGCCAGCAAGTGACATTCTTTACTCACCTGATAAGGCTGCTGGGAACTCTGTAAGCAAGGCATCAGGCCAACATTTCCAACGGGCTTTGTTGGCTTCATGCTTTATAAAGTCAACCTTAGTTCCTTAAAGCTGTTTGGTTATTTCTGAGTCTATGCATGATTCTCAGATATGACCTTCCAGTCAAAGCCTAGTAAAATAACCAATGGTGTCCTGTTACAAAGAGAACAGATTCTTTTTTTTTTTTAATTTTTTTTTTCAACGTTTTTTATTTATTTTTGGGACAGAGAGAGACAGAGCATGAACGGGGGAGGGGCAGAGAGAGAGGGAGACACAGAATCGGAAACAGGCTCCAGGCTCCGAGCCATCAGCCCAGAGCCTGACGCGGGGCTCGAACTCACGGACCGCGAGATCGTGACCTGGCTGAAGTCGGACGCTTAACCGACTGCGCCACCCAGGAGCCCTAAAGAGAACAGATTCTTATATAACTCATGCAAATAACTGTAATTGCCATGAAAAAGAACACTTACTGGGAGTCTGAATTTCAGAGGGTTCAGGTAGAGAGAAAGGTTAAAAGCTTCAGTTTGTTTCCCAATGAATACCTTATCCTATTTTTGTATATCATGGATATCTTACGAGAAAGTTTCCTTCATCGGGAAGAGCAAACAGAGAACCAGCAATTGTTTAAAACAAGAGTCATAAAAACTGTAATTTTCCTCAGTTTATTTTGTACCATGTTCCTAATTTTTGTTCAGTTTGAATGATGTCTTTTGGTTCTGTAAATTCTTACCCATTTTAGTATTAATGTTAAAGATTTCAGATACCTGTATTTGTCCTAAAAGTCCTTCTTATAAATCTTGAAGATAAAAGACGTTTTGTAAGAGCATCAGAACAATAACTATAAGTGACAAAAGACTAAAAAGTGGACATGGCTAACAGTCTGATGAGAGTTCATTTTGATGCAATTGACAAGGAAATTTGGTTATTTCTGTGACACATAACACTTTGATAATCAGAATATCAAGTGTCAACCTTATCACCAAAACATATTAAAATTTTAGGAATTTCGTGTATATTTGAAGAGTTATAGCATTTACCCAAGCAATAAAACCTAAACTTAACCATTATTTGTTTGACAGTGTTTGCATAGTAACTTAACATAACAAATAAAAAGGCCTAACTGGTCAAAAAGACTTCATTTACAATTTAAATCTTGGAAGTTTGTTAAAACCTTAGAAAGTTATAAAGCACATCCTAAATAGGATTATAGATCATTACAAATCTTAAAAACTTTAAATTATTTATTTAACCAAGATGGCAATAAGAGATTTCAAAAACAAACATGTAGGGTTATATAGTTGTTAGCAAAACTTAGGTCCTTTAACATTGAGAGGTTTTAACTTTAAGTTGTCAAAGACCTGATAAAGACAAAACATAAGCTTTCATTTTCCCAGCAGACGAAAGAGAAAAAACTGTTTGCATATATATATTTACTATATGTATTATATATTATATATAATATAGAATTATAGATTTATTTATATATCATATAAATATATATTATATATTAAATTTAATATATATATTTATCAAGAGCAGAACAATCCAAGAAAACTTTGTCTTTTGAATAGAGAAAAGCAGAATTTTAACCTTATACCAGTGTAGTTTAAAAAAACATTTTTTTAATGTTTATTTATTTTTGAGAGAGAGACAGAGTGTGAGTGGGGGAGGAGCAGAGAGAGAGGGAGACACAGAGTCCGAAGCAGGCTCCAAGCTCTGAGCTGTCAGCACAGGGCCTGATGCTGGGCTCAAACCCACAAACTGTGAGATCGTGACCTGAGCCAAAGTCAGATGCTTAACCAACTGAGCCACCCAGGCACCTCAATACCAGTGTACTTTTAAAATCCATTAATTTCACTTAGTCCATTCTAACCACATATAAAATTCCTTTCCAAAGATTTCCTTTCATGAACCTTCTACAACTTTCCTTTGCCTTCAGATTTTGTCCCAAGCCATTTCTCTTCAAACAACCAATCTCATGTAGAACAAAATTACTTTCTTTTACGTTCAACAAAATTATATTTCCATTTACTATATCTTATACATCTGCTTTTTTTTACATACAGAGTTGTTTCCCTTATTTCCATCAGTCTTAACTACATTTAGCAGAATTTTAACTCTTAGGAACCTTAGTCTCCAGTGAAAACTAAGTAGTAACCAATTGTGAACTGTTAAAGCAGAATTTTTTTAGATGACAAATTTATGAACCAGTTAAGCGCAAAGCATTTGCGCATATTTTGGGTCTGTTGGTAAAGGCCCAAATAACCTTAGTTTCTCTGCAATAAGAAGTCAAAAGCACAAATCTACATTGAATAATTAATATTTTAGCATTCCATTCTATTTGGAAAAGACCTATATGTCCAATGAATTCAGTCCCACTTACCAGGCAAGCAAAACTTTTAAGTTTCAGATTATCAAAGACTTTGAAAGCTATCTTAACAATTACCCATGAAAACTTTGAGACAGGCAAAATTAACCATTATTTTAAGTCATCTTTTCACTAACAAATTGGAACGGAGATAACATGAGCTTTTGTGACCTTCAGCAAACCTAGATAGAATAAGTTCCATATTTAATGCTGATAACTGTAAAAACATGTCTATCTTAATTAAATCAACAAACTCAATTTAAAGACCAAATATGTTCTACCTGTGTCCACTTAAAAGTCAGTCAATTGTTCCCCATTGTCAGTTTTTACCTGGGAATCTGAAGTGGGCGGTCCAAGGGGGTGCTCTTCACTCTTTGACATTGATGATGGGAGTAGGAGCCAATGGTGCCAGAGACACAGAGGATGGTATAGAAGCCAGTTTTGTAGGCTGCATCCAAGGTGGTGCAGAAACAGGAGTGGGAGGGGAAGGCAGAAGGGGCAAGGTGCCAGCAGAAGGCAGAGAAGGAGGATTCCCGGTTTTATTTATTTTTTTTATTTATTTATTTTTTAACGTTTATTGATTTTTGAGACAGAGAGAGACAGAGCATGAACAGGGGAGGGTCAGAGAGAGGGAGACACAGAATCTGAAACAGGCCCCAAGCTCTGAGCTGTCAGCACAGAGCCCGACGCGGGGCTCGAACTCACCGACCGCAAGATCATGACCTGAGCCGAAGTCGGACGCTTAACCGACCCAGCCACCCAGGCGCCCCGAGGATTCCCGGTTTTAAACATTGTCAGCTGGGACAGAGGAACAGACGCCAGATTTTTTTGTTTTGTTTTGCTTTGTTTTCTACCAACTAGTGGAATTAGGCTGTCCATGTCAGGCTGGAAAAGACAGGGAATTTCCTGAAACAAATGGAATTTTAACAGCTGTTTGGGAATATTCCTTAAAGTTCCCATCCTGACTAACCACAGTTGGCTCCAATTATCATAGCCATTAACCTAGGAAATGAATGAGGGAGAAACCCTCACATTAATTAGAAGAAGGAACAGTAAGAGAGGGTCAGTGTCCCCTTCGTTAGGGATGGCTTGTGTTTCCTCCAGTGACTGTGTTCTATCAGGAGGAAGTCTGTTTAGACAATTATCATCCAATATATGTCTGGGGGAGTTTACTAACCAAATACATTTGGGCAAAAACATTCTACAAGAGGCCCTTAGGTCCAGAGCCTCAAAGGCCTGGACCTAGGGTAGCTTGTGCTTTGCCCTCAGCTTGCCTTATGGTCTTTTATCAGAGTTTCTCTCCTTTTTTCCTTGATGTTTATTTATTTATTTTGAGAGAGAGATAGAGAGTGAGCAGGGGAGGGGCAGAGAGAGAGAGGGAGACAGAGAATCCCAAGCAGGCTTTGCCTGTCAGCATGGAGGCTGATGTGGGGCTCAAACTCACGAACCATGAGATCATGACTTGAGCCAAAATTAAGAGTAGGACGCCTAACAGACTGAGCCATCCAGGTGCCCCAGAGTTTCTCTCCTTTTAACTAAATGAATTCTGACTAAAGCACTTTACATTTGGGTTTTTCCCAATTTTTTTTTCTTTCAAAAATTTTCAAATCTGCAGAAGAAAATTTAAGTAGAGCTTAATGAACACTTGTAAATCCTTCATCTAGAGTCACCAGCTGTTAACATTTTGCTTTATTGTTTTATCTGTTTATCTCTCTCTTTGTGTATATTCAGACAGATACACACGCACAAATACACACAAATTCTTTGAGATTTAGTTGCAGACATCATGGCATTTTAGTCCCAAATACATCAGAAGCTTCCTAACAAGACCAGGCTCCTACATAACCACAGGACAAATATAACACACAGGAATTTTAATGTCGATGTAGTATGATTGTCTAATATGCAGTCAATATTTGAATTTCCTCAATGCTAACCTTTATAGCTGTTTTTTAAATGGAAAAGTTATGATTCAGTCAAATATTGTGTTGTATTTAAACATTTTTTAAATTTTATTTTTTATTTTTTAAAATTTACATCCAAATCCCCCCTCCCACAACCCCTCCAGCAACCCTCAGTTTGTTCTCCATATTTATGAGTCTCTTGTGTTTTGTTCCCCTCCCTGTTTTTATATTATTTTTGTTTCCCTTCCCTTATGTTCATCTGTTTTGTCTCTTTCACTCATATGAGTGAAGTCATATGATGTTTGTCTTTCTCTGACTAATTTCACTTAGCATAACACCCTCCAGTTCCATCCATGTAGTTGCAAATGGCAAGATTTCATTCTTTTTGGTTGCTAATACTCCTTTGTGTGTGTGTGTGTGTATACATATATATATATATATATACACATATATATACATATATATACACATATGTATATATACATATACATATATATATATATATATATACACACACACACACACAACATCTTCTTTATCCATTCATCCATCGATGGACATTTGGGCTCCTTTCATACTTCGGCTATTGTTGATAGTGCTGCTATAAACATGGGGGTGCATGTGTCCCTTTGAAACAGTACATCTGTATCCCATGGATAAATGCCTAGCAGTGCAATTGCTGGGTCGTAGGTAGTTCTATTTTTTGGTTTTTTGAGGAACCTCCATACTGTTTTCAGAGTGGCTGCACCAGCTTGCATTCCCATACCTAAACATTTTTTTAAGTTTATTTATTTATTTTGAGAGAGAGCACAAGTGGGGGAGAGGCAGTAAGAGGGGGGAGAGAGAGAATCCCAAGCAGGCTCTACATGGTCAGCACAGAGCTCAACATGGGGCTTGAACCCATGAACCGTGAGATCATGACCTGAACCAAAATCAAGAGTTGGATGCTCAACCAACTGAGCCCCCCAGGCGCCCCTGTCATGTGTTGTATTTAGTTGTTATGACTCTTTGGTGTACCCGAAACTAGAACAGTTGTAGTGTTTTTTTGACATTTATGACATGATAGGAGGTCTTTTATGACATTGACATTTTGGAAGAGTCTGGGTCACTTGTGGGCAATCCCATAAGTTGGTTTGTCTGATTGTCTCCTCATGATTAGATTTGTGTTAGTTGTTTTTGGCAGGGATGTTACTTGAGTGACATGTCCTAAGGACATCACACCGAGGACACATAGCTATCAGCTTATTTTAGTATTGATGATGCTAATGTGATCACTTGGTTAGAGGTGGTGTTCACTAGATTGCTCCATTTTTAAGATACCCTTTCCCCTTTCTAATTAATAAGTAGTCTATAAGGTAATACTTTGAGATTGCACGAATAGCCACGTTCACAAGTTAGCATCTGTTGATTATTCTTGCTTGGATTATGTTTGGATTCATTTTTTTTTTTTTTTAGGTTTGTTTGTTTGTTTATTTATTTTTGAGAGGGATAGAGAGCAAGCAGGATAGGGCCAGAGAGAGAGACAGAGAGAGACAGAGATGGAGACACAGAACCCCAAGTGGGCTTTGCACTGTAGTGCAAAGGGGCTTGAACTCACCAACCATGAGATCATGATCTGAGCTGAAATCAAGAGTTGGACCCCTATCCGACTGAGCCACCCAGGTGCTCCATCTTTGGATTCTTAACATTATATTCAGTTTGGGGAACTGCTTCTGCGGTCTCATTAGGGACATATGAGTTTTGTAAAGTTGCTGGGAATAGGTGAATACCCAGGAGGTTCCCTCCTCTCCTCACTCCCACTTACTACTTCTAGGGGCCCCTTCTGTCCTCAACTCCTAGTTAGGAACCATTCAGTAAGACCTTAAAAGGACACAGCATATGGGAAAGATCTGGGCTCAGATTCTGGACCCACTGCTTATTAGGTCTATGACCTTTATCAGTTTACATAACCTCCCTGAACCTGTTTCTTCAACTGTAAAATGGAGGATGACGATTGTGGCAGACACTGTTGGTGGTGCCTAACGGCCATTCTTCTGTTTTTCTTGCTAACAGAATCCCAATTTTATTTATTTGGCATACGCCAAGCCCCAGGAGGAGTCACAATTTAAAACCAAGCTAGGGGCACCTGGCTGGCTCAGTTGGAAGAGCAGGCGACTTTTGATCTTGGGGTCATGAGTTTGAGCCCTACGTGGGGTGTAGAGATTACTTAAATAAATACAACTGGAAAAAAAAAAAAAGCTAAGCTAACTGAAGCCTTCCAATTCAGTGTTAGTTTAGGATTAAGTACCTGCCTCAGTTCTGGCCCAGGAGATGTAGGTAAACGATGGCCAGTTTTCTGGGAAATAATTTTCTCCTTTCTTGTAGAAAGTGCTGTCATAGAAGGAAGGTATGCTTTGCGAGCTGGGGTGGCCAGCTCAAACATGAGGTGCAAGCCTGCAATGAAACTCAACTTGCTGGGGGGGGGGGGCGGGCAGAATGGGGGAAGAAAAGAGCCTGGGTCCTTGATATCATGGAGCTTCCCAACCAATCCTGGATATACTTTCCTCCATACCCTCTGGTAAGTAAGCAGATATCTTATGCCATTGTTGAGTTTTTCTCTTGCTTATAGTCCAATGCATACTGACAGATATAATGATCCTTATGATTGAGGTAGGGCATGTAAAAGTGTCTATCTGTGTGCATGATGTAGGCACTCAAAGATGTTAAGTTCCTCTCATACTTTGACCCTTCATCCTGTCCTTCTGTTGAACCCCACTCCTGGGTGAACCCAATAAGCCCCTCGCTGTGCCTGCTTCCAGATTGCTAAACTGTGTTTCAGGAGACACACAATGAGACAGATTGGCACAAACATTTACTCTTGGTGACCACCCTCAACTCAGTCCTCCACACTTTCTAGGTAGTTTCTTCCACTCTCTGGAACAATAATTTCTTTCTTTCTTTTTTCTTTCTTTCTTTCTTTCTTTCTTTCTTTCTTTCTTTCTTTCTTTTTCTTTTTCTTTTTTTTTTAAGTTTATTTATTTTGAGAGAGAGAGAGAGTAGGAGAGGGGCAGAGAGAGGGAGAGAGACTCCCACACAGGATTCACACTGTCGGTGTGAAGCGCCATGTGGGGCTTGAACTCATGAACTGTGAGATCATGCCCTGAGCTGAAGTCAGACACTTAACATACAGAGCCACCCAAGCACCCCTGAAACAGCAATTTAAAAACTTTATGCTTCTCTTTCTTTGCCCCATACCATGCCTCCCCCTTTCTGCTTGCAGAAGAGACAACCTCATCTTCTACTTCACAGACAACAAAAAAGCCATTAGAGTGGGGCTTGCCAATCTTCCTGTGCCAAATCCCTTGAAAACTTCCTCCTCTTCAGTATTAGTCTCCTATATGTCACACGATCTGGCTCACCCCACCCCCCACAGTGACTTTTAGATCTTCTTTGGCCCTAGTCTGTCTTTAGAAGGCTTCACCATGTACCACACCAAACATATTCAGATGTACTCACTTCCTATATTAAATATATATTTTTGCTGTAAAAATCTTAAATACCTTTTTTGAGAATTTAATTACTTAGCTGCAGGTAACTTGTCTACTTTGTGATTGGCAATGCTTCCCACTACCCTCCCCCCCCCCCCTCGTCCCTGCCTTAGGAGCACTAAGGTGCCACTTGGAATTTATTTTAAGGTAAGAAAAATCTAACTCCCAAATTGTTTTCAAGTGTAATGCCATTGTTATGAACATTAAATATTGCCATAAAGGAAGTTGACATAATAATCTGTTGTGCCGTCATTTAACTAAACAATAAGTTTGATTAGGTATGGTTTAAAAACAATTTTGGAGGCAATAATTCTACATTTAGCACTCCAAGATTTTTGTGGGTCCCTGAAAAGCTCAGAGGCCCTAGGTAATTTGCAGAATGCCAGGTGCCTCTTCTTGCTTCTCAGGGCTCTTAAGCCCTCACTCAGTCACATCTTCCACACCTCCCTGTCTGCTTGATTCTTCCCAGCTGCATTTAAATGTACTGATTTATGGGGTGCCTGGGTGGCTCAGTCGGTTAAGCGGCCGACTTCGGCTCAGGTCATGATCTCACGGTCCGTGAGTTCGAGCCCCACGTCGGGCTCTGTGCTGACGGCTCAGAGCCTGGAGCCTGTTTCAGATTCTGTGCCTCCCTCTCTCTGACCCTCCCCTGTTCATGCTCTGTCTCTCCCTGTCTCAAAAATAAATAAAAATGTTAAAAAATAAATAAATAAATGTACTGATTTCTGCCATCCTGATAAACCCTTCTGGCCTAACAAAATCACACTAGGGCCCACTGCAACTAACCTTTCTAACTGTCCTCTCCCTTCCTCACCAAAGGCTGACTTCAGAATTGTTTACACTATATCTACTTTGAGAGGGCCCCTTATCCTCTGGGCTTGCAGGGAAAAAACAGAACTCCCTACCTTGGCCTGTAAAGCCCAACCTCATAGTCCCTACCCTCAGCTCTACCTTCTCTCAGTTCTTCAGACACAAGCCTTCTCTTGCCTTTGAGTCTCTGCCCTTACTGTGGTGCCCCACTTGGAGTACCCTCTTCCACCCACTTCCTTGCTTCTAAACTTGTATCTCTAAACTTGTATCTCTGTGGGCAATCTCCCCTGACATTTCCGAGTCAGTCCTTCTATTACATAGTACCTGGAGGCTAGAAGTCTAAGATCAAGATGGTGGCAGGCTTGGCGTCTTTTGAGTCCTCTCTCCTTGGCTTGCAGTTAATTGCCTTCCTACTGTATCGCCACATGGCCTTTCCTCTACGTGTGTGCAACCCTGGGGTTTCTTCTACTTACAAGGACACCAGCCTTATTTTAACTAAATTATCCTTTAAAGACTTTATCTCCAAATACTGTTCTGAGTCACTGAGGTTTGGGACCTCAACGTGTGACTTTTGGGAGGACACAATGCAGCCCATAACAGTCCGACTGTGTCTTCCTCCCCAGTGTATCCCAAGCACCGAGGATCATATCTGACATTAAATAAGACACAAGAACACATTTTCTATTTAATTAACTGCCCCAGACTGTGTGACATTGGCCTGGTTCCTTCTGTTTTCTGTAGCTTAGTTGCACCACCTGTAATATCAGGCTGGACAAACTGGTCTCTAAGGGGAGTCTGACTGTTGGCCCAACATCCTTTAATTAATCTCTTCAGTGAAATCTTTCCCCGCCACCACTAGAGGGAGATGCTACTTCTAGTTTTTTTTTTTTTTTCTCTGTAGGAATGTGCCTTTAACTCTTTTGCCCCAGGGGTATTAAAAGTGGAGGAGCTGAGGCCAAGGACAACCTGCAGTCAAACTATCAGCGGGCATTCAAGCCTTGGGCTTGAATTTCAACTCTACCATTTCCTGGCCGGCTGAGGTATCTTTGGCAAGGTCCCCTTGAGAGCGTTCATTTTCTCTGCTGCTGAGTGAGCAATGGAAGTGCCTCATCTATGATGATACGTGGGGCAGGCTTCCAGATAGAGCTCCCGGTCTAGAAACCCCAGAAATGCAAATGGTCCACTTGCTCCCATCTCAGTAAACCAGCTCCTGTCTGCTGATGGGTGCTTGAGAATGTCGGCAAGTCTAAGGAGGAAGGCAGGTAAGCAGAATTTGGTCCTGCGCCCCGCCTCCTCCCCCATGAAATAGGAATGTAGGATGCTTTGGGGCATCCAGCGTGGATGCAAGAGAGGTCCTGGTCAATTGTAATTTTCGAAGCTCCAAATTTGTTAAAGTATGAAATGCCCAAGGAGGTGCAGAAAGGCAATTCAGAGACAAAAGCACTTATGTATGTATGTATTTATTTATTTATTTATTCATAACATTTATTTTAGAGAGAGAGTGTGTATGTGCACGTGTGTGTATGTGCTCTTGCACAAGCAGGAGAGGGGCAGAGAGAGAGGGAGAGAGAGGATCCCAGGGCTCGATATCATGAGATCGTGGCCTGAGCTGAAATCAAGGGTCGGATGCTTAACCAACTGAGCCACTCGGGTGCCCCCAGAGACAAAAGCATTTAGAAAATTAGTTTCATAGTAAGTGTATGTTGTAAACATACATAAAAAGGCAACCACTTTCCCTGGTCAGTCACATACAGGGACCCCTGACTGTTGTCTGCCCCCAGACAAGAACCATACAGTCAGACCTCGAAGACAAACTTCTCAATGGTGCTGCCACTCTTGGGGAAATAAAGTGGCTGTGTATATAACTGGGAGCAAGCTTGGTCATGAACCAAAACCAGAGTCAGAAAAAAAGCACAGAGGAGGGGATGAAAGGGAACTTCTATTGCTACAAGAAATCCACGCCAGGAGCTGCAAAAGAAGGCCTGAGCTCAAACAGCTTAAAAGGCCCTTCTTGGGCCTGATGGATTCAGTTTTGACTGACTGACTCCTCCTTAACAATGCAACCATACCCTTTAGAAAAGTAGTTTACTTGCAAATAAGGCTGCTAAGAGACACCAGGCTTTAAAATAATTATATTTTATTTCCCCATGAAGTAGGAATGTAGGATGCTTTGGGGCATCCAGCGTGGATGCAAGAGAGGTCCTGGTCAATTCTAATTTTCGAAGCTCCAAATTTGTTAAAGTATGAAATGCCCAAGGAGGTGCAGAAAGGCAATTCAGAGACAAAAGCACTTATGTATTTATTTATTTATTTATTTATTACCTTTATTTTAGAGAAAGAGTGTGTGTGTGTGCACGTGTGTGCATGTGCTCTTGCACAAGCAGGAGAGGGGCAGAGAGAGAGGTATAAAAAATACAGCACCCATTTAAAGGGGGAAAACTCCTTAAGATCGTAAAGGTTGAAAGTTTACAGTCTGTTTTTTTGTGGGAAACAGCAATTTTCTTACATGATATCAACATAATGCCATAGGTTCAGAAATTTGTACCATTAAAGGTCAGGGATAAAGTTGTGTTAGAACATCAGGAAAGACTTTAGTTTTAATTTATTTGATGATAAGAACAAACTGATCATTATCACTTATAGAAGGGTGCAAAGTCCTGTTTCTCCCCTTTTGACTGAAATGTTCTGTGCAGCCTATCCTCTTAACGGAGGAGGGCAACGTGTCAGCTTTGCTTCTGCAGAACGAAAAAGATTACAGCATATTTTAAAAGTTCCAAATTAACAAATTAACACTTTTAACACACAAACCACACTGCAAGGTAATTGTGTTATTCATAAGCTAATTATAGAATTTATAAAAGACCTGAATTCATTCACAGAGGTTTGGTAATGTCACTCACATTTAAAGTTGCAGGAGCAAAGCCTCTCAGGCCTACTAGTAGGCCCAGCAAACGTCAAATGCAGAAATCTAAATGTGAGACCCACCCCCAACCCTCAGAGCCCTCCTGAGAAGAGCCTTGATGGCAAGCTTTGGACGTGGGGTAGGAACGGAGGTAGATTTTTTCCCCATCTTCTTTTACTTCCTCAAATTTGTTGTTCTGTCAGATTTGCAAACACTTAGGAGGAAAAAAAGAAGTCTTCCTTCAGGATGTGAAATTTGAGCTGGCACCTCTCCAAGTATCACTTTCCTTAGTGTAAAAGGGACATGATATTAGGACCGTCTTATGGAGGGGAGAGCAGGTGCGGATAGCTCTTCTCGGTTGTGCTGTTAGTATGAACCCTGCATAACCTATCTATTTCTGGAAGAGGGTTCTGGCTCAGGCTCACTTCTTTAAGTGACTTCTCATCTCTCTGGGCCTCAAAATCACCTCCCTGAAACGGGTGTCAGGGTTTCACTCTGCAATGGCACCTCCATCTTTCTCAGCCTGTCATAGACCAAAGCACAGAATGGTGGTAAAGGGTGGCTTTTCCTCTGGGAACTGGCTGGTTTCACACCTGCAACTGTGGCCCCGCCCCGCCCCGCCCCTAACTCGCGGTGCGGCTGAAGTTGTGGGGCCTTCTGGACCGTGGACTACAGTTCCCAGCATGCCCCGAGGCCCTCTCGGGCCAAGTCTCGCGTGATGTGACGAGACCTCCGAAGGCTTTACAGGAAGGCTGCCGGTCGGCTGCCGGCCAGTGCTCCTAGGTCGGTGCCTGAGGCCTTCGGTGTCTCCACAGGCACGGCGCTGCTCGCACCATGGCTTGGGTCCCGAATGCACCACAGCGTCTCGTGAGACAGGGGTCCTCGGAGCCTCTTTAGTGCCGGAGCTCTGGCCGCAGGCAGCCCCGCGGCGGCGGAAGAACAGGTAACCAGACGGCCCAGGCCTGGCCCTCCTTGGGTCTGTGTCCTGCGGGCATACGGAGGGGCGTGCCCGTGGCCCCTCCACCGAGGCGCTGGCAGAGGGCCTCTCCGTGGCTCGCCCTCGTCCCCTACCCAGGGTCAGAGCTCGGCCCCACAGCCCCTAGCTTCTCTTGCCCCACCTTCTGGGAGGGTTGTCTAGTGGGACGTCTGTCTGATGATCCCCCTGCATCCCCGCACCAGGCCTGGTCTCTGCTTCCTCAGACTGGCCTAGCCCAGAAACCCCACTCCTAGCCCTCACCCCATGCCTGTGCCTTGCCCTGCCCTTGGGGAACCTTCGGCTTGTGCCAGGCCGCGGCCTTAATCTCCTTTTTCTTAGACTTGAGGGGTGGGAGGGGGGTTGGGTCAGACCTGGCCTTTCAAATCCTTGTGGCTTTGTTCTGTATCCTGTGCAGGAGCAGCGTGAACTCTGCGGGGGAGTGCGAATGGGGAAAGGGAAGGGGAAGGGGAAGTGGAAGCGGCTCTATGTGGGTCGGAATGCTTCCTGGACCCGGAGGATGCTGAACTTTGGTTTCTGCGATGTTTTTAAATGAAGAACTAACTAGTTTGTCCTCTGAGCTTTCAGGATAGAGGGTCAGTGTAGCAAGTTGAAAAGCAAATAACTTGGCTTTTTGAGGGCTTTTTTAAAATATTTTTTTAATGTTTATTTTAGAGAGAGAGCGCAAGCAGTGGAGGGGCGGAGAGAGAGGGAGACACAGAGTCTGAAGCAAGCGCTAGGCTCTGAGCTGTCAGCACAGAACCCCAGGAGGGCCTGGAACTCAAGAGCTGTGAGATCATGAACTGAGCTGAAGTCCTATGCTTAACCAACTGAGCCACTCAGGTGCTCCCAAGGGCTTTGTTTTAATTCCCCTGTAAAATGGAGGTGAAACTATCAGCCTTGCAGATGGGCCACTTATCTGTGACAGTGGACAAATCACATATATACATCTCCTGAGTTTTAGTTTCCTTCTTTTAAAATTATAGGGGATTGGGGCGCCTGGGTGGCTCAGTCGGTTACGTGTCCGACTTCGGCTCAGGTCATGATCTCAGGGTCCATGGGTTCGAGCCCCGCGTCAGGCTCTGTGCTGACGGCTCAGAGCCTGGAGCCTGTTTCAGATTCTGTGTCTCCCTCTCTCTCTGACCCTCCCCTGTTCATGCTCTGTCTCTCTCTGTCTCAAAAATAAATAAACATTAAAAAATAAATAAATAAATAAAATTATAGGGGATAGAAAGTGCCCGCTTTGCAGAGTAGAAAATGCTTATGAATAGAATGTTAATGCTGGCAACAAAGAATGAGTTTAACCATTATGGTAAATAGCTCCTTGCTGTGGGTTAAGTTGTATGGACCCTGGGTCCTAACTTCCTTAAAAATGAAATGTTTATAATCACTCTTGCGAGGTTGTGGGGAATACGTGAATGTATAGGAAGGTGTTTGGCAGACTCTGAAGGGCTCTACCAATGCTGGTTGTTTGTTATTCGTAGAACCTCTGAAATGGATGGACTCTTCCCAAGCAGCTTTGCTAATTCACAGCAGCTGGACAATGTTCCTCATTAATACCTGTCTGTCAGCATAATCGTCACATCATTTCACTCTGGTAAGGTGACCTTTTCACCACGTGTGTCTTTGTCATATCACAGGTGTTAAGATCAGCCATGAGTGTGGTGAGACCTTTGACTTTATCCTTTTTTTTTTTTTTTTTTTTAAGTCATCTTTGGCATGTTTGTATGTTTGTCACCCACCCATTGGCTCTTCAACCAAGGTTGAAGTGTGCTTCAACCTTGTGAACAAGCTGTAAAACTGTGTGCCTGTCAGAAGAACAGGATTGGAGCTATTCTTTTGTGTTCACTGTAAGAAAATGCCCTTTGTTATTTTTATTAGGTGGCAGGCACTCAGCTCCGAATTCTATATAGAAAAAGCACCTGGATCCCAGTCTTTCAATGGCTTCGAGACAACCAGAAGTGCCTGGTAAACTTAATTCTTTTTGATAAAGTTTTGTTTTGCCCTTAATGTTTTAAGCTAGATAGAAACCAATTTTTTTCTCAACCATATATTAATGGTTACTTTCTGCCTCCAGGCAAGTATGTAAACTTAATAGATTGACCTCGTTTAAATATTATCTTGCTAACTACCCAGCCAGGGTACAAACCCAAACCCTCACTCATAAGCGTACAGTCATTTCACTTAAGCATATACCAAATTTGTCACTTTCCTACAGATATCAAATAAGAATTCAGAATAAGTTGTGTAGTTCTAATAGTATGTACCAAAAATGACTGTACCTATCCCCCTTTTTTGAGGGGATGGCGGTGGGCAGAATGGAAGTCCGGGCAAAAAGGCACCAGCCTGATTTAAAGGCAGATTAAATTTGGGCAGTCGTGAAAACCCTCACAGCAACATCTAATGAGTCCTGGGTCTCTAGGGCAGTACCTTCTGGGTTACTAAAGTCATTGATCCCTCCTAGGACTGTTTTAGTGGGAAGGACCAGTGATTTTTAATCAGATCTGAATCCCTCAAATTTTGATTCTCAGTAAAGAGATACTGCCTGTCTTTCAAGGTTGCTGTGAAGATTAACATATGTGAAAATGTGAGTTAAAAAATTAGTGATGAATATACATGTGCTGCTCAATTTTTTGGTCTCTATCTGTAGGAATATATTTCCTAGTAAATTTTAGCTGACTTAGTATTATTTTTAGAAGGGCTATTGGGATGGCTGCTAAGAGGGGTCTTTAAGATACTTTGAAATTGCTCCTAAATTAGGTGGATTATTAGGAGTCTCCCCCACGTCTCCCGATGTGGATCTGTCTCTGGTCTCTAACATCATCAGTTTGCATTATAGTTTGTGTTTCATCATTGTTGTGATCACATAAATTCCCTGTAACCATCTGGGCTATAGGGTTGCACTCATTAGGTTAAAGTTTGAGTGTGGGGAGGATGGAGTGTTGCACATAGAGTGTGAGCACTGGCTTAGATCTATGATGCAGTCCCCACCTTGCTACCTGGGTGTCACTTAAGTTCAATGCCTCAGTTTCCTGAGCTGGAAAATGGGAAGAATATCTGCTTAATGAGCATTAGGTGAGATGAGGGATGTAACTGCTTGGCAAGGAACGGTATTTGGTAATTATTATTTGCTTGTGTGTTTGTTTTAATTGAGGTAATTCACATGCCGTAAAATTCCCATTCAAAGTGAACAGTTTAGTGGTGATTAGTATATTCCCATGGTTGTGCAACCATCCCCACCAATTAATTCCCGAGCGTTTCACCACCCCAAAAAGAAAACCTTGTACCCATTAGCAATCTCTTCTCATCTGTTTGATCCCAGTCCCTGGCAACCACTGATTCTTTATTTCTGTGGATTTGTTGGTAATTATTATTAATGTTAATAATAATGGTAGCTGCTTGTTCCCCTTGCTGTTTAAATGAAGTGTCTTTGCTGGTTTGGGACTTCCTGCCATTGAAGTTGGTGTCTTAGAGAGTTATGGTATGATTTTAAGTAGGAAAATGTCATGCTGAAGGTAGGATCTGGACATCAGTTCTGCAGTGAAAGGATTAGCAAACAAACAACATGAACTTTGCTCCCTGGTCTGGCAGAACTGAGAGTGCCCTTGAAGTAGGGTGCCTGTGTCACAGTGGGACATTCCTTCCGCCAGTGAGTTCAGTGGACAGGAATGGCAGGATCAGCCGGCAGTGCTTTATGAGAGTGGTTGTCAACAATTTCTGTGATGGAAATTGGCTCTGCTGTTTAAATCACACAGACTACTCAAAACTAGAGGTGACTCTGGACAGGAAATGCTTTAATTATATCTTTTTAAAAAATATATATTTTAATGTTTTATTTATTTATTTATTTATTTATTTATTTACTTTGCGGGGCGGGGGGCGGGAGGCGGGAGCCAGAGAGCAAGGGGGGACAGAGGATCCAAAGTGGTTCTGCTCTGACAGCAGTGAGCCCGATGTGGGGCGCGAACTCATGAAACGTGAGATCATGACCTGAGCTGAAGTCAGATGCTTAACCAACTGAGTCACCCAGGTGCCCGTAATAATTTCTTATCATGGCACTCTTGTTTTCTTTGGTAGAGTAGGTAAAGAAGGCAGAAGATCTGCGGTTGTGCCCCAGCTGGCTACTTTCTGTATGAGCTTTGCCAAATCACTTTACCTGTAGGCCTTAGTTTCGTTATCTATCAAATGGGAACAAGAACTGCATATCTTCAGTCCTACATGAATTGAGAGCCTTGGCTTTGCCGTTGGGTGGCTTCTGTGGCATAAAGAACATGGCTTCGAAATCAGGTTTGGGTTTTGATTCCAAACTGTACTTTGAAGGTGTATGACCTTACTCAGGTAATTTTAAATTGAAGTTTGTTTTTCTGCTCCATAAAAATGGATTAGGGCTTCTGGATGGGTAAAGTGGAGAATTCAAAGCATCAGGCATAAAGGAAGGATTTAGTACTATTACCTTTCCTTGAATGGATTAGCTATTCCAGAACAAGCTATTGCTCTGTCCCAGAAGGAGAGTGTTTCAGAGCTTTCCTGCCTAAAGATTAATTTAAAGATACTAGTATGTTCAGCTGCTGAACTCATCCTGACAGGTATCTCTGTTCTTAGCTCTAGAGCCTAGTGGGCCTCTAGGCAAGATGTCCCTGCCCATCGGGATGTACCGCCGGGCATTCAGCTATGATGATGCCCTCGAGGACCCTACACCCATGACTCCTCCTCCATCGGACATGGGCAGCATCCCCTGGAAGCCAGTGATTCCAGAGCGCAAGTATCAGCACCTCGCCAAGGTATCTGACTCCACTGACTGCTTCTGGCAAGCCCAACCTTTTCGTTTTCCTTCGTCTGTTCCAGAAGCCTTCAGTGGCTCTTGGCACCCTTTGAATTGGGTAGCCCCCTGTATGTTCTCAGTGCCTCAGCTGGAGTTGGTGGGCCTTCTTTTTTTTATGAATTCAAACTAGAATGGCTGTGTCTTCTCTTACCTGAGACTCTGCTGTGTCATCTCCCCGCCCCGTGATCCGACCATGCAAATTATTTAAGATTTCTTGCACTTAATGGGTATCTTATGCCTCTAAGTCTTTGCATCACACTGCTGGGATGTTTACAGTCCCTGTCCCGTTTACAGCCCCCGTCCTGGTCTCCCACCCCTCCTCCTACTTCAGCTGCCCGATAACATCTTAGCTCAGACATCTCTTCTGGGAGAGTTTTCCTCCATCCTGCTGCCCTTTGAGCTCTCTGCTGTGCCCCTGTCATAAACTTTACGTGATTTTTATCACCTTCCATGAGGTTCTTGAGGGCAGGGGCCATGTCCAGTTTTATACTCCCGTCTGCAGTATTTAGCAGAGGACCTGGCGTGAAGTAGATTTCCAAAAAAGTTTTCATTGAGTGATTAGGAGAAAAAGTGGCTCTTTCCTGAACACATGCTGTGCTTTTCCTCATGCGGTTCCTCCTGCCTCAGATGCCTCTTCCCATCGCTATCTTCCATAAGGGCGCCTCCTTCCTAAGGCCCACCTGTCACACACACACACACACACACACACACACACACACACACACACACAC
>NW_026057577.1:88661649-88825016 GCF_023721935.1 Panthera uncia
ACACACACACACACACACACACACACACACACACACACACACACACATAACCCCACACACACCTCGTTGCACCTTGATCTGCTCTCCAGCCCTTTTGTGTAGTTTGGCTTCATAGGTTCTCACATGCTTGTTATAGACCTGTTTCCTGACTGCAGGGGCTGCGTCTCCCTCGCTTCTGACTCTCCAGCCATCAAGAACACAAGAAAGGTGGTACTGTTGCCCGAATAAACTAGGCCTGCCAAGTTCACATGAGGCCATTTAACCTGCAGCTAGTTTCACTGAACTTTGAGCTGTGTGACAGCTCAGGGCCTGGCAGGAAGTGCACAGTACGCATCTGCTTAAGCAGACCTGGGTGTGAATCCCGTAAAGGTCTATGTACTAGCAATGACCTTGGGAACACAGCTTCATCCCCGAGTCACAGTGTCTTCATCTGAGAGATGAGAATACTTTATGTCATGGAGGTGTTGTGGGGGATCAAATAAAAGAAGATTAAAAGGCTTGACACGTTAGGTATGTATCTGCTACTGTGACTCCTGGCTTAACTTTCATTGGGTAGAGCTGTATTTGATCGTTCCTTTCCGATGAGGCCCCCAGCTCACCCCCTCCCACAGGAAGCTCTCAAAATAGGGAGCTCCGGTCTACAAAAGCGTCCCCTGCAGCTCTGGGGGGAACTCCCTGGATCAGTTATCTACTGAAATCTGACCCAGTCATTTGTGAAGGAGAAAACATTTAGTCTAGAAAGCACAAGAGCGCCAGGGGGAAAGGGCCTGGCAGCCTGGCCTCAAGGCCAGAGCAGCACACTCGGGGGACAAGGGCAGAAAATGGGTCTGGCTTCTGATGGTGCTTTGAAGGGCCACACCCTTTCCGTCCTAAAGGCTGCTGCTTACTCCACTGGGCAAGGGATGGGCTCCCAGTTTTGTAGCCTGCCCCAGATGGAAAAGTTGACAGTTTGGAACAACTGTTCTCTCAAAAGAAAGCTTGATTTGACTCATTACATGCATTCTCTCATTTGTCCTGACTCCCCGTGTCCAAACAGTCAACCACGCTCCAAGTGAGGAAGTAGAGGTCCCTTTTAGTCAAATAGGGTTACAGCTAAAAGCTAGAAATCCCATTTTGTAACAGGGATGCAGCATTTCAGTACTTTCTTCTGCTCTCCTCCTTTTGGACCATCTTTCTCCTCAATTCTTTTGGAGAAGCAGAGAATGAAGAATAAACCCAGTTCTCTTCTTCCTGGTAGTCCTGAGCATGGTGTCTAGATTACAGAAGGTGGCATGTCTCAGCTTTCTCATGTTAAAGATTAGGAGCTATTTATTTATTTATTTACTTACTTACTTACTTACTTACTTTATTGTCAAGTTAGCTAACATACAGCATATACAGCATACTCTTGGCTTTGGGAGTAGATTCCCATGATTCATCACTTACATACAGCACTCAGTGCTCATTCTAACAAGTGCCCTCCTCAGTGCCCATCACCCATTTTCCCCAGCTCCCCCGTCCCCATTTTTGATTTGTTTTAAAGACCATTACTTGAACCGTTAGAGCAGTGGGCATCAAACTGTGGTCTTGGGCACTAGCGGCATTAGCATCACCTGGGAATTTGTTAGAAACATGATTTTTTTTTTTTAATGCTTATTTACTTTTTGAGAGAGAGAGACACACAGACAGAGACAGAGTGCAAGCAGGAGACAGGCAGAGAGAGAGAGGGAGACCCAGAATCCAAAGCAGGCTCTAGGCTCTGAGCTGTCAGCACTGGTGCAGGGCTCGAACTCATGAACCGTGAGATCATGACCTGAGCTGAAATCAAGACTTGGATGTTTAACCCGACTGAGCCACCCAGGCGCTCCAGAAACATGAATTCTTGAGAGCCCCCCCCATGCCTCTCCCCGGACTCGTTGAATCAGCTCTGGGGTGGGCCCAGCAATCTTTATTTAACAAGTCCTCCATGGGATTTTGATGCTCAGCAAAGTTTGAGAACCACCTAGCAAATGCAGTGATTAAACAAAAGCCAGCATAGTGACTGGGACATGGTCAGGGCTTAGTAATGTTTCTCCTGCATTCTTAGGGACACAATAGTATAGTATATTGTACAGACAGAGGCTGGGAAGGTAGAAGGCCTCAAATCTTCAAATTCTATTGCTTTTATTTATTTTTTTAAAAGTTTATTTATTTATTGAGAGAAAGCATGAGCATGCACAAGCAGGGGAGGGGCAGAGAGGGAGGGAGAGAGAGAATCCCGGTGGGCTCTGCGCGGTCAGTGCAAAGCCCGATGCAGGGCTTGAACTCAGGAACCGTGAGATCGTGACCCGAGCCAAAGTCAAGAGATGCTTAACTGACTGAGCCACCCAGGCGCCCCCGGCTTTCCCATTTTTATAAATTCAGACTATTCATATAATGTCTTTGTGTGTTTTCACTGTGGATAATACATATGTAATTGGGTGGAGATAACCAACCCCCTTTCAGATATTTCCTTACCTGTCAGGTGAAAGGTATTTGGGTAACTTCTTCCCCAAAGGACTAAGTTTAGGTGTGTGACTCCCCTGCCCTGCTCAAGCTCCTCCTTACCTTTCTTGAACAGGCGGAGGAAGGGGAGGCCAATGTCTCCTCCCCTGCCATGACCATGTCATCGGCCACTGACAGTGTGGACAAGGCCCCTGTGGTGAAGGCTAAAGCTACTCATGTCATCATGAATTCTCTGATCACAAGTAAGCACTTTTCATCCTTAGAATAGAATGAAGTAGGGGCGGGGAGAGTTTGGGCTTCCTACAAGCTAGCTGTGGGGGATACTGCAAACTCCCATGCCTTAGCATGGCATGTCCTGACCGTGCCTGGCCCTTGTCAGCTTGGCTGCTGAGGCGTCAGTACTGAAGATCATTTAAATGGAAGGTTTGCCAAATATTGGGCATCTCAGTTGATTTGGGTGCATCCCTGCTGATCTGCTGATACAATCTGATTTTCCCATATCCATTAGTGTGGCGTCGGGCCAGTTAGTTAACTCTCGAGACTGTTTCCCTCTCCGTGAGATGAGGCAGCTGGTTGGTGGGCTGAGGGGAGGTGTAGCTGGCCCCAGTGCTCAGTGGCTGGGAGCTGCTGCTGCTGTGGCTGTCTCAGGCCGTCCTGGAGATGCTGACACGCTGAGGCATCTCCCACCTGCCCTGCGCTACTACTACTTCTTGTTTTTAATTGAGAGGCTCAAAGTTGTTTCTCTTCCTGGACCTGAGGCAAGTTTGGTGCCTCAGACATCTTTATCGTCTTAGGAATGTGTGGTTTGTGGGTCTAATGAGACCAGAAATGAGGGCTAGCTTTTTTTTTTTTTTCTTCTTTCCCTTTTAAAACCTTGTAACAAATTAACTAAACTTTTGGTTCTGAGGGCCCTTCTAGTTGCTGTGGGAAGTTAATTAACGTCTCTTAGATCCACAGCTCTGCTGGTCAGCAGCGGCTCTGCCGAGCACACAGAGCTCCTTGGTAGGCTCGGCTTTGAAGTTGGAAGCTTTTGTTTACCTGCTCCAGGAGGGCATCCGCTTGTCTCGGGCAGTTCTTGGAGAATTCACCTAAGAACCCAAAGTCCAAACTCCTCCTTGGACTTTTTTTTTTTATTCCTACATAAAGGCACTGTTTGAATCAGCAACTACCACTTGTATTTTGCCAGCTTGAGAAGGTATCGTGGCAGGCGTTAGAAAAGCTTAGTCATTGTCTTAGCACAGTATTAACTTCTTTATTGATGATCCCATTTCTCACCAGTGCAGAATGTTGTTAACAGCCCAGTGTGCTCCTGTCACTCAGATACTTGTTTGGTTTAGTCACTTCCACTTTTGAGCAAGTTTTTATGTAATCACAGGTATAGACATACCATTCTGTTTTGCCCAACTAATAATGCCATGAACTTTGCTGTTGTTCTAGTCTTAAATTTAGAAAAAGCAACAAAAAACCCTCTGCATTTAAAATCCTGGTGTTAGTGAACTGTAATTCATTAAATCCTTTCCTGCTTTTAAAATTTTCAGGTGGCCACCTGGCAAAATTGGAAAACATTTTTATGCATTTGTTTTCCTTTTGCTTCTATTTCTGATGATAATAAAATAGTTCCTTAGAAGGGGAATGGCTAACTCATAAAGGACATCTGGTGTCTAGGCTTTTGGTCCCCAGCTGCCACATTCCTGTATGAAGGGGTGTGTTTTGTAGTGTGTGTACAGATGAAGCAAAAATGCAGCTGTCAGTCATACCGCAGATTAACTGACTTACTGATGAGATAAACGGGTCAGACTGACCTAACACTGAGTCTGCCTGTGTCTTCTGCGGGGCACCGTGATGGCTGATCTCACACTTGAGACACGTGGGATCAGCAGACCTTGGCTAGGTCAAGGCATGTTCTCTGTGGTTTGGATCTACTTGGGACCTTGCTGCCATCCGGCCTAAATGTGGCCCGTTTCTCTTTGGTAGAGGTCTCTATGGGAGTAACGAGGGTGGGGAGTCTGGGGAAGCTCCACGCTTGGAGAACTTGCACCACTTCTGAATGTCAGCTGCCTTCTCCATGTTGCATTTCTAAACACAAAAAAAAAAACCGTCCGTGCACAAATAAAGGAAGGTAAGGAGTGTTTCCCTGCAGGTGATCCGGCCGTCCCTTTAGGAGTAACCTATTTTAGTTTGGTGTGAGGGAAGGCTTCCTTCTGGTTAGAGAACTTTTGTATGAGGTTCAGCATTGCTGCCGTGATGCCCGTCTGGGGGACCCCTCCTCCTCAGATGGTCAGTGTGGTCTCTTGCTTCTGGGGAGAACAGCGGACATCTGTGTAGATCTCCCCCAGTTTGTGGTGGGAGAGGGGGATGGGCATGACCATCATCTCCTCTGTTCCCAGAACAGACCCAGGAGAGCATTCAGCGTTTTGAGCAACAGGCAGGGCTGAGAGATGCTGGCTACACACCCCACAAGGGCCTTACCACCGAGGAGACCAAGTACCTGCGAGTGGCAGAAGCACTCCACGTAAGCTCGTCTCTTAGGAACGTTAAGAAAGCCCTCCTCACTCATAGCTCGAGATGTGGCTGTGTGGCTTACAAGTTACCAGAGCAGCCAGCCGGGGGTTGTGGAGAGCAGTGGACAGAATTGGGTGAGCGTTTCAGAACTGGTTTAGTCCCACCCGTGGTGGCACTTTCTGGTTGAGAGCTCCAGAACTCTCAGCCTCTGGTTTCTGCTTATCCATCTGTAAAGTGGGGGTATCTGCCTTGTTGCCTTGTGGTCAGGGGGATCAGATGAGACTCTGAGCTTACACACATGATGTGTGTTGAGCACGTTATGAACAGTGGAGCGGGTACTTTGTGTACCAGAGTGACGCTTTGAGGGAGAGAAGAGAATTGGACAGTCTCAACAGTTTAGCGGGAAAGGAACGTTATGCTCTATGTTTAATTTATTTTTAAAATTTTATTTATTTTGAGAGAGAGAGTGAGTATGAGCGAGAGGCAGAGAGAAAGAATCCCAATTAGGCTCTGCACTGTCAGCACGGAGCCCGATGTGGGGCTCAAACCCACAAACTGAAATCATGACCTGAGCTGAAATCAAGAGTCAGACACTTAACCGACTGAGTCATCCAGGCTCCCCTAGTTTTTAAAATAGTAAAATCACAGGTAGAATTGAAATGTTTTTGCCCTTTCATTTCTAAAATTGGAATGAATGAAGAATAATTTTTGATGAGGTTAATGACTAATTGTATGAATGACATAGTTTCAAGGGATTTTCTGCCGGGGACTACTAGGTGGCACTTAATAGTGCTTTGTGATCTATGAAGCACTTGGATTCACTTAGTCTTTGTATTAATCCTTGGAGGTAGATACTGTTCTCCATATTTTATAAATGAAGAGACTGAGGCCCAAGGTCGTATATGTAACCAGTCACAGTACTAGAACTCAAAGTCTCCTGATTCCCTATTTCCCGGAGTTTTTCCCCCCATATTCCGAAGTTGTCTGGGAATCTGGTTCCTTAAGGGGTCATAAGAGGATCAGGATGCACAGTATATGGTACTGGTGGCTTGTGGGTAAGGATATAGGACATTGTGGACTGTTTGCGTTTTGCAGTGAGCATCCCAGATGATTCTTTGCACCCTAAGTTTAAAAACCACTGCTGTAGGGCATCAGAGTTGGGTTGGTGGCTCATTTAATCTCTCAGACAAGGCAGATACTTCTGGAGAGGGGCACTGTCCGTCTTTGAGAACTTTCCAGGATAGGTGTCAGTCAGAATTCCAGTTGAGCATTTTTTCCAGTTGGCGGGCCCATTTTCTGCATCTTGGCCACAGGAGTAGAACGTGAGGATGGCTGAAATGCCAGCTTACATAAATTGACATGTTGAGTGTGGGAGAACATTTAGACATGCTCATTTGTTTGGAATGTAGCTTGGGCTTGCTAGATAATGGCGCACAGAGACCGTGGTGGTGGAGCGGGCCTTGATCTAGAAGAACTGAAAAGTAGACTTGTCTCTCCCCTCCGAGACGGCTAGTCTGCATGTTAGGAGCCCAGAGTGACTTTCCCCAGTGAAGGGAAAGGGGCAGGCTCCACATAAAAGCATTTAGCTGGAGAGGAGTAGCATGCCTGAGTCTTGGCTTTGAGACACCGGGAATGGCAGGGCTTGTACCTGGTAGGAGAAGCAGCATGAGTGTTCAAGGGCCTCCTTAAAAGGCCGAAAAGGCCTATAGCTTGTGTTCTGGTTTTTCACTTGCTGGCAAGTGGGAAAATTATTTCTCTGAAAGCAAAAGCTCTATTGCAGTATTTAATACAGAACTATTTGAGATATGTTGCAGAATGAATACATTCTCCTAAAGATGAATTCTGTCTAGTACGGCAGAATCAAATATCTGTTCTATAATCAAAATTATTCTACCTATTAATGTTTTTCCTTTTGCCTGAGGTTAAAGTGTGAACCAAGTTATTTATACCCAAACTAGCCGTTTTGTATTTGCTGTCATTTAAAAAAGTCCCTTCTCACCCATCTGAACAGAAATTAAAGCTACAGAGTGGAGAGATAACAAGAGAAGAGAAGCAGCCGGCCTCAGCCCAGTCCACCCCCAGCAGCACCCCGCACTCCTCCCCTAAGCAGAAGTCCAGGTGAGCCCTTGCTGGGAGCCTTTCGTGCTGCATCGTGCTTCCAGGAAGCTAGTGCTGCATGTGAAATTGGAGCTTAAGCCTGTGGTTTCAGAGGGAGCCGGGGGAGCTGACAGTTCTAGTCTTTTCGCATGAGGCGCTTCTAGAGGTGTCAGAAGGGGATATAAGGATATGCTTTATTCTTTCTCTTCCAGAGGCTGGTTCACTTCTGGTTCTTCCACAGCCTTACCTGGCCCAAATCCTGGCCCCATGGATTCTGCAAGTGGGGACAAGGACAGAAACTTGGCAGATAAATGGAGCCTCTTTGGACCAAGATCCCTCCAGAAGTCTGATTCAGGTAAGGCAGCTCCTTCAAAAAAAACCAAACACCAAAAACAAACAAACAAAAAAACCCCATGTGGATGGCATTTTACCATGTATATTGGGAACTGCTACTAATTTTGAAATAATTTACTTTTTGGTTTACTTCCATAGGAGGTTTTGCCACCCAGGCTTACAGAGGAGCCCAGAAACCTTCTCCGATGGAACTGATCCGTGCCCAGGCCACCCGCATGGCTGAAGATCCAGCAACCTTCAAGCCACCCAAGATGGACATCCCAGTGGTAGAAGGGAAGAAACAACCGCCACGGACCCACAATCTCAAACCCCGTGACTTAAATGTGCTCACACCCACTGGCTTCTAGAGCTCTTTGTATTCCAGGGACTCTGGATAGAGGATATCTTGTATCCAATTCTCTTTTTACCTTGGCTTTGACATAGGAAAGGTTTCTTTCTTTTTTTTTTTTTTTTTTAACCTCTTAAACCGAGGCTAGAGCTGGAGATATAATTGGGTTTTGAGGAATGTTAGCGCAAAGCTTATCCTTGTGTGGAAGAAGCCATTTTGTACGGTTTAAAGTTAAATCCCAGCAGTGATGTATGGGGGACCTCATTACCCATTTTTGTATCATTTACCTTAGACAAGAACTTTGATCACTGCTTACTAGGTAAATAATGTTTGTGTTGGTCCAGAACTGGGGCTTCTTGATGTCTTTACCACTATCAACACGTGTGCTGCATGGAGAAACCATGAAATAGATGTGTTCACGAGCTAGTTTAGACTTTGACCCTCTTGACTAGTGTACTTCTGTGTGTTCCAGCCTTGTCCGTGGGGCACCTGAGATCTATTTGAGCCAGACTCGGCAGGGACCCCTCTCCCTATGCTGAAACCGGAGTGTCCTTGCCTTTCAGTAGGCCTTACAGATCATGTCATCTTGCAGCCACTCATCGCCGGAGCGCCTCTTTGGCCAGTGCTGTTGGAGGGATGCTTCTCTTATGTGTCACAGAGCAAACACTAGTCTTGCATATCCTTTTTTGCGCTTTGAAAATGAGAGTAACTCACAATTCGGTTGAAAACTTCCTAAGGGAGGAAATTTAGTGTACTGGTTTGGTATAGATAAATGGATGTTAAACTTTTTTAGTATGGAAGGTGGTACCTACATTTAGATTATAGTCATTGAGGTTCATGTGAAACCAGTGTCACCCTATTTTGAATTTTTTTTTTTCCATTTTGATTTTCTTGTTCAGGCGAAGCATAAAACTTTTTTTTTTTCTGGGAGGTAGAAGAATTTAAAAATTTTCTATATGAAATCATTGTCCCCCACAAAGAGCTGCATACTTTTATAAATATGTAAGTTACTGAGGAACATTTATTTTTCCTCTCACCATGTATATGTTCAGTCATTGTTCTAAACACAGTCTCAAATTCCCACTGTTTTGTTTTATTTTGGATAGTGTCCTGTCTCCATAAGGACCTGGGCTGACCTTTCCATAGAGAAGCCCTGGAGTCTAAAATGATCAGAATAATTAATTTATTTGTGTCTTCTGTTCTGTATGCTTGTATTTCTTATTTGTTTCGACAATAAAAATCCTTAGTGCTTTCTCAAACGTGGATAGCTTTTTTGTTTGTTTGTTTTTGGTTTTTTTTGGTCCTTTTGAGAGTTGTTATTACATTCTGCCTACTCGCAGTCATAGAACCTAAGCATGGTAAACTTGCTCTTTTGAAAAACCAGTGCCTTTTTATTGGATCCTTTTAACATCAAATTATTTGTAACACATTCAATCCTTTTGTTTCTGCTGCCCCCCCCCCCCCCCCCCCCCCCCCCCAGTACATTAGATCTTAACAGACTGGCCACAAAGTCAAATTCATAGGCAACATAACAGCTCTAAAATAGGATGTTTGTGTTCCATCAGGGAGAAATGAGTAGATCTTTCTCTTTCGAAACAGGTTATCAGTACCTTGAATGACATACGTTGATGTCCAGAATTTGTTCAGCAGAGGGATTCTTTTTTCACATATTGAGTGGAAATGGTAAACACATAGTGCATATAGTATTACCTGTTTCAAAAAAGGTATAAATAATTTATTAAAAAATATATACACCTTGTATATTTAAGCCATATTCGAGAACAGGCTAGGATAGGATATCAAAAAAAAGATATTTACTAAAGAGTTAGAAAGTCATTATAACCTACAGATAAATAGATAGGTTTGGTCCTCTAAGATTTTTCACTACTTCAGATACTTTTAGAACTTCCAAGTAGTTGGAGATAGAGTTCGGGAGGTATTCTTGGTGTTCAGTGCTTAGAAGGACCTCAGGGGCTGCTCCAGTTCTTGGGAGGAGGCTCTGCATCGGGGTTCAAGTCGGCGGCATAGAAGAGCAGGAGCTTCAACAAGTGCACCTTGTCTTGGAGCTGCGGCACGAGCGGCTCCCCCAGCATCTGGACCAGGCGGCTGCGGAAGGCCTCGATCTGCTTCTCCACGTCCACCACCGTGATGTCATCCCCCTGCTGGGGCTTGGGCTTAATCCTTTTGATGATTAAGTCTTTTCGATCAATCACTGAACTCCGTAAGTGCTCTGCAAGAGGGAAAAAGTCCACTGAACTGTTCTGAACTGCTTTGAACTCCCCTTTATGGTTTAAGATGAAGTGCGATTTTAGCAGGTAGGGTCTGGGCAGAGACTGGTTACTGGGGTACGACTCAAAGGCTATTTGAGGAACTGTGGCAACTCCATTTTTTTTAAAGTTGCTTATTTATTTTTAATATTTATTTATTTTTGAAAGAGAGAGCGACAGCGTGAGTGATGGAGGGGCAGAGAGTGAGAGAGACACAGAATCCGAAGAAAACTTGAGGCTCTGAGCTGTCAGCACAGAGCCCGATGCGGGGCTCGAACCCGTGGGGCTGGAACCCGTGGACCATGAGATCATGACCTGAGTTGAAGTCAGATGCTTAACCGACTGAGCCATTTAGGCACCCCTTTTTAAGTCAGAGAGAGCGAGCCAGCACGGGGAGGGGCCCAGAGAGAATCTTAAGCAGGCTCCACATTCAGCACAGATCCTGATACGGGGTCTCGATCCCACAACCCTGTGGATCATGACCTGAGCCAAAACCAAGAGACGGATGCTCAACCGACTGCACCACCCAGGCGCCCCTACATGAAGAATTATGATGGTGCAACTTACTCTCAAGTATTTAGGTGGATCAACAGATAAACCAAATGTGGCAAAATGTTAATAGCTACTAAATCAACATAAAAGGTAAAAATAGGTGTTCATTGAACCTCTCTTTCAACCCTTCTGTAGGTCCAAAAATAAAAACGGAAAAGTAAAAGAGGTTATAAAGGTGGGTCATCCCAATGCACAGATCAGCCCCAACAGGATTCTGGAAGCCCGTGGAGCTCAGGCAAAGCAGCACAGGTCAGGCTAAGGCAAATGGATCGAAGAGAGCTCTGAGCACTTGCGGACTCCCGGATGCACCAGTGTGCACTAACTAGAGCATCATTTTCTCGATCTCATTTGTGAAAAGGGGATAATGGCATCTCTGCCAGCAGGGTTATTAGGACCGAACTACCTTGTACCCAGAAGTTTGGGAAACACAGAATAAACTTATTTTTAAGCAATGTATTAGGTTATATTTTCAAATAATATGCTCAATATGTTTCTCCTCAACCTTTAGATAACTTTCCAGGTAAAGTCCCTCTAAACTTACGGCACTAGGCCTAACTGTAATATGAAAAGAAAGTACAACAAATACAACAAATGGAGTGTTCAAAAAGGTAACACAGGAAGCAAAACTGCCTTGAGGTGTCATTTCAGGGCCCTTTCAGCGTTCAATCAACAATTCCAGCAAGCACCTACTATGCATCTGGAACTGGGCTAGTTTCCAGGGATACAGTGGAATTAGACTTGGGCCCAGCCCCCACGGACTGGCATTCTACTTGCAGAGATCCTGACAGTAAACCAGCCGTCAAGAACAACTATAGTTTTGGTGAGTACAATCAGAGAAATAAATCAGATGCTGTGATAGTGGCACTGGGGGAACGAGGGAAGCAGCCCACTCTAGTCAGGGAGGGCCTCTTAGCTGAGTCCTGAAGGGTGAGAAGGAGGCAACTGCAAAGGCCTAGGGGAAAAGCAATTCAGGTGACGAGAACAGCAGCTGTAAATGCCCCGAGGCAGGACAAAGCTAGTTCTGAGAACTAGAGGTAAAATCTGGGTAGTAAGGGAGAGCGGTAAAAGATGAGACTGGAAGGCAGTCTGGACCACAGAACAATGTGGAGTTTGGCCTTGAAGAGCAAATGGAAGTATCTGGAGGGTTGTAAGCCAGGGAATGTCCTCCATTTTATTCTGCTACTGGTGGGGAATGGTTGTAGGGGGGCAAAAGCCTTTTAGTAAAATGTGGTTTTAAGGCGTGTGCTACTCTGAAAAATACGAAAGTGATTTGGAAAAAATGGAAAGAACTGGCTGAACAGAGGCGGGGAGAGGGAAGACTTGGGGTGGGAAGAAGAGTTTGGAGTTCATTAAGGTAATACAGCACATTCAAAGAAGCAAATGTTAGCTGTTTCCATCCAAACACTATCCAAGGGGGAGGAGCTCTCAGCCAGTGGACTTCGGCCATTCTGGTCCAGTTGGCAAAGGCCTTGGATTTTATGCTTCAGTAAGCATGCTTTAGTAAGTCTTATATCAGAGGCTGCTGGGATTACTGTGTGAGGTGATTTATGTAATGGGCTCAGCACAATACCTTACTCAAGATATTTTGGCTGGTGGTATTATTATTATTAGTTCCTGGATCAGGTTACTAGGGTTAACTATTATTATTTTATCATCATCCTCCTCCTCACCCTCATTATCGCCATCACCACAGGAATCTCCAACCTGTCACACTGAGCTTTTTATCTTCTTTACAGATCTTTCTCCATTTATCTCCATGTCAGTAATGGCAGAACTCTGGAGTCAGCCTTCAGACTCAGTCACCCAAGCCCTGTCAAACGGATCTTCAAAGTGCTTCTGTTCCATCCACTGCCTTCCCTGCTGTACCACCCACGTCCTCGCCACCATGACCCCTTCCCGGACCTGCCTGGTCCTCCACCAAACTACTTGCCACACATCAGGCGGAACAATCTTATGCAAAACCACTTTGATGGCTTCTCTTCACTCTTGGAATCAGCTGACATTCCTTAACATGGCCCAGAAGGCCCTTTGTGCCCTATCTACCACTCTAGTCTCATCTCGTGCTATTCTCCCCTGGCTCTCTACATTCCAGTCTTTTTTTTTTTTTTTTTTTAACATTTATTTTTGAGACAGAGAGAGACAGAGCACGAACGGGGGAGGGTCAGAGAGAGAGAGGGAGACACAGAATCCGAAACAGGCTCCAGGCTCCGAGCTGTCAGCACAGAGCCCGATGCGGGGCTTGAACTCACAAACCGCGAGATCATGACCTGAGCCGAAGTCGGACGCTTAACCGACTGAGCCACCCAGGCGCCCCTCTACATTCCAGTCTTACTAGTGTGTTCTGTGCTCCTTGGACTCACTAAGCAACCTCTTGCCTCAGGGCCCTTAGACGTGCTATTTTTTTTTTTTTTTTCTGGAAAACTTTGCCTGATTTGCCTGCTAACACCAGTACTTCTTATCTCAGCTGAAGTATCACTTCTTCAGGGAAGCCTTTGTGGGTCCCTCCAAAAATAGATTACGTCCTCCTATTTTATGTACTTCTCTTTTCCTTCAGAGCACTTATGTTAATTGTAATTATATGTTACTTGTGTGAATATTTGTGTAGGATCAAATCTTTTCACTAGACTGTAAGCTCTGTGAGGGCAAAGGCCATGTTGGTCTTATTCACTGAAGTATTCCCAATGAGCCAGGCACACAGGAGGCATTTTGTAAGTATTTGTTGCCTGCATGAATATATGAATTGAACTGATCTTGCCTGCATCTGCTTTTCTCCCCCTCTTTGGACAGGGCTCCTTGTAGGAAGGCTGTATGTGTCTCTCTCCTCAGAATGAACTGGGATCGGACTTCTGCGGGCCATCCTGCTAACCTGTCCAGCCAAGTGGAATTCAGAAAAGCGTGTGTTTTTCTTCCTTTAAATACTGTATGTTTAAATTCCTAGCATTCCTAGCTTCAAAATAAGAGGTATAAACTATTCACAAGTGTCAGGAAAACTCATGGCATAAAGCAATTTGTAATTGTGCTGAGGCTCAAACTTGAGCTGCATGGCTATGTAAGTGGGGGTGTGGTGGGACGGGTTCTCTTAGCCAGACAATGTGAGCTCATCTGGCACACCAGCATCTCGGTGGGGCTGCTCTGCCTTGAAATATTTACAAAGTGTGGGGCTTCAGGATATACTTCTCCCCAAGGTCAAGGGCTTGTACAAAAGTAATTTAACTATGTACAGACAGTTTAGAAAATGGGGGCTGGAAATTCCTTAGAATCTCACCTTCTAATCTCACCCAGTGATTTCACAGAATAATAATTCCTTCCAGTGTGTTTTCACTGCACACAGACTGGGCGACAGACCTTTGAATCCTGGCTCTGCACCTTAATTTTCTCTCAGCCTTTGTTTCCCCATCTATAAAAAGGGGATGATACTCTTCTTTACCAGGTTATTGGATTATATAAGCCAGTCTGTGTGAATTTACTAGTCTTCCTTCTTCTCTTCTCCCATGCTAAGATGTTCCCCTAAACAAGGCGCAAGCTCCCCAACCTCTTCCCTTCTTCTCCTATCCGTGGAGCTGGACAGCTCAGGCTGACCCAAAATGCCCTCAACATCGTCCTCAGACACTTGCAGAGGGCAGAGATGATTAAGGAGCCCTCACAGGAAAAAGCCTCCTGACAATGATACCGAACATTTCAGGGTACCATTTAGCTGTCTTCTTTGGAGGACATTGTTTCCAAACTATTGGTTCTAAATATTTTTTTTCTCCTTAACTCTTGGTCTCCAAAGAAAGTGGAGAGAATGTTAAGGATAAAATAGCCCTGGAATACTCCATTTATTTTTGGTCAATATACACTGGTCTAAGGCTTTCCTCTCCTTTCTTAGAAGCAGAAGAATATTCTGTAATGAAAATGGATTCCTTGGGTGGGAGGTGGGCTAGAGGGGTGATGGGTACTAAGGAGGGCACTTGTGATGAGCACTGGGTGTTGTATGTAAGTGATGCAGCACTGAATTCTACTCCTGAAACCAAAATTGCACTGTATGTAAACTAACTAAAATTAAAACAAAAAACCAAAAAAACAAAAAAAACCCCAACAAAATGGATCCCATGTCCATCTGAAGTCACTATTGCCCAAGACCTAGCTGTATTCCCTGAGAAGCAGAACAGAAGTGAACGAGCATGTTAAAGGTGAACTTGAAATCAACCCAAGCTGCTTTAATATTAAACTTTCTGCTTGATCTCCAAAAGAACAATTATGTAAACCTTGATGAGGCTAAGTACACATGGAATTTGCCTTTGGGGCTTTGTCCTGAGAAGGACATGTACCTTTCTTTGAGGTGCTCAATAATGCACAAACTACACAACTACAAATGTCAAGGCCTTAACAATGCACTTTTGTTTCAGTTACAAGAGCCTGAAACACAGAAGACCTTGCAGCCTGCTCCTGGCTGGGCAAACAGGCTGAGAGTCAACGAACATTGACTGTGGGCTTACGATTTTTTCTCACACCTATTAACAATCAGTGTTGAAAAGTTATATATTACCATCCCCATTCCATAGAAGGAAGAAAATGAGGTCTAGAGACATAAAGTTAGCAGAGTAAGTAGCGGAGTTGGGATTCAAATCCAGACCTTCTGTCTTAAGTTCAGTGCTGTTTTTTTATTTCTCTACAACAGTTTCCTCAGTTCCAGGCCTGAGAGGGTATAAGGACCAGTTGTACCTTCCCAAGTGCCATTACTGAGCTAAGATCAATCTCAACATGATCATGGCAAGTAAATATAAAATTTGTATTACATGTAAATTTATATATTTGTGTATATTTACGTATGAATATATACTTTCCCTCCTGTTTGAGAATAGTTGAACATTATGCATTTCTAGCCTTTAATACTTCAGTCTGGATTTCCTAAGACCCAGGACATTTACTTTCATAAGCCAGGATCATTATCAAAAATAGGAAGTTTAATATTAACATAATGTTATTACATAATCTATTTACATTTCACCAATTGTCCCAATAATGTACTTCATAGCTTCTTTTTTCCTTGTTCAGGATCCAATCCAGGATCATGCTTTACATTTAGTATTAATCTGGATTCGTTTCTAATCTGGAAGTTTCTTGGTCTTTGTTTTTAAGACACTGGCACTTTATTTATTTATTTAATTTTTTAATTTTAGAGAGAGAGAGAAAGTATGAGTTGGGGAGAGATGGAGAGGGGCAGACAGAGAGAGAGCAAGAGAATCTTAAGCAGGCTCCATGCTCAGCGCAGAGGGGATCAATCCTATGACCCTGGGATCATGACATTAACTGAAATCAAGAGTTGGATGCTCAACCTACTGAACTACCCAGGTGCCCCAAGACATTGGCATTTTTAAGGAGTATAAGCCAATTATTTTATAAAAGGTCCCTCAGTGTGAGTTTGTCTGGTGCTTCCATGTGATTAGACTCAGGTCATGGGTTTTTGGCAAGAACACTACATAAGTGATGAGGTGTTCTTCTCAGGGCATCATATTAAGAAATGTGTTTTCTTGGGGTGCCTGGGTGGCTCAGTCAGTTGAGCGTCCGACTTCGGCTCAGGTCATGATCTCACCGTCTGTGAGTTTGAGCCCCGCGTCGGGCTCTGTGCTGACAGCTCAGAGCCTGGAGCCTGCTTCGCATTCTGTGTCTCCCTCTCTCTCTGTCCCTCCCCCGCTCATGCTCTGTCTCTCTCTCTCTGTCAAAAATAAATAAACATTAAAAAAAATTTTTAAAAAATGTGCTTTCTCCTCTAAAAAGTTACTATCTTTCCTTTTGGAATTAATGATATCAGTTTTCCCAAGGGCCTTATTAATCTTTGGCCAATAAAATCATTCTCATTCAAAGGAGCTATTAATTATTTTCCTTGTTGATATTTGCCTCTTGAGCGTTAATTAGTCTGACTCTCCTGGATCCTCATTGATCACTGGCTTTGCCAGGGCCTTGAGCAAACCTATGTTCGCAGACTTTAGAGTGTCTTAACAATTTCTGCAAGATGTGTGCTTTTAGCTTGCCACTGATTTGCTCTGGATTTGCATCATACCGACAGATGCTTACAATGTCCGCAGTCAATGAGCAAATGACCCAACAAAGACTTTGCAGTGACAGGCTAGGGTAAGATGCCAGGGCTAATCAGATCATTCCAAAATATTTCTCATGTTATAATGACATCTGTTTACCTATACAACCTAACAACTGCAATGACCACTGGATTATCTGCCATTACAAAAATATGTGAATTCTTTTGACTCACAGCGGTGATTCCAACGATGTCATTCCTTCTTCCTTATAGTTACAACCAAGGCACAATGCTTTACTTAGGCTAACAAATTAGAATCACCTATTAACTTCAATTCATAATAATGACCATTGTGAGGCTCCTACACCATCTTATTTGTGAACAAATGCTCCTTACCTCTTAAAACATGTTGATAACTGGATAACAGAAACTGCAGATGCTCAACCAGTTCATCCCACGTCTGCCACTGGGTTTTATCCGACTGCAGAGAAGTAAAAGCAGGTGGTAGTAGATGCCTTCCTCAATTAGAAGCTCAAGGGTTGGGGAGAAGGTGTTCTAGGCCTGACCAAAGCAGGGAAGCATGTACCTGGCACTTGAGCAGTGATGTGGAATTGTTCAGAAAGTAGAGGGCCTGGGCCAGAGACAAGGGCAGGCGGGTGGGAGTCTCGCAGCTGTGAAGGAATATGATTTCTAACACTTTGCAGCGCAGAAGGTGGCTCTCCATCGTAGTGAAGAACATCTCTCTGTGTGGAGAACAGAAAGGTTAACCATCACAACTACTTCAAGGAACACATACCACAATTCCCCCTGAAAGTGCTAACGTTTGTCCTAAAGCAGAGACGGCTAAGAAGGAATACGACAGGGGCCTACAAAATCACAAAGCTTGTGGACAGGGCAGAGGGGGATTTGTTCATGAATTAACCACTGCCAGAAAGAGGGAAAAGTCTTTGACATTTGGAAAAGATAAGTTGAGGACAAATGAAAAAGGATAACTTCATACTGTAAGAGAATTCATATGAGATAAATATTTCTGAGTGTCCACAGTGTGCCAGGTACTGTTTGGCCCAGCAAAGAACATCAAGGTAAATAAAAGAAGGTATTTCTCTCCAAAAGCTGACTGTTGAACAAGGGCAGACGGTACGCGACGGGAACTTAAATATAGCGCAGGGCAAGCGCATGTGTACGTGAGCTGCCTGTGGTGCTCCAGACACACAAACAGGAGAGAGTACGTTTGGTCAGGGGACTCCGAGTGGCCTTCTCATGGAGGAGGAGGCATGGGACAGTGGTCCAGGAAGAGCAAAGAAGACTCAAGGCAGGAGGCCTTTCTCCAGAGAGGAGAAACCTGGACAAAACGAATAAAGTAAAAAATACACAGCTGTGGGCACTGCAGCCTCTTAAATTTCAAGTCCAGGACTTGAGAGTCCCAGAGGGCTCTTGCCCTTGACTCTGTCACTCTACCCAGTGCAGGGCTCGACCAGCAAGGGTGGGCTCCAGAATATTCAAAGTCTCAGAGAGGGAGGGCTACAAAATGACAAAACTTCCTGTGCTTCAGGAAGGTGAACCAAGCTCATTGTTCTGAAAGCAATGTCAGCTTCTAGAAGAATGGTATAAATCTCAGATGCATCTGCTCCAAGGTGTTTTCTTAAAGGTTTGTCAGTCCTTGTCAGGTCTGTCGGTCACAGCAGTTCCGGGGAGCAGATAGCTCATGAGCACTTAAGGAGGTGCAGCTGTAAGGAGCACGGGTAGCCCTGATCCAAGAGCTCTTTCTCCTGTAACATCTTGCCCTTTGTAGTTTTGCAACATCTGGAAAAGTAGGGGGTTCTTCGTGCCACTGCCATTTATAAAAAGGGTAAAGCACAAAGAGTTTATTATTTTAATCTTCTTTTTTCCCTTTCCCTTTGCTTTTGCGTCAGGCACATATATTATTTGTATAAAAGCAAAATGAATATTTTTTTTTCTTTTCTTTTTTTTTCAACGTTTTTTATTTATTTTTGGGACAGAGAGAGACAGAGCATGAACGGGGGAGGGGCAGAGAGAGAGGGAGACACAGAATCGGAAACAGGCTCCAGGCTCCGAGCCATCAGCCCAGAGCCCGACGCGGGGCTCGAACTCACGGACCGTGAGATAGTGACCTGGCTGAAGTCGGACGCTTAACCGACTGCGCCACCCAGGCGCCCCGCAAAATGAGTATTTTTAACCTTTGCTTCTTACTATTCAAAAGTTTAAAAAGTCAACAATAATTTGTGACTATCCATTTTATCTCTTTAATGATTTGAAAATCATTGTACGTTTTCTCTGACACATTTTCTTGATATAAGGAACTCCAAATGATTACATTTGCAAGATAGTTCCCAAATTCTTTTTAAAGTCCAATCTGTACTGTGTATTTGCCCTATTTCTTTCACAAGACAGTTTTCCTATTCAATAACCTTTTATTTCAAACTGTATTTTCTCTTCTAACTTTGTTTGCAGGGCTCGCGGTTGTCTTGGTTTTATAATCCACAGGTGGCAAACTCAGAGATATACAAAGGACAAAAAGATCATTTTCATGCATTGGCCAGAGTAGGAAATGGAGGTACAATGATCTACAGCAATTCAAATTTGAATTTCAAAAACAAGACGTACATAATGAGTGACTAGGTAGGTGGGGACTACTAGCAAAGAGAAATGGAAACCTTAAAAATGAATCAAATGGAAACACCAGATCTGAAAAATATAATATCTGAAATGGAAAAAAAGAATAAAAAAGACACCACTGCTTAGGCTTAACAGCAAATTGGGCACTGTGAAAGAAATGATTGGGAATCTTGGAGCCTATCCAAACTGAAATAGAAAAAAAGAGTCAAGACACAACAAGGCAAAACAACACCAACAGAAAACACCAGAATCTCAGTGATCTGTGAAACAGTGTCAAGCAATCCATATATGTACTTGAATCCCCAGAATAAGTTGAGAGTTTGGGGCAAAAAAATCCTGGCCAAAATGTTACAGAATTTGATGAAAAACATCAACTCACAGATTTAAGAAGCTCACTAAACCCCAAGCAGGATAAATGTAAAGGAAACCACACCTAGGCATCATAATCAAATTGCTGGAAAAAAAAAATAAAGCAGTCAGAGAAAAAGACACACGATATATAGCGGAACTGCAGTAACATGTTCTAAGAACTTCTCATTAGCAAACCACAGGAGAAAATGGAACAACTTTAAGATAAATGAAGAAAAATTACCTATCAACCTAGAATTTACATCAAGTAAAAACACCACTCATAAATGAAGGTGACATAAAAACATTTCCAGATAAAAGCTGAGAGAATTTATTATAAGTAGACCCGCACTACAAGAATACTTTAAAAAGTAAATTCTTTTGGTAGATAAGAAATGACACCAAATGGAACTTGGATCTTCAAGAAAGAATACCAGAAATGGTAACGATGTGGGTCTGATGTATACATTTTTTTCTGACACTACAAGCAGTTAACTCAGTTCTGGCACTCTCTACGTGAAGATAGCATCAGATCCCACAGGTTATGGATCCTATGAGACTCCCTCCACCCTTACTTCAGATGCCACCCTCACATCCAGTTTGTCATCTGTGCTTCTGGATGACTGGCTGTGGATGAGACGTTCCTAGGTCTCCCTCCTCAGGTTCAATCAATTTGCTAGAATGGCTCACAAAACTCAGAAAAAGATTTTACTTACTAGTTTACCAGCTTCTTATAAAGGGATGTAACTCAGGAACATGGAAGATATACACAGGACAAGGTATGGGAAGAGGTGAAAAGCTTCCAAGCTCTCTGAGGCTGTTATTCTCCTGGTATCTCCCTGTGTTCACTATCCTGTAAGCTTTCTGAGCCCTGTCCTTTTGGTTTTTTTATAGAGGCTTCATTAGATAGACAGGACGGATTAAATCATTGACTATTTGTGATTGAACTCCATCCCCAGCCTCTCTCCCCATCCCGTAGGAAGGTGGAGGTAGGGGGTTGGGGGCTGGGACACAGTTGGTTCTCCTAACAACCAGCTCCCATACCTACCCTAGGGATATTCCAAAAGCGACTTTATTAACATAATAAAAGGCACCTTTAGCTCTCCTCACTTAGGAAATTCCAAGGGTTTTAGCTCTGTGCCAAAAATGGGATGAAGACCAATTATATATATTTCTTATTATAAATCACAATATCATGGAGGGTAAATATGAAAGACCCTTCCCACATCCTCTCTCTCTCTCTCTCTCAAAAATAAATAAACATTAAAAGAGAGAGAGAGAGAGAGAGAGAGAGAGAGATCGCGTGAGCAGGAGAGGGACAGAGAGAGAGGGAGGCACAGAATCCAAAGCAGATTCCAGGCTCTGAGCTGTCAGCACAGAGCCTGACGCGGGGCTCGAACTCATGAACTGTGAGATCATGACCTGCGCCGAAGTCAGACGTTTAACCGACTGAGCCACCCAGGTGCCCCACTCTCTCTCTCTTTTAAAATGTTTTATTTATTTCTGAGAGAGAGAGAGAGAGACAGAAAGGGAGAGGGAGGAAGGGGAAGGGGCAGAGAGAGGGTGGGGGACACAGAATCCGAAGCAGGCTCCAGGCTCTGATCTGTTAGCGCTCTGAGCTGGAACTCACGGACCAGACCATGAGATCATAACCTGAGCCGAAGCTGGACGCTCATCCAACTGAGCCACCCAGGTGCCCCATCCTACATCATCTCTTAAATTTGTTTTAAAAGCAACTAAGTGTTTAAAACAAAAATGTGACTTCATTCTGGAGTTTATACCTATGTAAAAGTAAAAGTGTATGACAGTAAAGCACAAGGGATGAGAGCAGGGTAAACGGAAGTACAAGTTTTTAAGATTCTTACATCACGTGTTAAGTGACATAATATTAATTCAAGGCAGACTACAGTAAGTTAAGGATGCATATTCTAATTCTAAGGGCAATTATTAAAAATAATTTGCTGAAAAGTATTTGATAAAATTCAATATCCACTCACGATGAAAACTAGGAGTAAAAGGGAACTTCTTCAACTTGTTAATGAACATCTACAAAAACCCCCCACAGCTAGCATCATAATTCACGATGAACTTATATTTTAATCAATAATTAACTAATGAACTGAATGTTTTCCCCTGGGTCATTAACAAAGGCAAAGATGTCTGCTTTTACCATGACTATTCAACATAGCTGTGGAAGTTCTAGCCAGTGCAGTAAGGCAAGAAAAGGAAATAAAAGGCATAAAGATTCTAGACAGGAAGAAATAAAATTGTCCCTATATGCAAGATAACACACTGACACAGATCTATATGGACAATCCCAAGGAATCTTTGGCACAAAAGTATCCATAGAAGGAAAGTTGATAAATTGTATTTTATCAACATTTAAAACTTTTGGTCTGTGAAAGACCTTGTTTAGAGGCTGAAAAGAGAAACTACAGAATGGGAGAAAATGCTTGCGAACCACAGATCTGACGAAAAAGTAGTACCTAGAATACAAAAAGATTCTCAAAACTCAACAGTAACAAAGCAAACAATCCATTTAGAAAATGAAGAGAGACATTTCAGTAAAGAAGTTACACTAAGCACATGAGAAGATGTTCACACTCATTAGCTATTAGAGAAATGAAAACCACACTGAGACGCCACCACAGACTTATCAGAACGGCTAACGTCAACAACAGTGGCAACACCAGATGCCGGCTGGGGTGCAGATAAACTGGATCACAAATGTATTGTTGGTGGGCACGTAAAATAGTATAGCTGCTCAGGGAAAGAGTTTGGCAGGTTCTTGAACTAAACATGTCACGGACACATGATACAAACATTATACTCCTTTGTATTTATTCTAGAGATATGAAGACTTCTGTTCACATGAGAATTTGAATACGAGTATTTATAGCAGCTTTATTCATAACAGTCCCAAACTAAACAACAGATATCCGCAATGGGTAAATGGTTACAGAAAATACAAGATACACTCACACCATGGACGATTCAGTAATAAAAAGGGATGAACTACTGATACAATAACCTGAGTGAATCTCTAGAGAATTATGCTGAGTGTAAAAAGCCAACCCCAAAAGGTTATATACTGTATGATTCCATTTATAAAATATTCTTGAAATGACAAAAGTGTAAAAATGGAGAGCAGATTAGTTGCCAGAGGTTAAGAAGGGATGGGGTGGGAGGGAAGGGCATATGGCTATAAAAGGGCAACATGAATAATCCCTGTGGTGATGAAAATGTTCTGTATGTTGGCTTGCACCAATCTAGATGTTCTGATTGTGATACTGCACTATGGTTTTGTGATACGTTATCACTGGGGAAAACTGGTTAAAGAGTACATGGGATCTCTCTGTATTCTTCCTTGTAACTAATGCAAATATATGTCAAAATAAAAATGTTTTTGATGTTTATTTATTTTTTGATAGAGAATCAGAGCGTGAGTGGGGGAGGGCAGAGAGAGAGAGGAGACACAGAATCTGAAGCAGGCTCCAAGGTCTGAGATGTCAGCACAGAGCCTGATGCGGGCGGGGCTTGAACTCACGAACTGGGGGATCATGACCTGAGCCGAGAAGTCAGATGCTTAACTGACTGCGCCACTGAGGTGCCCCAAAATAAAATTTTAATTAAAAAAAGCTAAAAGCCAATAGGAAAGACTAAATGGAATAACCGAAAATAATCCAAAAGAAGGCAGAAAAGGAGGTAAGAGTGAACAAAGGAGAAAGAGACAAATAGGAAGCAAATAGCAAGATGACAGATATAAAACCAACAATTAAATGTAAATGGAATAAATAACTCCCATTAAAAGGTAGGGATTGTCAGCTGACTCAAAAAGCCAGACTCTATGCTATTTACAATAAACATACCCTTTTTTCCTTTAACCTTTTGTTGGACACACAGAAGAGTTGCAAGAATAGTACAAAGAATTCCCAAATACTGTTAATGCTTTTCACCAAATGCTTATCACATCTTCTTTATCCTTCTGTCTTTGATTTTCAATTTATTTCTCTTAACTATTTGAGGGTAAGCTGCAGACATGATGCCCATTTACCCCTAAATACTTCAGTGTATAATTCCTAAAAACAAGGACATTCTCTTAGATAATCAAATACAATGCTCAAAATCAGGAAATTAACTTTAACATAATATTATCCACAGACTTTAGTCAGATTTTTTTTCATTGTCCTCATAATGTTATTTATAACAAAAGAAAATCAGAGATTACACATTGTATTGTCTGCTTTTACAGTTAGTTCCTTTACTGTACTTTGTCTTTCATGACACTGACATTTTTTAAAAGTGCAGGTCTGTTTTTTTCATAGAATGTTTCTCATTTTGGATTTGTCTGATTATTTTCCCACAATTAGATTGAGGTTATGCGTTTTGGGGCAAGAGTACTACAAGGATTATGTTTTGTTTTTCTCAGTGCATCATATCAAAAGGCACAAGATGCCAACTTACCTTATTGTTGGTGTTAACCTTGATCACTTAGTGACTAAGGTAGGGCCTCCACTATTATTTTTTCCCTATTATAATTAATATCTTGTGGCAATACACTTTGAGATTATGCAAATATCTTGGTACTCCACAAACTTTCACCATTTTAATATCCATTTATACCTAAACTAGCTATTATCATGCTGGTTGTCAAATGGCATTTTTTTCCCAATTCGTCATTTCTTCTTATATTTATTAATTGGCTTTCAACTGTAAGGAAGAAAGTCCTTTCTCTTCTTTCCTGTCAGTATTAGAATTATAGATTCTTATTTTATTTAATAGTTTTTATAGTCTTTTACTGTCAATATTTATTCTGATGCCAAATTATCCCAGATTTGGTCAGTGAAGCCCTTTAAGCTGGCTCGTGTGTCTTTGGACAAGTCTGAACATTTCCTTACTTTCTGGCACAAGATGTTCCAGGTTCATCTTGTACTTTCCCCTACCTCAGCTGTGGAATTATGCTTTCCTTCAAGGAACTCTTGTTCCTTTTAGGGTAAATTGGTATTTAGAAACAAAGATCTGGGTACTAGGTTAGCTTATTGCCACTCAAGTGTAATTATTTTTATGTTCTCTCAGTGGGCACAGGTAGGAAAAAGATGTATGAATGAATACACACATACACACACACACACACACACACACACACACACACACACAGCACTGTCACACATCTATATCTATTTCTTTATCTTTCCATATTTATTAGAAACCACAAGTTCATATTGATACCTCCAATTCCAATCCAGCACCACAGGGTTCCTTCTATCCTTTCCCCTTTTCATATGTGTAACTCTCTTCTCTGACAGTGAGAAACTTGGCTCTCATTATCCACAATACATTTATTTGTTTAATCCTAGAATACACATAAGATAATTTTTGAATTGTTAACTTAATACCTCTGTGAAAAAGAGTTCAAAATTTATTTACATTTCATTTTCTCTTTAGCCTGAGAATATTTAGTCCAAATACTGTGTTTTAAATTACTTGGACAGATTAGTGGTTGCCAGGGATTGGGGAAGATGGATGGTGTGGCTGTAAAAGGAAAGGGATCCTTGTGGAGATGGAATAGTTCTGCATATCTGGATTGTGCCGGTAGTTCCATGAATCTATGAGTCTATACATGTGATCACACTGCACACAAATGAGTGCATGCAAATTGGGTGAAATCTGTATATGATCTGTGGATTATACCAGTGTCGATTTCCTGTTAGTGATATTGTACTATAGTTATGTAAGATGTAATCACTGGGGAAAAAACAGGGTGAAGCGTACGTAGGACTTCTCTGTATTAATTTTTGCAACCTCCTGTGAATCCATAATTATTTAAAAATAGAAAGTGAAAAAAAAAAGTTACTTGGGCTTGTTTTTCCCTCACACCCCTCCCCTCATCCACCTCCCCTCAACCCGGTTATGTTATTTATTTAAAGCACAGATTAGTTTGTCTGTATTCCATGTTAGGCTCTCCCTTGTTGATTTATCTTTCAACTCTCTTGTTGATTTATTTTCCTTTTTGGAGTATATAAAACATTAGAATAGCCCCCAAAGCCTAAAAGTCATAATATACAAAGAAGTTTGTACTTAGAAGTATTATAGCATCACCATCACCACCAGTATCACCATTATCACTCTGGCCTAGTACCTTTTCTCTTCCAGCCCATTGCCATCCATCCCCTCAATGTAAGCAATGTGATTAGTCTGCCAGTTGCCATTTTTTCAGTCTGCCATTTTTCTTAACTTTGTTCCTTTTTTGACAAATGATCATAATCACGTATTAATCACATTTAAAAATTTCTCCTTTCTTACAAAAAGATACATATATTTACTATGCATACTCTTTTGTATTTTGCCTTTTTTATTCAATAATATATTTTGGAAATCAGTTCAGAAAATTTGCTCCTACTTTTATTTATTTGTTCATTTGTTTGTTATTTATTTTTTACCACTGCATAATACTCCATTGTGTGGATGTACTATGGATATTCAACCACTGCACTATGAATGGGCATTTGGGTTGTTTTTAATGTTTTACAATTATAAACAATGCTGTAGTGAAAATCCTACATATGGTATTTTCATATTGTTAGAAGTGTATCTTCAGGGCAAATTCCTAGAAGTGAGCTTGCTGGGTCAAGAGACAAATGTTCATTTACTTTTGTTAGATAATGCAGAATTCCCAACAGGTCTTCCCATTTTGCATTCCCACCAGCAACATATGAGTACCTGCTTTCTCAAAACTCTCTCTCTCTGTCTCTTTCTTATTTTTATTTTTTAAAGATTTTATGTTTAAGTAATCTCTACATCCAACATGGGGCTTGAATTCCCAACTCTGAAATCAAGAGTCACATGCTCTACTAAGAGCCAGCCAGGTGCCCTCAAAACCTCTCTACTGGAATGTATTTATTGTACTTCAAAATTCTTACTATTTGGGTAGGTGAGAAACGGCACCTCAGCGTAGTTTTAGTTTATATTTCTTTAAATATGAGTGAGGGTGAACATTATAAGAAAACAAAATTACAGCTCAATATCCCTTGTAAACACAGATGCAAAAGCCCTTAATAAAATATTAGTAAATGGAATCGGTCAATACACAAAAAGAGTAACATATCACAACCAAGTACGATTTTTTATTCCAGGAATGGAAGGTTGGTTTAACATTAGGAAATTAATCAGTATAATTCATCACAATGTGATAAAGGAGAAAAATTATGATTATCTCAATAGATGCAGAAAACATATTTCACAAATTTCAATACCTAGTTTTCATAAAAACACTCTACTATAGAAACTAGAAATAGAAAGAAGCTTCCTCAATCCAACAGACGACCTCTAGGAAACATCTATAGCTAACATTATACTTGGTCAAAGACTGAATATTTTCCCACTAAGATTAGGAATAAGGCAAGAATATCTGCTCTGATCACTTCTCCAACATTCTATTGGGGGCGCTAGTCCATGTAATAAGGTAGGAAAAAGAAGCAAAAGGCATACAGATTGGAGAGGAAGATGTTAAACTGCTTTTATTTGCAGAAAATATGGTTGTGTATATAGAAAATCCTAAGAAAACCACAAAAATATTCTTATTAGATATAATAAGTGAATTTAGCAAGGTTGCAGCAGGATTTCTACATACTATCAGTGAGTCGCTGGAAAATGATAGGTGCCATGGGTTATGCATTTGTCAAAATCCATGGAATACTTATGCAAATCAGTTTATATAATTTAATTGTGTGTAAATTATACCTAAACTTTAAAGAATTTAAATAAACCAAGGTAAAGGCTATATAAAGTATCTTCTAGTATAATTTGAGTGGTTGCCAATTTGCCCCTTCTGAGTTTTAGAACAGGGTCAGGCTTTATTTAAATTGTTTTTGTCAGTGTTAGGTCTAAATGTGTTTACAGTTACCCATTCCTTAGATTTCCCATCTCTCATAAGAATCTACGCTTAAATAAATGAATGGCATGCGAGTTGGACCCAAATGAAATACTCCCGACAAAGTGATAGAGCGAGCATGGCATTTATGTATGCTTCCTTCAGTCTGACCACTGTAACATATTGCTTCCTTTGAACACTGAACATGGGATTAAAAAGTCCTGGGTTTGAATTTGTATTATGAATCCAATTAGCTGTGTAACCGTGGACTAATGATTTCACTACTTTAAGTATTTTTCTCATTTGTTAAATAGGAATACCGTATGAAAACGTGAAAATATGAGATAGCTAATGTGACAATGACGCATGTCATTGTAGGGACTCAATAAATGTTTTTCTTAATCTCACTGGGGTATTTTAATTAAATCTCTATTACAGTACAATTTGATATGACGTTTTCTTCTAATAGAGGAACCAGAACTGTAGAAGAATAGTCTCGCCTGCCAATTGGGAGTTATGCGATGGGGATCAGAAGTCACACATGGAGCTCTGATAGAGATAATTTACCCAAGAGACACTACTGTACAATGGCTCTCTCATAGTTATTTCCTGTACCAGCAACTATTCATGAATTCATATTCATTCATTTATTTATTTTTCCTCTGGATTCTAAAATTACTGGTTTAAAGAAGGAATCACTGGTCCCTGCCAAGAACTCTATTTCTTTGTCTCCTTCTAAGGGAACACTTTACTAATGCATGCTTAGAGAAATTGAGTTCCTTATTCTTACTGTTTGGGCTTATTCTCCAGGTCCAACTGTTTTCATTCTTGGCTGACCTCTTCTTCCGCTAATATTGGACATGCCTATTTCATTCATCCACCAAGCCTTTAGTGAACATTTAAATCAGGCTCTATGGTTGAGGATCAGAGAACAGCTGAACCTTGAGGGATGAGTAAAGTTCTCAGCCAAATGAATCAAGTAAGAAACTGCAGGCTCCACTTAAGGCATCCTGCCTGTTCTCAAGAGGTTATGCCTTAGTTTCAAATAATCAGTTGAGAACCTCTTTATTTCAAAAGACTAACGAGACAGAAACTATCCCTCCTTCTCGTCTTTCCCAATTGAACTACTGTTTGGAATTTTCTTTTGAAATTCTGTTCCCAGAACATAAAACAGAAACAAAAGTAAGACTCACCTCTGACTCCTCTCAGGAATGTCCAGCACAAATCCAAACATCATCTCAGCAATTTTATTGGAGCTGCAGGTGGGGGTCCTGTCTACCTCTACGGCTATAGACAGCATCCTTTGCAGCTGACACACAATCCTGAGTCCAGAACACAGAACACAAGTGAGTGGGACCGTCTGGCAAGGAGCCACCCTGCTAGCTGGGAGGAGGCCCCCACCAGTGTACTAAAGGATCTTGTAAAGCACCTATTAGGTCAGGGAGAACTACCTGAGCCATCAGCATGCTTTTATTTAGAAATTTCACCTACCTGAATCCCTTCTGCCAGCTCATACTATCTGAACCACTGAACCTGTGGTTGAGCTGTAAAAGCAAGCTACTTTTAAATTCAAAAATAGAAAATAGGATCTAGAGAACTTTAAGGATCATCTAACCTGTAACTTCTCTATTTTCCAGATAAAGAAACAGGTCCAGAATGACTATCAATTATTTGAATTTCTTTGATATGGGAGAAAATACATATTTATCATATAGTTCTCCTGTTACTGGTTCCCTTATAATTATCCTTTACTAAGTTCAGTCTCAGAACTTCAACTGGTGGACCGTGACCCTCTCTCCCATCAGATCTAAATGGGGGAGATAGCCAGGCTGATGTGACCAAAAGAATGTAGGCCACCCCGCAGAAAGATGGGCCTGGCGTGAAGTCAGTCTTTTCTAACATGCATTATTATTTGTGATGGAAGAAAGGGCTGTTTTCAGAAAATCTGCAGCTAGTAACACAATAGGTGGCCCAGGGGCTTTGGCATCAGTTTCTGGCTCTGCAATGACAAGCCGTTCAACTTTTGACAAATTACTAAACTGCTCTGAGCCCAAGTCTTCTCATCTCTAAATAGAGGAAATAATACTACCTATTTCATAAAGTTGTGAGTGCTGTGTAAGATATTTGGCAGATACACACTCATTAATGGTAGATGGTAGTGCTTACTGTTGTTATTAAGATCACGATAAACTGACTTTTAGAGGGCCTTATTTTTATTTCTACTCCTATTTACTTATAATAAATCATAGTAATTTAGATTATAATATAGACTATCTTCCACTGAAGGCACAGTGTCTGCCCGTCTGTTAGGTCTCTATAACTGGATTTCTAGGATAACCCTACTTTAGTGCCTCCCCCAATCTGTCAAGCAAATGCTTTATCATTCTAAACATTCTCCTTTTAGATACAAGATTGTCTGTTAGTTAAAACCCATAGGCCTTATATGTAAATCAGATCGATGCAACCAGATTATAAAATAGCATTGTGAATTTAGGCACAAACGCTGTATTTGAAATGTCAAGCGTGACTGGCTTTTAACAATATGACTGACTTGGAATAGTAGGTTACTTGTGCAATGACGGCTCTGGATCTAAAATCCTGGCCTCTCTCAAAAAATGCCAAGACTACTCTCAATCCCATAAAAGAAATGCCAGGAAATCTCTTTTCAGTGTGGTCTGAGGTGATGGGGTCTTTTCAGTGTGGTCTGAGGTGATGGGGACTGCCCTGTTCTGTTCTAACAGGCTGTTATAACCTGTTGGAATCTGCAGGTTAAACTGCTACTCTTCTCCCAGGCCTGAAGGAGAGACCTTGAGGGATCTTGGTAGGATCCTGAAGGCTACAGGCCGCTGGAACACCCACTATCCATGATTCTTGCTCTTCTTTTGTTGGTGGACAGCTGAAGTAATGAGTAGCTGTAACCCTGTACTGTCTCTGGGAATCCAGGGGATGGAAGTCAGTATCCCCTAGCTTTCGTTTCACTTCAGCTTTGTGAATTTATGTTCACTTAGTGAAGTCCTATTTATCTAAGAGGGAAATCATCTGCTTTTGTTTAGCTTTGGCATTAGAATTTAGCCTTTAGTCAAACTAAGATAGTCTTTAGTAAGAATCAGTCTATGTTATCAGAGCTAACTAATTTTGTGGAAACTTCTTCTAGGAAAGGTGCTGTTCTCTAAAGCAATAAATCCCAATAGCCCTGGGAAAGACAACTTCTGTCTGCCCCTTACAGCTGATTGGTGTTCTTTGTCAGGTTAGGCTGGGGAGAAGGATGGCTACTGGTGGCCTTCAAGATTCCTGTTCCTGAAGAGGTTTGATTTCCATTTGTGGGTTGAGTTAATCCGTCTTCAGTCACTACTTTGACCAACCACTTGATAACATCCCTGTAGTGGAAAATAAGAAAAAAAAAAAAAGTTTAAACTTCTGTCTTATGGTATGATAATCAAAACTGCAGCCTTAACCTAGGTTCCAAGGCCCAAGATTTCCCCAAAGGCAACCAAGAGGGCTCTTTGGAGATTTTCAATATTTAAATAAGTCTAATGGAAACCCCACATTTAACTGTAGTAAGGTTATAAGAGCTAACTAAAATACTGACATTTGTGTGAGTTCTAATTATTGAAAGGCACCTCTGAGGTCAGAGAGTACTATCTATGGCCTCTTGAGCAGGTGGAAAGTTAGACCTGATGACCAAAGAGGTCCTTGCTGGCTTTCTATGATTAGGTGTCATCCATTAATGCTAGTAAACAAGGTTTAGAGTATATGCAATGGAGTCATACATTCTATAGGGTGTAGGCTCTTAAAGTTAGTAAGGTAAAAACATCTCATATTCTCATACAGTCAAAATTGCTTTTGATGATCACTTAGGTAACCCAGGTAAAAATGGTGGACTTAATACACACTTCTAATATTCTTCCTTCCTAAAATCCCACTAATATTAGACTAAATAATTCTTTTAAAGAGCCACAAGGGAGAAGATAAAAGGGAGACAACAGCGAAATTTTAGAAGATGGAAAGAAAATGAAGTATAGTCACAAAATAGAATATTACATAGTAGTGAAAATAAACTACAGTGATAAGTAACACTATGGACAAATCTTACACTCTATAATATAAAGTGGAAAATAAAAGTCCCAACAGATTATGTATAGCATGATATCCTTTAATATATAGCAGGAAGGAACTAAAATAAAAACATATACTTTACAGGAACGCATAAACTAAAACTACATAAAAAAGTAAAGGAATTGATAAACATTCAAGATGCTGATCACTTTGGGTGCAGGAAGGTGCAAAAGTAGGTGATGGAGGACGGATATATGGTTAGATGCAGGTAACCGTCAAGGTCCCAGCCTTTGATTTGGGGAGTGAGTTACGAGATGCTGATTATAAAATCAAAGGTAACCAATTAACTAATTAAATAAGGAAAGTGTATCATGCTTTCAGGATGATTTTTAATCTAAATCTATGACTTTAACAAAGGGATGGATTTTAAGTGACTTAGCAGGATTGAGAAAGCTGAATCCTAAACTAGCAGTAGAGAAGAGCAATCCTATGTAAGCATATTTACCAAAAAAGAAAAAGAATCCTCAATAAGCTCTGCAAAAGACAGTGCAAGTTTTCTCTGAAGCGAGGATGAAAGGATGTAAGGGAAAACGAATATGATGGTTTGTAAGCTCTTTAAGAGAAATTTAGACCCTACACTGCAGGTTAACATCGTGGAGAGATAAAACAGAGGGTCTCTGGACGAGGACACCAGGCACAGTTGGGAGGCAAGGGCATCAAAGCATAACAGCAGCACTAAGTGAACATATGCTGAGTGCAGAGACCCTGGCTATTTTCCCACACTTGTCTTCTAAAAACCTGGCATCCCGGTCTTTACCCTTCATGTGGGAAACTGGAAGTCTTCTCTGGAAAACCCATCCAGCCCAAGAGGAAAGACTTAAAGACATGACGAGGTATTTTCTAAGAACAGGGAAGTGTAGAAATGATGAGCCCTCCCGTGGACTCAGCTTCCATCAGCTGTTGAGTCTGTCACAACACAGGCTACCAAGGTTTATTACACACTTATGGAGATATTCTAATAAGAGAGATAAGCACCAAAATAGCCAAAACCAACTCTCCCCTCCCCCTAAAAAAGCAACTTGGGAGAAAATAAGACTATACAGAGAATAAACAAAAACGAAGGCTATCTAAATGTCCATCAACTAATGAATGGATAAAGAAGATGTGGTTTATATACACAATGGAATACTATTTGGCAATGAGAAAGAATGAAATATGGCCATTTGCAGCAACATGGATGGAACTGGAGGGTATTATGCTAAGCGAAATAAGTCAGTCAGAGAAAGACAGATATCATATGTTTTCACTCATATGTGGAACTTGAGAAACTTAACAGAAGACCATGGGGGAGGGGAAGGGGAAAAAATAGTTACAGAGAGGGAAGGAGGCAAACCATAAGAGACTCTTAAATACAGAGAACTGAGGGTTGATGGGGGAGGGCAGGGGAGAGGAGAAATTGGGTGATGGGCATTGAGGAGGGCATTTGTTAGGATGAGCACTGGGTGTTGTATGTAAGCGATGAATCACGGGAATTTACCCCCAAAACCAAGAGCACACTGTATACACTGTATGTTAGCCAACCTGACGATAAATTATATTAAAAAAACAAAAACAAAGGCTATAATTAGTGTCACCAAAGATATGAGGAAATACAGACCCATGAAAGAAGAAAACAAGAACAGAATACTATTTATTAATTTAATTTTTTTTAAGTTTATTTATTTTTGAGAGAGACAGAGATAGTGTGAGCAGGGGAGGGTGGGTGGAGTGGGTGGAGTGGGAGAGGGAGAGACAGAGAAAGAGAGAGAGAGAGAGAGAGAGAGAGAGAGAGAGAGAATATCCCAAGTAGGTTCTGTGCTGTCAGCACAGAGCCTGATGCGGGGTTCAAATTCATGAAACTATGAGATCATGACGTGAGCCAAAACCAAGAGTTGGACACCTAACCCACTGAGCCACCCAGGTGTCCCATATTTATTATTTTAAAAAAGAAACATTTAGAGACAAAGTAAAAGAGCCCTTGGAAATTAAAAACATGATAGCAGAGATAAAAACTCTTTTCCAGGAATGAAGGATGTTCCTAGACTGAAATGGCACACTGAAGGCCCAGAACAATGGATGAATACAGACCTACAACAAGCATACTGGGCAAAACAAGTAGGATTCTAAAAACTTTCAGAGGAAAAAATTAGGGCATATACAAAGAATCAGTAATCAAGGTAGTTATGACTTTTTAACAGCAAATGTGGAAGACAATGGAAGATTTCCTGCAGTACTCTGTAGAAAAGTTATTGCTAATCTAAATATCTATACTCAGTTATCAGTCAACATATAGGAAGATAAAATATTTTCAGATATATAACATCTCAAAATTTTACTTTCCACATCCCTTTCTAAGAAGCTACTGGAGACCGATCCATCAAATGAGGGAGTAAACCAATAAAGAGAAGACACAGGACAAATAAACGAAAGATCCAACTTTTGGAAACAAAGGAAATTCTCACATTTAGGATAAAAGCTGGCAAAAAGGACAACTAATCCAGATTGAAGGCGGTCAAACAGTTCCACCACAGATCTTCAAGAATATGACGACCCAGTACAAATAAACATCGAAGGGAGATTTAGACCAAATAGAGAATTTGGGGTTGACTTCCAATATGCAAAAAGAATACAGGGGAACTAAAAATAGGGCAATTATTAACTGTAAGGAAACACAAAGGTATGAATTAAAGGAAAAATAATCATAGTTTATTTAGGACTTGGCTCAACTCTGACTAGCATACATCGTCGTAACAATAGAAACATTGAATACTGATCTGAACAAAATTATGATATAAATAAATTAATAGCATGGGGGCAGGGAAACATGTGTGTGCCCAGGAGGAGGTAGGGAGGAAAAAGAGTTAACTACTCTTTTTTTTTTTTTTAAATGTTTATTCATTTTTGAGACAGAGAGAGACAGAGCATGAATGGGGGAAGGTCAGAGAGAGATGGAGACACAGAATCCGAAACAGGCTCCAGGCTCTGAGCTGTCAGCACAGAGCCCGATGCGGGGCTCGAACTCACGGACCGCGAGATCATGACCTGACTGAAGTCGGCTGCTTAAGCAACTGAGCCACCGAGGCGCCCCTTAACTACTCTTATTTCATGTGGAAAGTCAATAGATAATAGCTAATAATGAAAAATCAAGAATTAGCAACATAAACATGTTATTTAGCCATACAGAGGTAAATATTAAAAAAATCACTTAAACGAGTGGAAAGTAGCTACCCCTGTGGAAAAGAAAAATGCAGGTGAGGGAACCTGGGAACTAGTGTATTTCTTAAACCTTATAGAACTAGTTTACTCTTTGTATGCACAGTTAAAAAAGAAAAGAAAACCCCGTAAGACCAGGGTAATATAGAGACTGACTTTTAAAACCTCATATCTTTGAGACAAGAAATAACAAATGCTGGCAAGGATGTGGACAAAAGGGACTCCTCCTGCACTATTGGGAATGTAAGTTGGTGCAACCACTGGGGAAACAGTATGGAAGTTCATCAAAAATTTAATAACAGGAAAAAACATATGATCCACTAATCCCACTAGTGTGTATTTAAAGGAAATGAAAACACTAATTTGAAAAGACAGATGCACTACTGTGTTTGCTGCAGTATTATTTACAATAGCTAAGACATGGAAGCAACCTTAGTGTCCACCAATAGATGGATGGATGAAAAAGATGTGATATATATATGTACATACATACATACGTACAAAGGAATATTACTCAGCCATGAGAAAGAGTGAGATCTTGCCATTTATAAGAACATGGATGGACCAAGAAGATATTACACTAGATGAAGTAAGTCAGAAAAAGACAAATGCCATATGATTTCACTTATTTGTGGAATGTAAAAACACAAAACAAACAAAAGAAACAGACTTGTAAATACAGAAAACAAACTGGTGGTTGCCAGAGGGCAGGGGTTTGGAGGATGAGTAAAATAGGTGAAGGGGACAGGGGGGGTATAGACTACCAGTTACAGAATGAATAAGTCACAGGTATGAAAGGTACAGCATGGGGAACATTGTCAATGATATTATAAAAGTGTAGTATGGTGACAGATGGTGGCCACACTTCGTAATATATAGAGATGTTGAATCACTGTGTTGTATACGTGAAACTGATAAACATTGTGTGTCAACTATACTTCAATTAAAAAAAAAAGCCCTCATCTTTGAGGTACAGTTTATATACAATAAATTGCACACAGATTTTTATTTGATGAGTTTTGGTAAATATATATATACATCTGTGTAACCATAACCTCAATCTAAGATCAATCTTTAGTGTCCCTAAATTGTTATTTTTCTATTTAAAACCCAACTATGCTGGGGTACTTGGGTGGCTAAGTCAGTGGAGCATCCAACTTTGGCTCAGGTCATGATCTCGGTTTGTGAGTTCAAGCCCTGCATTGGGCTCACTGCTGTCAGCACAGAGCCTGCTTTGGATCCTCTGTCCCCCTCTCCCGCCCATGCTCTCACTCTAATAAAAAATAAAACATTAAAAAAACAAAAAACTACCTAACTACACTATCCTGTGCTCTTTGTAGATCTACTTACTGATTTTCTATTCTATAATCATTAACATTTAAACTTTACAGAAAATGCCACATCTATGAAAATGGGTATGGGCATGCAAACTAAGGGGGGAAGCTGACTGATGCTCAAAACAGTATGAAGCTTCCTCTTTTTTGTTTTTTTTATTAAAGTAGTTACAACAGTCAATATCCCATATTGGCCTATAGAAAACTATTTTTAACAAACATACAAGAACATATGAGAATGTAAATATGAGTGGAAGAGTTTCAATGATGCTGTTAAAAAAAAAAAAAGGATGCTGGTACACTAGCTTGGTGAAAACCATTTCCAAAAAAAGTAAGGATTGGAGTGCCCGGGTAGCTCAGTTGGTTAAGCATCCGACTCTTGATTTCTGCTCAAGTTGTGATCCTGTAGTTCACGAGTTCGAGCCTCATGTTGGGCTCTGCACACAGCATGGAGCTTGCTTATGATTCTCTGTCTCTCCCTCTCTCTGTACCTCCCCCACTCGTGCTGTCTCTCTCAAAATAAATAAACTTAAAAAAAAAATAGGGGGCGCCTGGTGCTTCAGTTGGTTGGGTATCCGACTTCAGCTCAGGTCATGATCTCACTGTGTGTGAGTTCAAGCCATGCATCAGGCTCTGTGCTGACATCTCAGAGCCTGGAGCCTGCTTTGGATTCTGTGTCTCCTCTCTCTGCCCCTCCCCACACTCACACTCTGCCTCTCTGTCTCACACAAAAAAATTTTTTTTAAATTAAAAAAAACAAAAGAACCCACGAGTTGTAGTTCCAGGAAGAAAATTCCAGCCTGAGATTGCCACCCTAGAAATCACATTTTCTCCTATTCATATAAGGATATAGTAGTTCCCTGTCCTGAAGCTTCCAGAAGCTCCCACTTGCCCTGATTCTACAAAAAAAGAATACATGCTTGCTACCATCTTGTACCTTATTGTTAGCCTCAGGACCTATTATATTACTTTTTAGAAACTAATAGTGACAAATGAGAGTTCTCCTGAGGTACTCAGGGAGATGGAAATAAATCTAGGTTTATAAAAGCTGTGAAAAGTTTTATGCAAGTTAAGTTTTTCCCTTAGATCTCCTGAGGCTGTCTGGACAATTCTGAAATACACCAAAGGACGTCTGACAGTCTTGAGAAAAACCAAAAACCATGAAGGCTGTGGTGCTCAACACACGGTTGGTACAGAGAGATTTTCTTTTAGAATCGTCTGTAGTTCTTTTTTTTTTTTTTTAAGTTTATTTATTTTTGAGAGAGACACAGTACAAGCAGGGGGAGGGCAGAGAAAGAGTGGGAGAGACAGAGAATCCCAAGCAGGCTCTGCATTGTCAGCACAGAGCCCAATGTGTGGCTCGAACTCACGAACCACGAGATCATGACCTGAGCTGAAGTTAGATGCTTAACCGACTGAGCCACACAGATGCCTCTAGGATCATCTATAATTTTTTTTTGTTTTTATTTATTTATATTGAGATCGAGTGAGAAAGCGTGTGCACGTGGAAGAGGCAGAGAGGGAATCTCAAGCAGGCTCCATACTGTCAGCATGGAGCCTGATGCTGGGCTGGAACTCACGAACTGTGAGATCATGACCTGAGCCGAGATCAAGAGTTAGACGCTTAACCGACTGAGCCACTCGGGCACTCCTTGTCTATAGTTTTAATAACTATCCCTGTTATATTATTGTGTGACTATGAAACTTCATCCATTTGATGTTCTCCAGCCTTGAGTAGCTGCCCACCTATGGCTCCTACTTCTTAACATCCCTGAGCTCAGGTGCTAGTTAGTTACCTGACATTGTGGGGCTGCTTGTCACAGGACAGCACAGTGCTTGCAATGGACTGCTGCAGGTGCTGTCGTTGCCTCCTCAGGATCTGCTGGAAGTCATCTTCCAGGGTCTGTACCACATAACGCAGAAAAAGGACTCTCCCAGGCAGATTTTGCCCCTGTAGAAGAAAAAATGAGAAGTATTTCCTCTCAATTTCCTGATGAGTGAGCATTCGGCTCTCCTAAATATGAAGCCCAAGAGAAGGCCATGCATCACGAAGTATGTCTGTACCTAAAAGAGAAGCTCCTGAGAGAGAGCAGGCAATCGAGGTTGTTTTAAAAGAGGGAAAACAGGGCAATCCCAGAGCCTGGAGGCTCAGGACTGTAGACTTCCTAATTTTAAGAGATAGATAGCCATGAGAAGTCGTCTCTCACTAAACTTGACTATCAGTCTCAGGATAAACCTCAAACTGTGGGTATCAGAATAGAGAGACAAAAACTGGTTCCTATATGATCCTGTTGAGCTGCTGGATCAAGCAGTCATGATGTCCATACCACTGCTGAACTTCTAGTAACGTGAGCTGATTCACATCTTTATTGTTTAAGCAAGTTGAGTTTTCTGTTACAGGTGAAATGATTCTAACTGAGAAAGCTGAACTGTTGTAGGTAAAGAGCATGGGCTTTGATGGCACGGAGATCTTATGTATTTATTTTTGTTTGATTGTTTTAAACCCAGATCTATACTCATTCAACTTGCCCTTCTGAGTTTCACTGTCTCTTGATTTAAGTGGTGATAATTTTAAGTTTACAAAAGCCAGTATAAATACCTGTGACATGCCAAGCAGACATGCACCATTTGTTGATTTCCCTTTACTGGGAGACAAGTGCTGGGACGTAGGACCAGGAGCTCGGGCTTTCAAACTTCAAAGAATAAGGCCCCAAACTGTTTCTGGATTCTTTAGGAACTTTTCAAACAGCAGGGGGTTGGTATATACTCTGAGAATAGAAACTCATGGACTAGGGTACAGTTTAGTAAGCAGGAAAACGAATAAACATTGTAAGCACATATGATTTCTTTTTTTAAGAGGTGAGAGGGGCACCTGGGTGGCACAGTCAGTTGAGTGTTGAGTTTGGCTCAGGTCATGATCTCACAGTTCATGGGTTTGAGCCCCACATTGGGCTCTGTGCTGGCAGCTCAGAGCCTGGAACCTGCTTTGGATTCTGTGTCTCCCTCTCTCTCTGGTCCTCCCCTACTCATGCTCTGTCTCTCAAAAATAAATAAACGTTAAAAAATTCTAAAATAAATAAATAAATAGGTAAGGATGTGATAACTTTGTCTTCCAATGTGCATATTTTTTTCTAATCCTCATTAATTAGTGCAAATGATTTTTTAAAAGTTTATTTATTTTTGAGAGAGAGTGTGCACAAGCTGGAGAGGGGCAGAGAGATAGGATCCCAGGCAGGCTTTGCACTGTCAACGTGTAAGTGGGGCTTGAGCACACAAACCATGAGATCGTGACCTGAGCCGAAATCAAGAGTTTGATGCTTAACCAACTGAGCCACCCGGGCACTCTGGTGCAAATTTTTTTAAAATCAAGTAATTATGCTAGATTTATGATGAAAGTCTTTCACTAACACCACTCTCCACTACTGCTTGCCCCCTGCAGTACCCTAGAGTGAAATTTTACTCTTCTGAAAGTTACTCTAAACATCTCTAAAAAATGCTCATATCATTACTTCTTGATTTATCAACTTTAGACATTATTGGCTTCTGCTGTGTTAGATAAAGATTTAATTCACTTATGCCACTTCCCCATTTCTCTTCCTAAAATAACTATCTCAATTTATGTTCCATCATCTACAGATAGTATCTCTTGACACCCAATTTTATAAGATAAAGATGCTATAAAAGCCCTACTACTCAGAGATCCTATCCCTTTTCACTTCCTAATCTTTATCATCTAGTGCTTTCCATTGTCAAGGCTAAAATTGTTTTGTTTTGTATATAAATTGATTCTAAATATTATAACTAAATAGTGTTTACAGTATGAGGACTATGTTAAAATTATTTACTACACTGGAAATCCATATAGTACACTAAGAAAATAATTTCTTTCTTGTTAAGCTTTTTGATTTTCTTAAAGTTTCTTTTTTATCCTCCCTATATTGCCTACAATTATCACTTTACTTCTTTTAACTCCTCAAGAATGGTGTTGAATCTTGAGAATATCCTTCTTTCCCTTTTTTTTTTTTTCATTTTTAAAAACAACTTTTTTGGGGCGCCTGGGTGGCTTAGTTGGTTAAGCGTCCAACTTTGGCTCAGGTCATGATCTTGCAGTTTATGGGTTTGACGCCCACATTGGGCTCTGTGCTGACAGCTCAGAGCCTGGAGCCTGCTTCAGATTCCGTGTTTCCCTCTCTCTCTGTCTCTCTCCCACTCAGGCTCTGTCTCTCTCAAAAATAAATAAACATTAAAAAAGAAAAACCAAGTTTATTGACAACCCTTATAAATTCACCCACTTTAAATGTGCAATTCAATGATTTGTTGTAAATTTACTGAGCATGGTAACCATGGCCATAACCAATTTTTAGAATATCTTTATAACTGAAATAAGATCCCTCATGCCTATTTACAGTTAGTTCCCGTTCCCATCTCTAGCCCCAGGCAACCACTCCTCTACTTTATGGCTCTACTGATTTGCCCTTCTGGACATTTCATATACGGAGAACTATACACTATATGACCTTGTGTAAGTGGCTTCCTTTTATGTAGCTTAATATTTTTTGAGGTTTGTCCATGTCACGGCATATATCAAGAGCACTTTTTTTAATTACCGAATAGCATTCCCATGTATGAAGATAGCACATTTTGTTTACCTGATTGTTTTTTTAATTTTTTTTACTTTTATTTATTTTTGAGAAACAGAGTGAGACAAAGCGTGAGTGGGGGAGGGGCAGAGAAAGAAGGAGACACAGAATCTGAAGCAGGCTCCAGGCTCTGTGCAAGCGGTCAGCACAGAACCTGATGTGGGGCTCGAACCCACAAATTGTGAGATCATGACCTGAGCCAAAGTCGGAGGCTCAACTGACTGAGCCACCCAGGTGTCCCTATCCATTCAATTGTTGATGGACATTTGGGTTGTTTCCACTTTTTGGCTATTATGAATAAGGCTGCTATGAACATTCACATGTAAGCCTTTGTTAGACATATATTTTCATTTTTCTTGGGTCAGTATCTGGAAGCTGAATAGCTGGGTCATATGATAAGTTTATGTTTAATTTTTTAAAGGAACTGTCAAACTGTTTTCGACAGTGCCTGTTCCATTTACATTCCCACGAGCAATGTATCAGACTTCCTGTATCTCTACTTCCTTGCCAGCATTTGTTATTGCCTACTTTCTTTTTAAAATTGTGGTAAAAAGACATATAACATAAACTTAACTATCTTAACCATTTATTTTTTATTTTTGAGAGAGAGCACAAGTAAGGGAGGGGCAGAGAAAGAGAGGGAAACACAGAATCCTAATCAGGCTCCAGTCTCTGAGCTGTCAGCCAGAGCCTGATGCACGGCTCAAACCCACAAACTGTGAGATCATGACCTGAGCTGAAGTCGGATGCTTAACCGACTGAGCCATCCAGGGGCCCTGTATTTTTTTTTTTTTAAGTAGGCCTCATGCCTAGCATGGAGCCCAACATGGGGCCTGACATCAAGACCTGGGCTGAGACCAAGAGTCGGATGCTAACCAACGGAGCCACCCCCATCTTAATCATTTTTCAGTATAGTCATGTAGTTGTGCAACAGATCTCCTGAACTTTTCCATCTTGCAAAATGAAACTTTACACACAATGAACAATCATGTCCCATTTCCCCCTCCCCCTAGCCTCTGGTAACCAACATTCTATTTGCTTTTTATATTAATGACAGCTATAGATACTTTGTGTATGTCAAATTATACAGGGTCTTTTTATGACTGGCTTATTTCACTTAGTATAATACCCTCATTATGGTACCATCGATGTTGTAGCATATGGGATTTCCTTCCTATTTAAAGCAGAATATTTCACTGTACCTGTATATGCCACATTTTGTTTACCTTGTCATCTACGGATGGACGTTTGGGTTGCTTCCACTTCTTGGCTTTTGTGAATAATGCTGCTATGAACATGGGTGTGCAAATATCTCTTCAAGACACTTCTTTCAATTCTTTTACACGTATAAACATGTGGGAATATATGAAGTGGGATTGATGGATCATATAATAATTTTTTTAAATTTTTTGAAGAAACACCATATAGTTTTCCACAGTGGTCGTACAATTTTACAATCCTACCCACAGTGGGCAAGTGTTCTCATTTCTCTACAAATTTGCCACAACTCATGACTTATTTTCTGTTAAAAAATTTTGTTTTAATAGTGGTCATCCTGAATGGGTGTGAGATGATATCTCATTGTGGTTTTGATGTGCCATTGTTTGTGATTTAGTGATGTTGAGCATCCTTTCATATGCTTGTTGGCCACTTGTATATCATCTTTGGAGAAATGGCCATTCAAGTCCTTTGCCCTTTTAAAAATCAGATTATTTTGTTGTTCAATTTTCCCTTTAATTCTGTCAGTTTTGTAATAAAATGTTTAAATGTTGTTGAGTTAAGGAGCTCTTTATATATTCAGGATATTAACCCTTTATCAGATATGCAATTTTAAAATGTCTTCCCCTGGGCACCTGATTGGCTCAGTTGGTTGAGTGCCCGACTCGATTTTGGCTTAGGTTGTGATCTCACAGTTGTGGGATGGAGCCTGCATGGGATTGTTTCTCTGTCTCTCTGCCCTCCTCTGCTCATGCTTGTGCATGTGTGAAATCTCTCTTAAAAAAAAAAGTGAAAAAAATACTTTATAAAAAAATAACAAAATGTTTTCTATTCCATAGACTGTCTTTTAATTCCAGATTGTGTTTTTTGGTGCACACGTTTTAAACTTTGATGTAGTCCCATTTGCCTATTTTTGCCTTTTTTTTTTTTTTTTTGCCGGTATCTTTGGTGTCATATCAGAGAAAAATGTAAAATCCAATTGTCATGAAGCTTTCCCCTATATTTTCTAAGAGTTTTATAGTTTTTGGCATGATGTAAGAGATCTTTGATCCATTTTGAGCTAATTTTTGTATATGGTATTGGATAAGAGTCCAACTTCATTCTTTTGCATATGGCTATCCAGTTTTCCCAAAACCATTTGTTGAAAAGGCTATCTTTTTCCATTGAATGGTCTTGGCACCCTTGATGAACATCGTTTGATCATATTCACAATTTTTTTTTTTTTCTGGGTTCTCCATTTTACTCCACATGTCTGTAGGTCTGTCTTTATGAGATTACCACACTGTTTTGATTACTGTAGCTTTGTAATATGTTTAAAAATCAAGAAGTATGGGGGCACCTGGGTGGCTCAGTCGGTTGAGCGGCCGACTTCGGCTCAGGTCATGATCTCACGGTCTGTGAGTTCGAGCCCCGCGTCGGGCTCTGTGCTGACGGCTCGGAGCCTGGAGCCTGTTTCAGATTCTGTGTCTCCCTCTCTCTGACCCTCCCCTGTTCATGCTCTGTCTCTCCCTGTCTCAAAAATAAATAAAAATGTTAAAAAAATTTTTTTTTTAAAAATCAAGAAGTATGAATACTCCAACTTTGTTCTTTTTCAAGATTGTTTTGGCTATTCAGGGTCCTCTAAGATTCCATAGGAATTTTAGGATGATTTTTCTATTTCTGAAAAAAATGCTGCTGGGATTTTGATAGGGATAATGCTGAATATGTGGATTACTTTGGGTACTATTGACATCTTAACAATATTAAATCTTTCAACCTATGAACATGAGATGTCTTACCATTTATTTATGTCTTCATTTTCTTTCAGCAATGTTTTATAATTTTCAGTGTGCAAATTGTTCATCTCCTTGGTTAGGTTACCTCTAAGTATTTTATTGTTTTTGATGCTATTGTTAACCGAACTGTTTTCCTAATTTCGTTTTGAGATTGTTAGGACACAGAAATGCAATTGACTTTTGTGTGTTAATTTTGTATCCTGCAACCTTGCTGAATTTGCCTATTAGCTGTAACAATCTTCCTGTGTGGAATCCTTAGGGTTTTCTTCATATAAGATCATGTTATCTATGAACAGAGATAATTCTTGCTTTTAAATTCAGACGTCTTTTATTTCCTTCCTTGCCTAACTGCTTTGGTTAGAACTTCCAATACTATGTTGAATAGAAGGGACAAAAGCAGGTATTCTTGCTTTATTCCTGAACTTAGAGAAAAAGCTTGTAGTATTTCACCATTGAATATGGTTTGCTGGGGTTTTTCCATATAGGGTTTTTATGAGATAGTTTCCGTCTATTCCTAGTTTTTAGGATGAAAATGTGTTGAATCTTGTCAAATGCATTTTTTGCATCAATTGAGATGATCAGGTGGTTTCTGTCCTTCATTCTGTTAATATAGTGTATTTGATTGACTGATTTTTTATATTGAACCATCCTTGTATTCCCAGATAAATCCCACTTGATCATGATGTATATAATCCATATGATATGCTGCTGAATTTGGTTTGCTAGTATTTTGCTGAGGATTTTTGCATCGGTGTTCATAAGGGATATTGGTCTACAGTTTTCTTGTAGTGTTTATATCTGGTTTTAATATCAGGTTGATGCTGGTTTCACAGAATGAAGATACTTGCTATGAGATCTTTTAAAATCTATTGGGACTTGGGGCCCTGGGTGGCTCAGATGGTTAAATGTCTGACTCTTGGTTTCAGCTCAGGTCATGATCTCATGGTTTGTGAGTTTGAGCCCCGCATCAGGTTCTGCTCTGACAGCATGGAGCTGCTTCAGATCCTCCCCATCCCCCTCTCTCTGTCACTTCCTTGCTTGCCCTCTCTCTCTCAAAATAAATAAACTTAAAAATTTAAAATCTATTGGAACTTAATTTATGGCCTAAAATAAGGTCTTTCCTGGAATATGCCCCTTGTGCACCAAGAAGAAGGTGGGTACTGTTGTTGGTAGACTATTCTGCATATAATTATTAGATCTGGTTAGTTTATTGTGTTGCTTAATTTCTCTCTTTCCTTACTTATCTCCCATTCTGGTTATTCTATCCATTATTGAGAGTTGGGTATTGAAGTCTCCAACTATTAATATAGAACAATTTTTCCCTTTGGGGTGCCTGCGTGGCTCAGTTGGTTGGGCGTCTGACTTTGGCTCAGGTCATGATCTCACGGTGTGGGAGTTTCAGCCCCCATGTTGGGCTCTGGGCTGACAGCTTGGAGCCTGGAGCCTGTTTCAGATTCTGTGTCTCCCTCTCTCTCTCTGCCCCTCCCCTGCTCATGCTCTGTCTCTGTCTCAAAAATAAACATTAGAAAAAAAATTAAAAAGAACTATTTTTCCTTTTGATTCTATCAGTTTTTGCTTTGTATCTTGATGGTCTGTCATTAGGTATGTAAATATCTATGATTATTGTATCTCAGAGTTGTATTGAACCTTTTAATTAATACATAACGTCCTCCTTTGTCTCTTGTAACATTTTCTGACTTAAAGTCTATTTTGTCTCATATTAGTACAGCCAACTGTGCTCTTTTGGTTACTATTTGCATGGAATATCTTCTCCCATTCTTTCACTTTGAATCTACTTGTGTCTTTGGATCTAAAGTGTTTTTTGTAGATAGCATGTAGTTGGATCATGCCAATCTGTGTCTTTTGATTGGAGAGTTTAACCCATTTACATTTACATTTTAAAGTAATTGCTTATAAGGAAAGAGGGTCAGTCAGTAGAGAGTGTGACTTTTTTTTTTTTTTAATGTTTATTTATTTTTGAAGGAAAGACAGAGCATGAGTGGGGTGGGAGCAGAGAGAGATGGAGACACTGAATCAGAAGCAGGCTCCAGGCTCTGAGCTGTCAGCACAGAGCCCAACATAGGGCTCGAACTCATGAGCTGTGAGATCATGACCTGAGCCGAAGTTGGATGCTAAACTGACTATGCCACCCAGGCTCACCCTAGAGAGTGTGACTCTTGATAAGTTTGAGCCCCCTGTTGGGTGTAGAGATTACTTAAAAAAAATAATAAAAAGCAATTACTCATAAGGAAGGATGCACTTGTGTCATTGTACTGTTTTCTACATGCCTTATAGCTTTTTTGTCCCTCATTTCCTGCATTATTGTCTTTTGTTGTTAGTTGATTTTTTGTAGTGAAATGTTTACATTCCTTTGTTGCTTCCTTTTGTGTCTCTAGCTATTGTCTTTGTGGTTACCATAATAATTACGTTTAATATTCGGAAGTTAAAATACTCTAATTTGAATTTGTACAAGCTTAACTTCAATAACATATAAAAACTGTTCCTTTACAGCTCTGTCCCTTACTATCTTGGTTGTTGATGTCACATAACTACATCTTCATACAAAACAAATAATTCTTTTAAATGCATTAGTGTCTTTCATTACATAGAAAGCAAAATGTGGCGTTTCAAAGTTATAGTAATACTGGCTTTTAGACTAATAATTATGAAACTTATATTAGTCACTTAACCATATAGAAAACCAAACATTATAAATTGTTGTTACAATCATAGTTTTTGTAATTGTCCATGTATTTACCTTTACTGACATCTTTGTTTCTTCATATGGCTCAAGTAATTGTTCAGTGTTTCATTTTACTCTGCAGGATTCCCTTTAGGCTTTTTTTTTTTGCTGGGCAGGGCTAGTGGAAATGAACTCCCTCAGCTTTTGTTTATCTAGGGAGGTCTTTATTTCTGCCTCATTTTTGAAAAGCAGCTTTGTTGAACATGGAACTCTTGGTTGAGTTTTATTCTTTAGCACTTTGAATATATTAGCCCACTAACTTCTGGCCTCCAAAATTTCTGATGAGAAATCTGCTGATAATCTTATTGAGACCTTGTATGTGATGTGTTGCTTCTCTCCTGCTGCTCTCCCTCATTTTTGAAGGATGGTTTGGCCAGATATAGTATTTTTGGTTAAGAGCTTTTTTTCCTTCAGCATTTTGAATATATCACCCAACTGCCTTGTGACTTGCAAGAGATTCTGCTAAAAACCTTGCATGCGGTGAGCCACTTTTTTCTTGCTGTTTTCAAGATTCTGTCTTTATGTTTTGTTAACTTTTGACACTTGATTTAACGTGTCTTGGTGTGGGTCTCTGGTTTAACTTCATTGGAGTTGAACTTCACAAATCTGTATATCCATTTCTTTCCTCAGGTTTGGGGAGTTTGGGGTCATTATTTTCTCAAGTAAGTTCTCTGCCCCTTTCTCTCTTCTTCTGGGGCTCTCATAATACATATATGGCCCACTTAATAATGTCCCATGGTCCCTTAGGCTCTCTTCCATTTTCTTCATTGTATTTTCTTTTTGCTCTTCTGTCTCAATGATTTCAAATGACCTGTCTTCAAGTTCATTGCCAGTTTTCTTTTGCCTGGTCAAGTACGCTGTTGAATCCTTCTAGTGAATTTTTCAATTCAGTTACACTTTTCAGGTCCAGAATATGTTTGATTCTAATAGTTTCTTGTTTAATACTCTCATTTTGTTCACACATAATTTTCATGCTGCAGTTAGTTGTCTATCTCTGCTCTCTTTTAGTTCCTTGTACATTTTTAAGATAGTTCAAAAACACTCTTTTGTCAGGGGGGCACCATTTAAGCGTCCAGCTCTTGATTTCAGCTCAGGTCATGATCTCATGGTTGTGAGATCTAGCCCCACGTCAGGCTCTGCACTGAGTGTGTGCTTTTATCTGTCTTAATTTCCCAAATGGCTTGCCTTTGTCTCAGGAGCCACAATCTCTTGCTTCCCTGGTACCTGCCTGTGGAACTGCATACTCCTTGCAGCTCTAACATGTGGCAGTGCTCACCTGTCTTTTCAGCAGCTTCCAAACTATACCACTATTCCCATCAGTGATCTGAGTCGGGTGAGAAAACAACTGTCCCTTGCGCAGCTCCCTAACAAGCCAGGACACTGGCTCAAAGTCCACCTTTTTGTTTCCTTCTTGAGGGAGGAGCCGGGGCATGTGAAGTTTCCTTCCAGTTGCACCATGATAAGCAGGGTCGGGGGAGGGGTATGGGCACACCAAATAACACAAATCTTCCTACTCCTTTCATTGAGCCCCTTCTCGATTATGCATTCTCTTGGGTACTGAGGCTTCTCAACTGATCTCCAGAGTTTTCACAAAAGTATTCTGGTCCGTATGTTTTTCTTAATTTGGCGTCTCCATGGAGAACAATAGCCTGGAGCTTGTTTATCATCTATGTGATGTTTCCCAGATCATTCTTAAAGCCCTCAATTATTCTGCTCCAATCTGGACTGACTGCTTTGTAGGTCTACTATTCACCATAATTTTAGGAATTCTCTGTATTATTCTCTTGGATTAGATCTAGTGTTCCCTGGATCCTGTGCCACCCTCTTTCTTAATCCCTTCTTCTTTAGATGCATATCTTCAGGTAACTGAAGAAATGGGTGTGAGGATATTTTTTCAAGTTCCCACATGTCTGGAAATGTCTTTATGTTACACTCATACTTGAATAATAGTTTTGTTGAGTATGGAATTCTAAGCTGAAAATAATTTGTTCCATCCAAGTGCTCTGGGTGAGCAGACAGAATCCTGGCCATTTAGAGATCCCTAAAAGTCAGAATGCAGAAGACTTCTTTTCTGCAGCACCAACTCTATACTAGGTGCCTTTGTTTATGACGGATGTTTCATTCAATGTCTTCAGAAAATAAGCGCTCTGACTTTTCGCCTGAAGGGTAGGTAACCTGATGACTGAACTTTCTGTACTCAAGAATGGAAAGACTGTCAGTTCTATCTGCAAACTTTCAACAGATTTACAGCCCACATCTGACTCTAACCCTCTTGTATATATTGTGTTTCTGAGTTGCAAACCTCTTTACTCTAAAGGGAGATTTCCTTTCTCCTTGACTGCAGCCACCTCTACATGTATTACAGCCTATGGCTTTCTCTGCCTAGCTTCACCAGTCAACACTTACATTTCCTTTAGTGCTTCTAGTTTTCATTCAAATCTATTGCCCTTCCCCTTATTTTCATTGCCATGGATTTATACCTTTCACTATTCATCTACTATTATTTTCAATGGGATCTCAAGAAGGAGAGGGATAAGTGAAGGTACTCAATTTTGAATTGGAAGACAGCACATACCATTTCAAAAGGAGTTTTTTGGTGAGGGTGGGAATATAAGCATGGAATAATGGCAAAGACTTTACTACCAGATTTGTCATCACTTTTGTTTCTAGTTAAAACTTCCTATGCAAAAGATACACCCTCATAATTGTTATGTTACCTCTTCCTCCATGACATAAGTGAGCAGCTTCCAGTCCCACTCCACTGTCTTGGCATTAGCTGGATGTAGCCTGAAATTCAAGGGACATCAATTAGAATTCTAGAGGGTATAGTGGAAGAAGGGATGGGATCTGGAAGATGACAGAAACAAAAAAACCTCCTCTTATCCTCACTGCTTTTGTCTATCCTTTGACATGATACCATGTCATCTGACGGTAGTAGAACTTCAGTTTTTTTGCTACCCAGTATTCGCTTCTCTTTTGGAAGACATCAGCACCCCAATTTTGCCTTGAAGAAATCAACTCTTTATTGCTATTAGCCCATTAGCTTTACCCTACCAGGATCCCAGCCCATGAAGTATATTGAGCCAATCATGATATTCTATCCCTCAGTTCAGTGATTGGTTCAAAAATGGGCTCATGTCCTATGTTATTGCAATTAAAGCCTACAAGACTAAATTTCAGAACTTTTATGTGATTATAAAGGAAGTGGGCTTTCTCTCACAAAAGCTGGAGGCTGAGAAGACTACTATGTGGAGCCTCAAGAGAGAAGCAAAGCAGGAAAATGGATCCTGGTAACCATTCTGAACTGAATTAAGTCTTATTCCTAGGCTTCTAGTAAAATAAATAATTAAATTCTCTTTTATCAGCTGTTACAGCCAGTTTGGATTGGGTTTCCCATTAGTTGCAATCCAAATAACACTAATACACTAAGTCACCCTCTCTAATTGGTTAGCTCAATCAAGCTCAGGCAAGAGAAAGATGTGCCCTGAGTCCAGATTCTCTAGGAGATTCACCAACATCAAAGGTTCATACTGTTGAATTTTCATGAGAAGCATATAGGCCTCCTTCAGTACATCCACGGTCTCAGAGCCACTGAGCAGGATTTTCTGGATGATGTGAGCCACAATTTCTCTGGGTGGGTAATGCTGGGGTGACACAAAGTCCATCAAAAACTGCACCGTCCCCAGGGGAAAATTTTCTTCAATGGTGTTTGTTACCATTCTTAGTCTTCGATGAGGAATGGGTTCTAGTTTTTGACTTTTACTCTGTAGAGATAAAAATAAACCAATTAGAACAGGTTTCTATAGACATATATACACAGGATCTGAAACAGATTCAAGACAGCAAAATTTTCCATGCATTTGAAAAATAAAAAATAAAAAGACTGAAAAGCCTTATCTAAAAAACTTTCAACGACATGGAAAAATACTTATATTAAGTTAAAAAATAAACATTCACAGTTCTACATATAATCTGATTTCATCTGTGCTAAAAGCACAGAAAAGAAGTACAAGAGTCAAGAGCTAGCCTAAGTAGATTTTGGAGTGAAGGTGGGAAGATAGGGTAGTTGTGATACTATTATCAGATACTTAGATAAAGAGAGGGAGACACAGAATCCCAAGCAGGCTCCAGGTTCTGAGCTGTCAGCACAGAGCCTGATGTGGGGCTCAAACTCACGAACTGTGAGATCATGACCTGAGCTGAAGTCGGACGCTTAACCGATTGAGCCACCCAGGTGGTCCGAAAGATGCTTTAAATATGTTTTATTGTTAAAATAAGATCCCATTTTATTGATTTACTGTCAACAGTAAATGTTAAGTTGCTTCCCTCCCACCTCCCAAAAGTATGTATATAAAGACTGGGAGAGAACATGTGAAAAGTGGTTTTCTATTATCTGGGGTGCTGGAATTACAGATGTTTTGCCTCTATACGTTCTTCTGTATGTTGCCATAATAGATACATATTACTTTCACAATCAAAAGGAAAAACATGAAAAAGTTTTCTGACATCAGAATATAATAACAATAATGACGATAATTTTTGAACATTTGACTTATCCTCATCTTAATTCTCACAGCCCTACTACTACTATTATTATTCCTACTATATAGATAAGGAAGCTGAGGTTTAGAGAGTAAGGACTTGTTATGCAACAAATGTCAGAAGCTGGTTTCACACATGGGTGGTGTAACCCCATATCTACCCTCTAAATTCATACTACCTCTCAACAACAAAACCAATAATAATAAATATATTTTTGTTAAAAATCCCCATTAAAATATTTTAAATGCCTATGTTTAAAAAGGCAACTGAGCAGCAAGTATTATTTTTAAAATCTGAGAATAAGTATTAAACCTATTATTTTACTTTATTATTATTTTTTTAATTTTACAGAGAGAGAGAGAGAGAGCGAGAGAGAGAGCACGCATGAGTGGGGAAGAGGGGCAGAGAAAGAGAGAGAAAATCTTTTTTTTTTATTTTTATTTTTTTAACATTTATTTATTTTTGAGACAGAGACAGAGCACGAACGGGGAAGGGTCAGAGAGAGAGAGAGAGACACAGAATCTGAAACAAGCTCCAGGCTCTGAGCTGTCAGCACAGAGCCCGACGCGGGGCTCGAACTCACGGACCGCGAGATCATGACCTGAGCTGAAGTCGGACCCTTAACCGACTGAGCCACCCAGGCGCCCCGAGAAAATCTTAAGCAGGCTCCATGTCCAGTGCGGACCCGATGTGGGGTTTGATCTCATGACCCTGGGATCATGACCTGGGCCAAAATCAAGAGCTGGATGCTCAACTGACTGAGCCACTCAGGCACCCCAAGTATTAAATTTAAAACATCAACCAAAGGTCTGACAGCTTATATATGACAGTAAAACAGTGATGACTAGAATTGTCCTTCCAGAAAATTTTCCGGAGAAGTCTAGTTAGCTTTCCTTATGCCTCACATCACCTAAGGGTAACCCCTTATCTCACTGATCAGAGACCAATACTGTACATGTCATGTAATGAAAATTAAGAGCCAGAGAAGAGAAAAACAAAAAACAACATTGCTTTTGTGACTATTTCACATGTGAGGCACTTTACCTATATTTGAACCTATATTATGCATTTCTTGCCTACAAATGGGGACATCTACAGCAGATAAAGTTTACAAATTCTTTTGATGCCCATATACTTAAGGGGAACTAAGACTTATATTTCTTTAGGCCTTGAAAGGTGGCTTTGTGCTTTATGTATTTACTTTTAGGTCAAACAACTTTATGATATGAGCATTATAACTTATTTTAGAGTAAACAAAGAAAGACTCAGAGGAGTTAAGGCCAAAGGCTGGTAGGCGGCAGGCAGCGTGGGGACTGGCTAAGAAGTTCTGGGGGGAAAACGACCTGGTTGAAGAAGTACTTATTAAAAGCCCAAAAGAAATAATAGGAGAGACCAAAAAGATTTACAGATGGATTCTAGATGGCCGAAGTTCTTTAAGGTAAGAAATAAAGATGAGGAAGAAAAATCCCCTTTGTTTGGCCTAACTGCCATCTTATAATCCAAGCTGTGTTTACACAGAAAGGGGATGTGGCGTCCCATTTGCATCCACTGGCGGCCTCGCTACTTTGTGCAGCACTTACAAAGCACTACGGCCTTGACTAAGGAAACACAAACTCTCTCAAGTCCTCCAAATGCTCTTGATAATGGACTGATATATCACCATCCTGAGGCAAACCCACAGGAATAAAGAGAATGAGCTAGGGTAGTTAGGGAGAGTCATTCAGAAAGAGAAGACATAAAACGTATTAGAAGATACAACAACAATTAAAATGAGAGAAAAAAATTCAATCTTCAAGGCCAAATCGATGTGAATGCCTGAAACAGGCCACATGGGATTCCTGATTGCTCCAAGAATGCACCTTCTGAATTCATGGACTACCTCAAGCCAGTCTTTTTTTTTTTTTTTAAGGTTTATATATTTATTTATTGTGAGGGAGAGTGAGCCTGAGCCAGGGAGGGGCAGAGAGAGAGAGAGAGAGAGAGAGAGAGAGAGAGAGAATTCCAAGCAGGCTCCGCATTGTTGGTGAAGAGCCTGACTTGGGGTTTGACCTCATGAACCATGAGATCATGACCTGAGCTGAAATCAAGAGTCAGAGGCTTAACCAACTGAGCCACACAGGTGCCCCTCAAGCCAGTCTTCTTAACATTGAGAATATGGTTATGGATGATGAAAAAATAGCTTCATATTGTAAAACCTAGCCACAAACTTTTTCTTACATCTGCTAAGAAAAGCATCTGGTTTAGTTCTCACAGCTTAATAAAGACCAATGGGAAGTAGCATTTCCATTAAAATCTTTTTTTTTAATGTTTATTTATTTTTGAGAGAGAGAGAGAGAGAGAGAGAGAGAGAGAGAGAGAGAGAGAGGAAGTGTGCATGCACTCATGAAGAGGGGAGGGGCAGAGAGAGAAGGAGACAGAGACTCCCAAGCAGGTTCTGCACTGTCAGTGCAGAACCTGTGGGGTGGGAGGGGGGTCAGGTTCGAATTCATGAACTGTGAGATCATAACCTGAGCTAAAATCAAGACTTGGTTGCTTAACTGACTGAGCCAGCCAGGCGCCCCTCCCATTAAAATCTTAAAACCGAATTTCCTCCCCAAAAGTCAGAAAGTAATAATTTTGGAAGCACTGAAGTGTCAAGGGTATCACTATTTCTGTGATATGGGAGCTGTAATAAGGGCATCAGGAAGGGAAAGGCATAGGAATTGAAGAGAAGCATTTGATGAAGACCTATAATGAGCCAGACACTCTAACAGACACTTTTACATATGTTATGTCATTTAATGATCCTGTGAGGTATGTTTTTATCTCCATTTTACGTATAGGATAGAAGCTAAGGCTCAGAAAGGTAAAGTGACTTCTACAGTGCCAGTTTTTCACTGTGGGGGTGAAATTTGAACCCAGGTCTGACTCTACACTACATGGTTCCACAAGTGGAGGAAAGATAAAAATATCAAATTTATACTGGGCCTGTTCTTTCATGCATATTTATGCTAGGCCTATACAAAGGACACCTAATCCCTAGAGGAAGACATATTAGCTCACCTCTCTTGTGTCTTTATCTGGTATTAGTGTCTGGAAGAAGAGGTGATGCACTGGAGGTCGTAAGAAGTACTTCAGTCTATGCAGGCATGGTCTGCTGTATAACCCACCTTGTGGTGTTCGTGCTTGTACCTGGGCAGACTCGGGGTTAGCAGGCTCTGACAGTGATCTCTCTTTTCTAGCTGGTGTTTCTGTAGCAGAGAGCCAAGGAACTTTCTCTAAGGAAGTTTCAAACTGTGGAGACTGTGGACTGGGAGAGGACCTTGGAGAAGATGGAGCTGAGACATCCATAGGGATGTCATGGTTCTGTATATCATTTTGGGGAGGGTCAGGCCAGTCTTGTCGTAAGTGAGGCAAATCTCCAAGTGAGCGTAGCATGTCTCCTGGCAAGCAAGGCACGTCTCCAGCTGAACGGAACATATCTCCTGGGAAGTGTGGGACTTCTCCAGGTGAACGTGGCACGCTTTCTGGTGACTGTGGCGCATCTGCTGGTGACTGTGGCATGTCTGATGGTGACTGTGACGTGCTTACTGGTGACTGTGGCACATGTCTTGGTGACCGTGGCACGTCTTCTGGCGACTGTGGTGTGTCTCTTGATGACTGTGGCACATCTCCCAGTGACTGTGGCATATCCCGTAAGTGTGCCACATCTTGTGGATATGATATGTTTTGAGGTGGGCCTGGTACATCTTGAGGTAGGCCCAGAGAGTCTTGAGGTGGGCACAGTGAGTCTTGAGGTGGGCTGGGTGAGTACTGAGGTCGCCACGATGAGTCTTGAGGTGGGCTTGGCACATTCTGCTGAGGGCATGGCATCTCTTGAGGAGGGCATGGAACTTCTTGAGGCGGGTGAGGCAAAGCTTGTAGTTGGCACTGCATGGTTTGTGGTGGGCATGACAAGGCTCGTGGTGGGCACGAGGAGGCTCGTGGTGGACAGGGCGAGGCTCGCAGTGGGCATGGCAAGGCTCGCAGTGGGCATGGCAAGGCTTGTGGTGGGCAAGGCACATCTTGCTGTGGGGTTGGCAAGGGTGCCCTCTGATTGCTGCTGCTACCATTATTGCTTGTTGGGGAACGGGAGTGAACATCTGAAGATAGCTGTAGGCTTGCCAAGAAGCCAAGGTCACCTTTGAATGCAGTTGAGCTGCAATTTGGCTCTGCTGCATAAATAGAGTCCCCACTGACGGATGTAGGAGGTTGTGGACCTTCAAATGCGGTTTCTTCCAAAAGGTCCAAATCCACAGGATCGCTGTTAATGATTCTCCGTGCTGCAGGCCGAGAGCTTCTGTCTACCCGCCCTTCCATCACCTCTTTGCTGGAGAGGCTGGCACATGTCTGAAGACTGGCTGGCTCCTTCTGGGAAGGAGCAACAGGTTCTAGGGTCAAGTCAAGAGTGGCAATAGGTCTATTTTCTTCTTCAGTTCTTGTCAGGTCAATCACACAGAGTCCATTGCGATCCTTTGCCCTTGGTCTGGTTTCTCTGGTTAAGTCAATGAAGTCCTGTTAAAATATTATGAGAATATAAGTGGTCAAGTAGGGAGCCTTTGCTTTATCTAAGAAGATCTGCATCTGAGCTTTTAAGGATAATCATATTTTACCTTTTCACTTCACTGAAAATTTATACATTTTATATACCATAAGCATTAGTATTTCCTTTGGTCAAAATTTTGCTACTGTCAATCTGTCAATTTCTATACCATCTTAAATTATCCAAATGCCACATGCATATAACTGAGGGCATAGTGGGAAATTTTTTCTGATCCAAGATAAATAGGGGAGTTGTAGGGAAGATTGTAACCTTAAGTCACAAGGGAAAAAGCAACCTTTGTTTGGAAAAGCAACTTACTTACTTACTTACAACAGAAACTAAAGAAGGTAAGCTAATATAAGAGAATCTACTATGTGCTAAGAACATGTTGAGTGCTTGCACGTATCTTTAACTTTCACAATATCCCTATCAGGTAGGCCTTATAATCTCCATTACACAGATGGGGAAAATGGAGTTCAGAAGAGTTAGGTCATTACCTAAGGATTATACAATTAAGTCACAGACACACACATTCAAACCCAGGTCCGTTTCCTTTTTTCTCTGTACAACTTCATTCAATATATAATTACCTTATAGTCAGATATGTAGAGTAATGCAATAACAGTTATAAAACCAACAGTGTAAGTCTGAGCCCTAACTAGGTTCATTATTGGAAAACCTCCTATCTTTACCTCCATTCCTTGCCAAAATGATTAGGTACTTCATAAACCCTAATGACACCTGCCCATGGTACTAAAATCAATCTCTGTGCCATACACATGTTAAAATATTGTACTCCCTTTCAACTCTCAAAACTGTCTCAGTGTGGATGAAAATTAATAGCCTAATTATCCATCAATCTCATTGATGAATATGAATGCAAATATTCTCTATGAAGTATTAGTAAATCCAGTATTTAAAAAAAAAGTTCCATTTCTCATCAGAAGGGCTAGCTAGATACTCTGCTCAACCAACCTAATAAAAGTGAGAAATTATATACAAATGTAAAAACACGGGAGAGGTTATAACAAGAAAAACTGACCAAAAAGAAAGCCAGTGTACCTATATTAATGTCAGACAAAGTAGATTTCAAGGAATATAGTGTTACTAGAGATAAAGAGGCTACTGTACAATAAAAGACTTATTTCATCAAGATATAATAATTTTAAAACTATATGCCTAATAACAGTCTCCATAAAGCAAAAACAGATACAAGGAGAAAAAGGAATATCCAGTCATTGTAAGAAACTTTTACATGTCTTTCTTGATTGATAGATTACTCAAACAAAAAAATTATTATGGATACAAAAGATTTGAACACTTTTTTTACAGTTTTAATTTGAGAGACAGAGAGAAAAAGAGGGGGTGGGGTGGGGCAGGGAGAGAGAATCCCAAGCAGGCTTTACACTGTCAGTGCAGAGAGTGACGCAGGGCTTGAACTCATGAACTGCGAGATCATGACCTGACCTGAAATCAAGAGTTGGACACTTAACCGACTGAGCCACCCAGGTACCCCAAGATTTGAACACATTTAGTAAGCTGCATCTGAAGGACTCAGAATAGATATTCACAATTACACGAAATATTTACAAAAATTGACCACAAACCAGGAGTCAAAGTACATCTTAGTCAATGTCAAAAAGATTATCACTCAGGCCAAAATACTATTAGGCTAGGAAGCAGCACAAAAGAGTAACTAGGAAAAACTCCATATAACTGCAAATAGGTCAAAGGAGGAATCACAAATTAGAGAAATTTTAGAACTGAACAATAACAAAAATACCAGTTATTAAAATGTGGCATGCAGAATCACTATGTAGAAAAAAATGCACACTTACACACTTAATTAGAAAAGTGGAATGGAAGAAAATTAACGTGCTAAGCACAAACCTTTTGATAGCAGAAAAAGGAAAAAATACCCCAAAGAAAGCAGAACAGAGGAAATAAGGAGAGCAGAAATGAATGAAACAGAGAACACAGCAGAGAAGTGCAACAATGTTACAGGTTGTTCTTCTAAAAGATTATTAAAATTGGCAAACATCTGAGAAGAAATTTGAGAACAAAGGCACAAATAACCAATATTAAGAATGAAAATAGGACAAAATTACAGATGTTTTTAAGATAAAAAAGATTAGAAGATGTTATGAATAATTTTATGTCGAAAAAACTTGGGAACTTGGATGAAACAGATAAATCCCTGGAAAAATAAAGCTTAGCAAAACTGACTCAAGAAACTGGGTGATGGGTACATGGGGGATCATTATACAATTTGCTATATTTTTCATGTTTGAGATTTTCCTTAATGAAAAGACATTTTTAAGTTGACTCAAGAAGAAAGAAAAAAATCAAAATAGTCCTTTAACCAATAAAGAAATAAATCAGTAGTTGAAATTTTTTTCCATCAAAAAACTCCAGGTCAAGGTGATTTTAGAAATCACCTGTTTAGTTTTGCTAAAAATTCAAGGAAAAAATTATTCTACTTTTATACAAGTTATTTGAGAGTATAAAAAAAATGAAGGGCTACCTCTGACTCCTATTATGACTTAGCATACACTTGATACACAATCTGAAAGAAGGAAATGTTATGTCACTATCACTTGTGTACACAGACATAAAAATTCTAAACAAAACACTATTAAACTAAATCCAGCACAACCGAGATGAGTTTACCTAGAAATCACAGCTAGCTTAGCATTAAAAAAAAAATCAATTAATATAACTCATCACATAAAGGAGAAAATCATATGATCATGTGAAGAGGCCAAAAAGCATTTGATAACACATTCAACATCCATTCTTAAAAAGAGGGGGGAAAAAAAACCCTCAAATAGAAATAGAAGAAAACATACTTATCTATTAAAAGTTATTTCCAAAGCACATATAGTAAACATTACACTGAAACACTGAAAACATTCCCTGTAAAATCAGAAGCACATCAAAGATGCTTACTGTTGCTAATTCTATTCAGCAGTGTACCAACGTTGTATATGCAATGCAGGAAAATATGATATAAAAATTGTAAAAATTAGAAAATAAAACTGTCCTTCATGAATAATATGATTATTTACATGAAAAACTCAAAAGAATCTATAGATAAATATCAGAATAAGAGCATTTAGGGGCGCCTGGGTGGCGCAGTCGGTTAAGCGTTCGACGTCAGCCGGGTCACGATCTCGTGGTCCGTGAGTTCGAGCCCCGCGTCAGGCTCTGGGCTGATGGCTTGGAGCCTGGAGCCTGCTTCCGATTCTGTGTCTCCCTCTCTCTCTGCCCCTCCCCCGTTCATGCTCTGTCTCTCTCTGTCCCAAAAATAAATAAAAAACGTTGAAAAAAAAAAAAAGAATAAGAGCATTTATCATGGTTGTTGGATATAAAAATTACATTTTTTTAATACTTCAACAACAGTAGCCTCATGTTGTATAACTCCCACATCTCACAACTTCAGGGGAAATCATTCATATTATATTCTATATGAATTATGCCATCTAGGGCAAAATTCTAGGCAATCCATACAATATCAACACAAAAAACATATACATGTATATGAATGTGTTTGTATATATTTGTATACACATGCATGTGCACATATGCACACACACACTACAGGTGGTAGTTATTTTTTTAAACATTTGTTTACTTATTTTGGGAGAGAGCGTGCATGCGAGCAGGAGAGGGGAAGAGAGGGAGAGAGAAAATCCCAAGCAGGCTCCACACTCAGTACAGAGCCCAATGCAGGGCTTGATTCCACAACCATGAAATCAGAACCTAAGCTGAAATCAAGAGTCTGACACTTAACTGACTGAGCCACCCAGATGACCCCCCCTTTAAAAAAAAAAAAAAGTTTGTTTACTTATTATGTGGTAGTTATTTTTGTGGGTTGCCAAACATTTCCATGATACATGGTAGACTGTAGTTCCTGAATCCCATGACTAGGTGGAGTCATGTGATTAATTCTGCCCAATAAATTATGAGGGGAAGTAACATGTATTACTCCTGGGCTGGGCCTTTCTGGATGCAGACACTCCAAAGGTTTCTTTTCCTTCTGATGTGTCTGTCTCATGGCCATGTTCAAGATAATGGCAACTCTGTCAGCCTGTGTCTCCACAGGACTATGATATGCAGACATCCCTCCTCCTCTACCCCACCTGCAATGGGCATGTAGTAGTGTGAATGGAAATAAACCTTGTTTTAAGCCACAGTATAACATAGCTTATCCTGACAAACACAGTACCTGGGAACAAATTTAACTAGAGATGTGCAAGACCTGTGCAAAAAAATATTAGGGAAGCATACTGAAGAACCCTAACATAGGCATAAATAAATGAAAGTATATACCACTGTCCATGAATTAGAAGACTCAATGTAATAAATATGCCATTCTCCCCAAACTGACATACAAATTCAGTACCATCTCAATGTCTAAGCAGGTTTTACTGAGGAACTTAGAAGTTAACTCTAAAATTTGAAAGGAAAGGGGCGCCTGGGTGGCTCAGTGGGTTGAGCATCCGACTTTGGCTCAGGTCATAATCTCACAGTTTGTGAGTTTGAGCCCCAGATAGGGCTCTGTGCTGACAGCTCAGAGCCTAGAGCCTGCTTCAGATTCTGTGTCTCCCTCTCTCTCTGACCCTCCCCCGTTCATGCTCTGTCTCTCTCTGTCTCAAAATAAATAAACGTTAAAAAAAATTAAAAAGTGTTTAAAAAAAAAAGATTATGAAGAAAAGGATGCAACTTTAAATGGTACCACTATCCATTCAGGGAGAAAAATGAAATCAGATCTTAACTTCATGCCAAAATCATAAATCAATTTCAGATTTATTAAAGAAATGAAAAACCCAATTAAAATTTTTTTAGGAAAAAAAACAAGAGAACATCTTTATAATATTTGTGTAAGGAAGGATTTCTTAAGATACAAAGGGTAAACCATAAAGGAATATTTGACTACATCAAAATTAGGACTTACTGTTTATCAAAAGTACTTTAAAGTTGTAAGACAAGCCACAAACTAGAAGGAACTTGCCAGTGACTGACTTGGGAATACTATGTAGAGATGAAAATGTCAAATTAAAGGCACATGCGATAACATTAACTGTTTTAGAAGATGTTATTTATTTAAAAAAAAAAATTTTTTTTTAACGTTTATTTATTTTTGAGACAGAGAGAGACAGAGCATGAACGGGGGAGGGTCAGAGAGAGAGGGAGACACAGAATCTGAAACAGGCTCCAGGCTCTGAGCTGTCAGCACAGAGCCCGACGCGGGGCTTGAACTCACGGACCACGAGATGATGACCTGAGCTGAAGTCGGACGCTTAACCAACTGAGCCACCCAGGCGCCCCATAGAAGATTTTATTTTTTTTAAGTAATCTCTACACCCAACTTGGGGCTTGAACTTAACAACACGGAGATCAAGAGTTGCACACTCTACTGACTGAGCCAGCCAGGCACCCCAACAGTGATTAATTTTATAAACATAATATTGAAGCTAAAAGAAAAACAAAAGAGAATAACATACAATATGATTCTGTGATATTGTGATATACAGTAGTCCCCCCTTGTCCACAGGGGATACTTTCCAAGACCCTCAGTGAAGGTGTAAAATCGCAGATGATACTGAACCCTACGTGTTTTCTCCTATGCATACATTCCTATGATAAAATTTAATTTTTAAATTAGGCAAAGTAAAAGATTAATGACCATAACTCATAATAAGAGGAAACAATTATAACAATATACCGTAATAAAAGTTATGTGATTGTGGTTTCTGTCTCAAAATAACTTCTTGTACTATACTCCTCCTTTTTGTGATGATGTGAGATGATAAAACGCCTATGTGATGAGATGAGTGAGGTGAATGGTGGATGTAGGCGTTGTGATGAAGTGTTAGGCTACTATGGACCTTCTAATGATATGTCAGAAGGGGGTCATTGTCTTAGAAACTGCACCTGACCCTGGGTCACTGAAACCTCAGAAAGTGAAACTGAAGAAAGGAGGGGACTACTGTCTTGGTCCTTATCCCTGGTTCCCGGTAGAACTCCAGTAAACCCCTGTAATTTGCTGAGTGATAGGGTAAGAGGACTGTCTTTTGTTATTCATAAGTCCCTTTCAACCATACCTGAGTTTGCTAATGACTGAAAACCCCTACACAGCTTCAGGATTGGGGCTAGTTGTCAGAGGAACCAACCAGGCGTTTAGAGGGTTAGAATTTTCAGCCCTACTTCCTCAGTCTCTGGGGAGGGGAGAGGAGCTGGAGATTGAGTTAATCACCAATGGCTAACGATTTTAATCAACAAGACTCATGTCATGGAGCCTCCATAAAAGTCCTAAGCAACAGTTTGGAGAGCTTCCAGGTTGGTGAATACATCCACATACCAGTAGGGAGGCATACCTCAAACTCCAGGGGGTCAGAAGCTCCTGCACTCGGGACCCTTCTGGACCTTGCCCTATGTACCTCTTCATCTGGACCTTGCCCTATGTACCTCTTCATCTGGCTGTTCACTTGCATCCTTTATAATAAACTGGTAATAGTAAGTAAAGTGTTTCCCTGAGTTCTGTGAACTGTTATTATCAAAACTTAGGAAGGGGGTCATGGGAACCCCCAATTTATAGCCAAGTTGGACAGAATGGTGGGTAACTAGGGGCCCAACGACTTGTGACTGGCATCTGTATGGGGGGCAGTCATGTGGGACTGAGCCCTTAACCTGTGGGTTCTGCACTAATTCCAGGTAGTATCAGAATTGAGTGAAACTGTAGGGACACTCAGTGATGTCCAGAGTTGGAGAATTAGTTAGTATGAGGAAAAACTCCCCACACGTTTGGTATCAGAAATGATGTGAACAGAGAAATAGCGTTTTCATTTAGATTCCATTCATATAAAGTCCAAAAACAGGCAGAAGCAAACTATGTTATTTAGGTACACACATATAGTAAAACTATAGCGAAAAGCAAGTGAGCATCACGAAAATTAGGAAGTAGTTGGGAGGAGGAGGGTGGCAAGGCATGGAGGTAGAATATACATTGAACAAAGAAACATATCCACAGCTTTTATAATACAGGCAATATGGCTGCATGGGCTTTAACTTAATTTGTTCTACTATATGTTTGCTTTATACATTCCCTCCCCTGCCGCCGTGTGTGTGTGCGTGCAATGTATATCTATATACACATTTTTTTTTTAAGTTTACTTATCTATTTTGAGAGAAAGAGTGGGGGGAAGGAGGGAGGGAAGGAGAGAGACAGAGAGAGAGGCAGAGAGAGTGAATCCCAAACAGGCTCTGCACTGTCAGGGCAGAGTCTGACGTGGGGCCTAAATTCACAAACTGTGGGATCATGATCTGAGCTGAAACCAAGAGTCAGACACTTACCGAATGAGTCATTCATGCACACCTATACACATATTAAAAAAAAAAAACAAAGTTAAAAAGTCTGTGGAGTAAACTTCTTAGGAAATTTCAAGACCCACGTGAAGAAAACTTTAAAAAAGCCCATTTAAGTAAGGATCCTAAATGTCTAAATGCATGAAAACACTATTCTACCACTATCGTGTAGAAAGATGCAGCATTGTAGGATAGCAAATCTTTCTACGTTAATCTGTTCATTTAAAATGCTGAGGATTTTTAGAAAATGTGACAGAATGACATTAAAGTTTAATTATAATGTGTGAAATTTTGATTAAGAAAATAAAAGTGTTGCTAATTAACAAATGGAGGGAAGCCTTTCACAATATATATGTGTATCAAATCACCGCAACGTATACTTTAAATATCTTATAATGTTATTTACACTTCAATTGAATTACACCTCAATAAGGCTGAAATTAAAAACAAACAACTTTAAAAGTGTGACAAAAGCCAGAAAAACTGGCAAATAATGAGCCGGGGACTAACACTACCTTAGAGTATTTGAATTTCTTGGATTGGTACGTATAACTCTTTTTTAAAGGTTTATTTTTTGAGAGAGTGCAAGCGGGGGAGGAGCAGAGAGAATGGGGGACAGTGCAGAGCTTAGTGGACTCTGCACTGACAGCAGCAAGCCCATTGTGTGGCTTGAACTCAGGAACTGCAAGATCATGGCCTGAGCTGAAGTCAGATGCTCAACCAACTGAGCTACCCAGGCACCTCAGTACATGTAACTTTTATGTAAATTAATAAAACTTTAGTTTTTAAAGCAGCTTTAGGTTCACAGCAAAATTGAAAAACTTCAGAGCATTCCCATATACTCCTCTCCCCACATACAATCTCCCTATCAGCATCCAATACCACGACGGCACGTTGGTTACAACTGATGAATCAACATTGACCCATTATCATTACCCAAAGTCCATAGTTTACATTAGGGTTCACTCTTGGTGTTGTACATTCTATGGGGTTTGACAAATGTATAATGACATGCCTGGAAAACCCTTAATATTAGTTCCTCCTATTTCTCTCCCTTCCCACTAACCTCCAGCAACCACTGATCTAACTTTTTACTATCCCCATAGTTTTGACTTCTCCAGAATGTCATATTGTTGGAATCACAGAGTAGGTAACCTTTTCAGATTGGCTTCTTTCCCTTAGTAATACGCATTGAAGTTTCCTCCATGTCTTTTCAAGACTTGATAGCTCATTTCTTTTTAGCAACGAATAATATTCCAGTGTCTGGATGTACCACAGTTTACTTATCCATTCACTTACTGATGAACATCTTAGTTGCTTCCCAGTTTTGGTAATTATAAATAAAGCTGCTATAAATATCTGTGTGCAGGTTTTTGTGTGGACATAAATTTTCAGTTCATCTGGGTAAATACTACGGACCACGATTGCTGGATCTTATGGTAAGAATATGTTTAGTTTTGTAAGAAACTGAACTGTTTTCCAAAGTGACTGTACCATTTTGCATTCCCAGCAGTAGTTAATGAGAGTTCCCTTTACTATATATCTTCACCAGTATTTGGTGTAATCAGTATTTTGGATTTTGGCTATTCTAAAATCCAAATGTAGTAATATCTCATCCTTGTTTTAATTTGCAATTTCCTAATGACATATGTTGTTGGACATCTTTTCATATGCTTACTTGCCATCTGTATACTTTCTTGGGTGAGGTGTCTGTTTAGGTGTTTTGCCATTTTATTTGAAGTTTATTTTTATTTCTTTTGAAAGAGGGAGATAGAGAGCAAGCAAGGGAGGGGCAGAGAAAGAAGGAGACAGAATCCCAAGCAGGCTCCATGCTGTCAGAATTCACAAACTGTGAGATCATGACCCGAGCTGAAATCAAGAGTCAGATGCTTAACTCACTGAGCCACCCAGGTGCCCCAGATATTTTGCCATTTTTAAATTGGATTGTTCATTTTCTTATTGAGTTTTAAGAGTTCTTTGTATATTTTTGATAACAGTCTTTTCTCATATGTGTCTTTTGCATACGTCTTCTCCCAGTCTGTGGCCTGTCTTCTCGTTCTCTTGATGTGGTCTTTCGCAGAGCAGTTTTTAATTTTGATGAAATTCAGCTTAGCAATTATTTCATGGATTGTGTCTTCGGTGTTGTATCTAAAAAGTCATTGCCCAAAGTCATGTAGGTTTTTTCTACTTTATCTTTTAGGAGTTTTATAGTCTCACATTTTACTTTTAGGTCTATGATCTATTTTGAGTTAATTTTTGCTAAGGGTGTAAGATGTGTGTCTAGATTCATTTCTTTGCATCTGAATGTCCGGTTGTTCCAGCACCATTTGTTGAAAAGACTATCTTTGCTCCATTGAATTACTTTTGCTCCTTTATCAAAAATCAGCTTACTATATTAATGTGGGTATATTTATGGGCTTTCAATTTTGTTCCACTGACCTATTTGTCTATTCTTCTTACACTGTCTTGGCTACTGTAATTTGTAGTAAGTCTTGAAGTCAGGTAGTGGCAGTCCTCTGTTCTTCTCCTTCAATATTGGATTGGCTATTTGCAGTCTTTTGCCTCTCCCTATAAACTTCAATCACCTTATTAATATCTACAAAATAACTTGCTAGGATTTTGACTGGGATTGTGTTGAATCTATTGACCAAATTTATAAGAACTGACATCTTGACAATATTGAGTCTTTTCTAACCACAAACGTGCAATATTCCTCCATTTATTTAGTTCTTTGATATTTCACCAAAACAATATGGCACTGGAACAATAGAGACATAGATCAACAGAACATAACAGAAAACCCAGAAATAAACACACACCTATATGGTCAACTAATGTTTGACAAAGCAGCAAAGAATATGCAATGGGAAAAAGACAGTCTCTTCAGCAAATCGTGCTGGGAAAACTGGACAGCAACATGCAAAAGAAACTGGACCACTTTCTTACACTATACACAAAAATAAACACAAGATGAATTAAGGACATAAATGTGAGACCTGAACACTTAAGCTTTGTAATATAACTTGAAGTCTGAAATTGTGATGCCCCAGCTTTGCTTTTCTTTCTCAAGATTGCTTTGGCTATTCAGGGTCTTTTGTGGTTCCATACAAATTTTAGAATTGTTTGTCCCAGTCCTGTCAAAAAATGCTGTTGGTATTTTGATACGGATTGCATTGAATGTGTAGATTGCTTTGGGTAGTACAGATATTTTAACAATATTTGTCCGTCCAATCTCTGAGCATGGAATGTCTTTCCATTTCTTTGTGTTATCTTCAATTTTTTTCATCAGTGTTTTATAGTTTTTAGAGTACAGGTCTTTCACCTCTTTGGTTACATTTATTCCTAGATATCTTATTATTCTTGGTGCAATTGTAAACGGGATATATATTTTTTAAAGTATGCTCTATACCCAAAATGGGACTTGAATCCATGACCCCAAGATCAAGAGTCACACACTCTCCTGACCGAGCCAGCCAGGCACCCCATAAATGGGGGTTTTCTTAATTTCTCTTTCTTCTTCATTTTTGGTCTATAGAAATGCAACATATTTCTGCACATTAATTTTGTGTCCTGTGACTTTACTGAATTTATCAGTTCTAATAGTTTTTGGGTGCAGTTTTATGGGTTTTCTATATATAGTATTGTATCATCTGCAAATAGTAAAGATTTTACCGATTTGGATGCATTTATTTTCTTTCCTTTATTTTTCTCTTCTCTCTTCTGTCCTCTCCTCTCTCTTTCTCTCTCCCTTTCTTTTCTTTCATTTTTTTCTCTTCTCTTTTCCTCTCTCTCTGATTGCTGAGGCTAGGACTTCCAGTACTATGAAGAACATAGTGGGGAGAGTGGACATCCTTATTCTGTTCCTTACCTTAGGGGAAAAGTTCTAAGTTTTTCCCCAGTCAAGATGATGTTAGCTGTGGGTTTTCATATATGGCATTATGTTGAGGCATGTTCCCTTTAAACTTACTTGTTGAGGGTTTTTGTCAGGAATGGATGTTGTACATTGTCAAATGCTTTTTCTCTGTCTACTGAAATGATAATATGGTTCTTATCCTTCTCTTACTGATGTGATGTATCATGTTGATTGATTTGCAAATATTGAACCACCCTTGCAACCCAGGAATTAAGCCCACTTGATGGTGGTGAATGGTATTTTTAATGTATTGTTGAATCCAGTTTCCTAGTATTTTGTTGAGGATTTTTGCATCTACATTCATCAGGGATATTCAACTGTAGCTCTTTTAGTGGTGTCTTTATCCGGTTTTGGTATCAGGGTAATGCTGGCCTCATAGAATGAATTTGGGTTTTCCTCTTTTCTATATTTTGGAATAGTTTGAGAAGAGCAGGTATTAACTCTTCTTTAAATGTTTGGTAGAATTAGCCTGCAAAGCCATCTGGTCCTGGACTTTTGTTGGGGCGCCTGGGTGGCGCAGTCGGTTAAGCGTCCGACTTCAGCCAGGTCACGATCTCGCGGTCCGTGAGTTCGAGCCCCGCGTCAGGCTCTGGGCTGATGGCTCGGAGCCTGGAGCCTGTTTCCGATTCTGTGTCTCCCTCTCTCTCTGCCCCTCCCCCGTTCATGCTCTGTCTCTCTCTGTCCCAAAAATAAATAAAAAAATGTTGAAAAAAAAATTTAAAAAAAAAAAGCAAAAAAACCAAAAAACCCAGTAGAACAGAACAATGAAACCAGAAACTGGTTCTTTAAAAGAATTAACAAAATTGATAAACCACTAGCCAGTTTGATCAAAAAGAAAAAGGAAAGGACTCAAACAAAATCAAGAATGAAAGAAGAGAGACCACAACCAATACAGCAGAAATAAAAACAATAATTAGAGAATATTATGAGCAATTATACACCAATAAAATGGGCAATCTGGAAGAAATGGACAAATTCCTAGAAACATATACACTACCAAAACTGAAACAGGAAGAAATAGAAAATCGGAACAGACCCATAACCAGTAAGGAAATCGAATTAGTAATCAAAAGTCTACCAAAAAACAAGAGTCCAGGGCCACAGGGCTTTCCAGGGGAATTCTACCAAACATTTAAGGAAGAGTTAACACCTATTCTCTTGAAGCTGTTCCAAACAATGGAAATGGAAGGAAAACTTCCAAACTCTCTCTATGAAGCCAGCATAACCTTGATTCCAAAACCAGACAAAGACCCCATTAAAAAGGAGAACTATAGACCAATTTTCCTGATGAACATGGATGCAAAAATCCTCAACAAGATATTAGCCAACCAGATCCAAGAATACATTAAAAAAATTATTCACCATGACCAAGCAGGATTTATGCCTGGGATGCAGGGCTGGTTCAATATCCACAAAACAATTAATGTGATTCATCACATCAATAAAAGAAAGGACAAGAACCACATGATCCTCTCAATAGATGCAGAGAAAGCATTTGACAAAATACAGCATCCTTTCTTGATAAAAACCCTAAAGAAAGTAGGGATAGAAGGAGCATACCTTGAGATCATAAAAGCCATATATGAGGGGCGCCTGGGTGGCGCAGTCGGTTAAGTGTCCGACTTCAGCCAGGTCACGATCTCGCGGTCCGTGAGTTCGAGCCCCGCGTCAGGCTCTGGGCTGATGGCTCGGAGCCTGGAGCCTGTTTCCGATTCTGTGTCTCCCTCTCTCTCTGCCCCTCCCCCGTTCATGCTCTGTCTCTCTCTGTCCCAAAAATAAATAAAAAACGTTGAAAAAAAAAAAAAGCCATATATGAAAGACCCAACGCTAATATTATTGTCAATGGAGAAAAACTGAGAGCGTTCCCCCTAATGTCAGGAACAAGACAGGGATGTCCTCTCTTGCCACTGTTATTTAACATAGTATTGGAAGTCTTAGCCTCAGCAATCAGACAACACAAAGCAATAAAAGGCATCCAAATCGTTGAGGAGGAGGTCAGACTCTCACTCTTTGCAGATGACATGATACTCTATATGGAAAACCCTAAAGATTCCACCAAAAAACTGCTAGAACTGATTCATGAATTCAGGAAAGGGGCAGGATACAAAATCAATGTACAGAAATCGGTTTCATTCCTATACACCAACAATGAAGCAGCAGAAAGAGAAACGAAGGAATTGATCCCATGTACAATTGCACAAAAAACCATAAAATACCTAGGAATAAATCTAACTGAAGAGGTGAAAAATCTAGACACTGAAAACTATAGAAAGCTTATGAAAGAAATTGAAGAAGACACAAAAAAAGGGAAAAAGATTCCGTGCTCCTGGATAGGAAGAACAAATATTGTTAAAACGTCAATACTACCCAAAGTAATCTACATATTCAATGCAATCCCTATCAAAGTAACACCAACATTCTTCACAGAACTAGAACAAATAATCCTAAAATTTGTATGGAACCAAAAAGACCCTGAATTGCCAAAGCAATCTTGAAAAAGAAAACTAAAGCAGGAGGCATCACATTCCCAGACTTCAAGCTATACTACAAAGCTGTAATCATCAAGACAGTATGGTACTGGCACAAGAACAGACACTCAGATCAATGGAACAGAATAGAGAATCCAGAAATGGACCCACAAACGTATGGCCAACTAATCTTTGACAAAGCAGGAAAGAATATCCAGTGGAATAAGGACAGTCTCTTCAGCAAGTGGTGCTGGGAAAACTGGACAGCGACATACAGAGAGATGAACCTGGACCACTTTCTTACACCATACACAAAAATATGAACTCAAAATGGATGAAAGACCTAAACGTAAGACAGGAAGCCATCAAAATCCTCAAGGAGAAAGCAGGCAAAAACTGCTTTGACTTTGGCCGCAGCAACTTTTTACTCAACACATCTCCAGAGGCAAGGGAAACAAAAGCAAAAATGAACTATTGGGACCTCATCAAAATAAAAAGCTTCTGCACAGCAAAGGAAACAATCAGCAAAGCTAAAAGGCAACCGACAGAATGGGAGAAGATATTTGCCAGTATCCAAAATCTATAAAGAACTTCTCAACCTCAACACCCCAAAAACAAATAATCCAGTGAAGAAATGGGCAAAAGACACGAATAGACACTTCTCCAAAGAAGACATCAGATGGACAACTGACAAATGAAAAAAATGCTCAACATCACTCATTAGGGAAATACAAATCAAAACCACCATGAGATACCACCTCACACCTGTCAGAATGTCTAACATTAACAACTCAGGCAACAGATATTGGTGAGGATGTGGCCACTGCTGGTGGCACTGCTGGTGGGAATGCAAACTGGTGCAGCCACTCTGGAAAACAGTACAGAGGTTCCTCAAAAAACTAAAAATAGAACTACCCCATGACCCAGCAAATGCACTACTGGTTATTAATCCACTGGGATACAGGTATGCTGTTTCGAAGGTGCACATGCACCCTGAAGTTTATAGCAGCACTATCAACAGCAGCCAATGTATGGAAAGAGCCCAAATGTCCATCGACAGATGAATGGATAAAGAAGACGTGTGTGTGTGTGTGTGTGTGTGTGTGTGTGTGTGTGTGTACACACACACACAAATATACATACAATGGAATATTACTCAGCAATCAAAAAGAATGAAATCTTACTACTTGCAACTACATGCATGGAACTAGAGGGTATTATGCTAAGTGAAATTAGTCAGAGAAAGTCAAATATCACATGACTTCACTCAGATGAGGACTTTAAAGAGACAAACAGATGAACATAAGGGAAGGGAAGCAAAAATAATATAAAAACAGGGAGGGGGACAAAAACACGAGACTCTTAAACATGGAGAACAAACAGCAGTTTGCCAAAGGGGTTGTGGGAGGGGGGATGGGCTAAATGGGTAAGGGGCATTAAGGAATCTACTCCTGAAATCATTGTTGTACTATAAAATAACTAACTTGGATGTAAACTTAAAAAAATAAATACAAATTTAAAAAAATAGTATTTTGCAGGGTTAGTTTATTGATAATAAACTCTTAGTTTTTGTTTGTCTGGGAAACTATCTCTCCTTCTATCCTGAATGATAGCCTTTCTGGATAGAGAATTCTTGGCTGCACATTTCTCCCATTCAGCACTTTGAATATTATCATGCCACACATTTCTGACTTTGAAAGTTTCTGCTGCAAAATCCCCTGCTAGCCTTATGGGTTTTCCCTTCTTAGTTACTGTCATCTTTGGTCTTGCTTTAAAATTTGTTTCTTTATCACTATATTTTGCCAATTTAATTGCAATATGTCTTCGTGTGGATTTGTTTTGGCTGATTCTGATGGAAGTTCTCTGTGCCTCCTGGATGTGGTTATCTATTTCCTTTCTCAGATTAGGGAAGTTTTCAGCTATTTCTTCAAATAAATTTTTTGTTTCTCTCTCTTCTTCTGGGACTGCTATGATACGAATATTATTATGCTTGATGAAGTCATCGAGTTCCCTAAGTCTATTCTCATTTTGTATAATTCTTTTTTCTCTCTTTTGTTCAGATCAATTATTTTTCATTACTCTGCTTTTTAGGTCAATAATTCATCCTCTGTTTATTCCAGCCTGTTGGAAGAATCCTTTCTTCAAATGTGTTTCTCATTTCATTTATTGAGTCCTTTATCTCTGCTATGCTATTCCTTATCTGTTTCAAGAGCCTTACATCTCCCTCTCTTTCCTCAAGTCCACTGAGTATCCTTATGGTCACTACTTTAAATTCTCTACCAGGCATGTTACTTATATCTGTTTCACTTAGATCTCTGCCCATGGCCTTGTCCTGTTCTTTTATTTGGGATAAATTTTTGTTGTCTCATTTTGTCTAAGTCTCTGTGCCTGTTTCTGTGTATTAGGTAAGTCAGCTATGTCTCTTGCTCTTGAAAGTAACCGCCTTACGTAGAAGATGTCCTCTAGTGCTCTGCTGTTTAGTGTCTCTTGTTCCCCAGGGCCTGCTGCTTCTGAGAGGGTCTCCAATGTGTACTGCATGTGCTCTGTCTTGTCCTGGCCACTTTATCCTTCAGGCTAGTCATTTGCAAAGACTCTCTTTGCCTTTTGTGGGTAGCGTTTGGTCCCTGGCCTGAATGTGGTGCGTTTTAACTAGGTGTGTTCTAGTCTGTTTGTGAAATGAGACTGTTGCCACCGTCACCAGAACTGAGGCTCTGCAAAACTCCCAAGTCAGGAGACATGGTGTGAGCAGGGTTTGGGACATTTTCCTGTGGAAAGGGGTCCACCATGCAGGGTATGAGGCAAGTGTGACTAGGAGGGGCAGTTCTAAAGAGTATGGGGAGTGGGGCTTGGTGTAAGCAAGTTAGGTAGCATATTTGATGATGTTCTGGATCCCACATGTAGCTCTGTGTTTATGTGAGGGGCAGGGGAGGGAAATGGCACCAGCCAGTTCCTTTGTTTCTGGAGAGGTATCTCCACTGACACTCTCTGGGATATGCTCTGAGATGAGCGAATAACCTCCACACTGTGTGACCCAGACACTCTTGGGATCACTGTTTCCATACTGTATATCTGTGTGTTGTTTGCCTGCCTTCTCTCCCAACAGCAGAGCAATGCCTTCTGGGTTCTATCCCAGCCAAGCCCACTGACCTTTGAAACACCAGGCTTTAAGCCCCACTGGTTGCAGGAACTTATGAAATTGGCCTCTTTTACTTTCCAATCTAATTGCTGGCTACGGGGATTTGTTTTCCCTGTGTGCTCCCCTGTGTGCTAGTCTGTCTCTCACCCTTCTCCGTGACCATGGCTCCCTCCTCAAGATAGAAGCCACTATCTGTTTCTGTCCCAAACCACATCTTTGCACTTCCTATTTTCTTCATTGTGGCCTTTTTTCTACCTTTAGTTGTGAGTTTGTTATGCCAGTCTTCAGGTCAATTTCTGAGGTATTTAAGATGATTTGATAGTTATCTAGTTGTATTCGTGGGATGAAGTGAGCCTAAAGTCCTCCTACTCTGCTGCCATGTTTCCCACCCCACAATGATTTTTGAATGAACAGCCTTGCATACTTAGGATATATTCCTCTTGATCATGGTGTATAATTCTTTTTAGACACTGTTGGCTTCAGCTTGCTAATATTTTGTTGAGTTTTTCTGCATATGTTCAGTGTGAGATATTAATCTGTTTTTCTTTTCTTATAATGTCTTTGTCTGGTTTTAGGGTAATGCTGGCCTTATAGAGTTAGGCTGTGTCTTCTCTGCTTCCATATCTTCTATAGAGAATTGGTATAATTTTTTCCTTCAACGTCTAGTAGAATATGCCAGTGAACCCAACTGGGCTTGGTACTTTCTGGTTTAGAAGGTTATTAATCATTGATTCAATTTCCTTATTAGATATAGGTCTATTCAGACTGTTCATATAACTTCTGTAACAAAAAATTTAAAGTTTAAAAAATGTTTGTTCTCCCCCAGATTAACCTATAAATTCAATAAATACCAAGCAAAATTCCAATGGTATTTTTAAAAGAAATGGAGATGATTCAAAAGTTCATCTGAATCAGAAAAGGTTCAAGAGTAACATAAAAAAACAAAAACAAAAATGAAAAACTATAAGGGAAAGCAAAAGATAAGTGAAGAGGTGAAAAGGGTTCCTGGATCCAATTCCAGTGTGTTCTGTGGAGACTTCCCCACACCAACAAGCAATTCTCTCACGTCTGAGAATTCAACTCAACTCTGACATGATCTACCTGGAGGTAAAATCATATTCCATAGGTAACAGGCTCAGTTAGACAAACTTCCAAACCCTCTCCAGGTGTGCCACTCTCCTAGCACTTTTTTAAAAGTTTATTTATTTTGAGAGAGAGAGACAGAGAGACAGAGAGAGCAAGCCAGCACAGAGACTGCTGTGGGGCTTAAACTCACAACTGTGAGATCATGACCCAAGCTGAAATCAAGAGTCAGATGCCAACTGACTGAGCCACCCAGGCGCCGTTCTCCTAGCACCTCTATGTGTTCATCAACCCAGAAGCTCTCCAGACGTCCTTTGGGTTTTTATAAAGGCTTCATTATATAGTCAGAATTGATTGAATCATTGGTCACTGGTGATTGAAGTCAATCTCTAGGCCCTCTCCACTCTCTGGAGGTCTGGGGATGGGACTGAAAATTCCAATCTTCTAATCATCTGGCTTCACTGGTAACCAGCTCCCTTATTTATGTGTTTTCCAAAAGTCACCTCACTACCATAACAAAGAACACCTTTAACTTCTCATCACGAAGGAGTTCCAAGGGTTTTGAGAGCTGTGAGCAAAGAACCATGGATAAAGACTACATATATGTGAGAAATATATATTTTGTCATCTGAATGATCAAAAAATATGTATATATATTTAAAAAATTTTTTAATTTAAATTTTTAAAAATTTAAATCCAAGTTAGTTAACATATAGTGTAGGGTGCCTGGGTGGCTCAGTCTGGTAAGCATCTGACTTCAGCTTAGGTCACGATCTCAGTTTGTGTGTTTGAGACCCATGTTGGGCTCTGTGCCGACAGCTCAGAGCCTGGAGCCTCCTTCAGATTCTGTGTCTCCCTCTCTCTCTCTGCCCCTCCCAGTTCATGCTCTGTCTCTCTCTTTCAAAAATAAACATTTAAAAAATTATTTAAAAGAAACATATAGTGTAGTAATGGTTTCAGAAGTAGAATATATATATAATTCTTATAAATCACAATATCACAGGAGGCTTTGCCCTACTAAATAGCAAGGTAAACTGCAGAGGTGCAGTAATTAAAATATGCAGAAAATAGGTCCAAATTATCTAGAAAATTTATGACACGGGTAGTTTTTCATATATGTGGGTAGATCATTTGATAGTATTAAATAAGCTAACTAACATTTGAGAAGAGTTTTCCCTTTCAGCAAAATTCTAGACAATTGAAACATTAGACTATTAGATTCGGCACAAATCTAAGAAGCTTATAATAACCAGGTTGGCTAGAGTATAAGAAAACAGGTATTCTCATACAGAGTCTGTATTAAGAATATATGTTATAACCTTTTGGAAGTATAATTTGGTGGCTATGTGTCAATGACCTTAGCTGCAAGCAAAAAACAAACAAAAAACCCCAAATCTTCCTCTAATTTAACCACAAAAGGAGCTTATAGAGGATAATGGGTAGTTTCTAGAATGTAGACAAGAGCCTGAAAACCAAGCTTGGAATCTACACAACCAAAATCTGGTGCTCCAAACCATGTGGTACAACTGAGTACCCCATTATCAAGGGCACTGGACACAAACACCCCAGCTTGTATGGCCAGCAGCACCATGCTATATACCCTGTCACCTGCACCTTTATAATTGCTACATGTCATTGCTGATGCCATCTCACCAAAATGGAGTACAAGGACCCTGCTGCTTCTCATCATTTCCAATTCAAAGTCTGGAGTAAGTACATCTGACTGGTGTATCTGGGTTCTATGTCCAAGCCCTATGTGCAAAGTCGTCTGGGAATGTGATGTGAGTATCTGGCGTTTCGGCTTCTTTAGTTAGAAACAGATTATATCTCCAAAGGTGGGAGTTCTGTAAACACAGTTCTGGGATTCAGATACTAGGATCCCACAAAGAATGACATATTGTTCTCGACCATGGTATATATTAAAATTATAAATACATACTACTCTTTAACTCCAAAATCCCACTGTAAGGAATTTGTCCTACAAATGTATTCTCATGACCATGAAAGAGAGTTCATCACATCTTCTGTAATAACAAAATTAAAATCAGTAAGGGCTGGTCCAATAAATTATGGTCTTCTTCAAAATATTAGAATAACATGCAGCTGATAAATACTTACTAAATGAATACTCACTATGTGCCAGGAATCATCATGTTATGTACTAGGAATACCACTGTAAGCAAAATGGGCAACAGTTTTGATGAGGTACTAATATTTTTTTAAATGCCTAAAATATATTTAGTGGTTTAAAAGATTAGTATGACTCCATTGGGAAAAAAGACACTTATGTATTTTTGTGTACACACAGAGAAAACTTCTGGAACAATACACAAAAACTTACTTATCTCAGAGTGGCAATGGACAGGGGTGGGTTTTTTCCTGAGGCCCTGAATTTTTTTTTACCTCTAGTTAACATTTTAAAATACTTTTTATAATTTAAAATGGGGAAATTTTATTTTTCAGGTGATATGATTACCTTAAAAAAACAGAAAACAAAGAGAACCCACTGGAGAGTCTAGGGTTTCCTTCTGGAGTAAGGAAAATGTTCTAAAATTAGATAGTGGTGAAGGTCAAACAACTCAGGGAATTTTATGGGTGGGAATTTTCACATAAGGTATGGAATTATATCTTAATAAAGCTGTCAATGGGGGATGGGGTAAGTGATCTTCAGGCTTACATGAGAGCTGACCTTGATTTAAGATTCAAATTAGTGTGACATCTGATGTTTAAATTCAAAATGTAGGTGAATTCTGCCTTTTATTCTAAGACATATCCACATTTTTTAGTTTTCAAAGTCTTAGTAGCCTGGAAAAAAAAATTAGCCTGGGATAGCTGCCATATATATCCCTTGGCTCTCCCATCACATAAAATTATTTTGACATAACTGCAACAAAACTTAGCAGGAGAAAAGGATTCCTTAGAAAATCAGTAAAAGGAATTGTTTCTCCTAGAATAAATAGTTACTGAGCACCTACTACACTCAAGGCACTAAGCTAGTTGCTGGGGATATGGCTGTGTCCAACAGTGTACTTTTATTTGGAGGAAGGGATTGAGAAAGAGAAGACGATTTTTAAAAATATTTTTAAAGTACATGATAGGGGTTTAAAAAATAATTTTGGGGGCTGCCTGCATGGCTCACTTGGTTAAGTGTCTGAATCATGGTTTTAGCTGGGGCCATGATCTCGTAGTTCATGGGTTTGAGCCCCATGTTGGGCTCTGTGATGACAGTGAGGGGCCTGCTTGGGATTCTCTCTCTCCCTCTCTCTCTCTCTGCCCCTTTCCTGCTCACTCTCTCTCTCATTCAAAATAAATAAACTTAAAAAAATAATTTTTGGATTAAAAAACTGCGATGGGTCTATTCTTCTAAAACCATACATTAAAAATTTTTTTTTTAACATTTATTTATTTTTGAGAGACAGAGATAGAGAACGAGCAAGGGAGGAACAGAAAGAGAGGGAGACACAGAATGTGAAGCAGGCTCCAGGCTCTGAGCTGTCAGTACAGAGTCCAATGTGGGGCTCAAACCCATGAACTGTGAGATCGGGACCTGAGCTGAAGTCAGACGCTTATCCGACTGAACCACCCAGGTGCCCCTAAAACTACACATTTAAAAAATAGAATATTTTGCAACTTGCTTTTTTCAACTTATCCATTTATTTCTAGTGCCTCCAGAGGATGTGCCTTCAGAAACCCGGTGAGAGGTTTGCAAGTTCACCCCAGGATTTTCTTTTTTAAAATTTTATTAATTTTATTATTATTAAAAATTATTTTAATGTTTATTTACTTTTGAGAGAGAGCATGAGCACACAAGTGGGGGAGGGGCAGAGAGCAAAAGAGTGGGAGACACAGAATCTGAAGTAGGCTCTAGGCTCTGAGCTGTCAGTGCAGAGCCCAAGGAGGTGCTTGAACTCATGAACTGTGAGATCACGACCTGGGCCGAAGTGGGATGCTTAACTAAGACACCCAGATGCCCTCACCCCAGGATTTTCAAGATTGAGACTAATGGTGGCAAACCTGTTCTACTAGTTAGCACCTGGCTGACCCTACCTCAGATTCTTCATCTACCAAATAGGGATAATAACAGTACCAAACTTATGGGGCTGCAGTGAAGATTACATGAGCTAATCCATGCAACGTACTTAATTAACAGGGTGCCTAGCATAAAGGCAAGCTATTCTTACTATGTGAGGCTCACCATGATTGGCATGCTCAACCCTATGGGGCAACCAGTTACTCAGAATCAAAACACTAGCTCCAGGATAAGAAACGCGCAGGATTCAAAGCAAGTTTTATTGATTGCCAAAAAAGGAAACCCCATAAAATGAAAGGTAAGCCATGTTTCTAATTAGGAAGACAGTATTATAAAGAGGTTATTTCTCTTTCAATTAACTTATAAATCCAACACAGTAGTTTTGAACCAGTGGCAATTTTGCCCTCCAGGAGACACACTCGGGAGTGTCTAGAGACACTTTTGGTTGTAACAAGTTGGGGGAAAGGTGAGGTGCTGCTACTGGCTGGCAGCTAGTGGGCAGAGACCAAAGATGCTGCTAAACATTCCACAGTGCACAGAAAAGCCTCCCACAACAAAGAATTATCTGACCCAAAGGAACCCTAATCAAATGCAATCCTGGACAAAATGATTCTAAAATTCTTTTGGAGGCCTACATGGGCACAATAACCAAGAAATTTCAGGAGAAAAATAAGGAAAGATAATTGCTCTATTAGATACCAAAAACTATGATCAAACCACAAAAATAAAACAGTAAAGTTCTGTCATTGAAAATAGACCAACCAATGAAACACAAAAGAAAACCCAGAAACAGACACAAGTGTATAAAATAATTTGGTGTTAAAAATGTGTCTCAAATATGTGGAAAAAAGATAATTATTTGAGAAATGATTCCCAGACAATTAACACCATATATTATAAACTCTCATATCTAGAGTGTTTCCCTCCTATATCTGCAATCAGGGTGCATCTAATAGTTGGTCTCACATTTCATGTGGCAGTTTCTTTTTTCCTGAAAAGCTGTTCTTAAGCTGACAGCAAGTCTTACATAGGGCAATACGGTATATGGAAAATGGCAGGTACATTTCATGCCATATAAAACATTTTAGGTGAATTAAAGATCTAAATGTAAGAATGAGATGGTAAAAAAAATAATACAAAGGAAATAAAAGGAAAGTAATCTCAGGACAGGAAAGATCTCTCTAAACATAAAACAAAGAAAAAAACCATAAAGATAAAAGATGCACAGATACATACATAAAAGTGTAAAACTTCATTAAGTAAAACACCACAAAGTACAGATTTCTAAATTTAGTATCATCCCCATTTTAAAAGTAGAAATTGTTTGGAGGTTGACAAAATGATTTTAAAGTGATCTGACAGAATAAACATGCAAAAGTAGTCAAAAAAATTCTAAAAAGAGCAATGAAGAGTTTCCTCTGCTTATTGTTAAAATTTTTAATGCTTATTTATTTTAGAGAGAGACAGAGTGTGCACAGGGAAGGGATACAGAATCTGAAGCAGGCTCCAGGCCCTGAGCTGTCAGTACAAAGCCTGATGTGGGGCTTGGGGCGCCTGGGTGGCTCGGTCAGTTAAGCGTCTGACTTCGGCTCAGGTCATGATCTCACGGTCCATGAGGTCAAGCCCTGCATCGGGCTCTGTGCTGACCGCTCAGAGCCTGGAGCCTGTTTCGGATTCTGTGTCTCCCTCTCTCTCTGCCCCTCCCCTGTTCATGCTCTGCCTCTCTCTGTCTCAGAAATAAATAAACGTTAAAAAATAAAAAATAAAAAAAAACCCAAAGCCTGATGTGGGGCTCGAACACAGGGGCTCAAATTCAGGAGCCGTGAGACCATGACCTGCGCTAAAGTCCAACGCTTAACCGACTGAGCCACCCAGGTGCCCCTCCTCTGCTTATTATTAAAATAGCATGCACCAAGGCGAGAAAAGAAAGTCCACAAATAGACACAAAAATATATAAAAGTTTACCATTTGATAAAGGTAATATTTCAAACCACAGGGTAGGAAAGATAGATAATTCAATAATTGTTAGGACAACTAGCTAACCATCCTGAAAGAAAAAGATGACTATTTTATCCCTTTTTTGAAATTAATTCCAGGTAGATTAATAAATTAAATGTAAAAAATATTTTTATAATTTTAAGAGGAAAGGCTTCCTAAGGAAAAGAGTGATAGAACTGGCTACACAAGAATTTAAAACTTCTGTAAAGAACCAAAAGAAATAAAAAATTGGGGGGAGGGGGAAAGTAACGTGTATAACACAGGGGGCTGTATTAGTTTCCTAGCACAAATTACTGCAAAATAGCTTAAAACAACAGGCATCTATCATCTCACAGTTCTGGAGGCTTAAAAGTCAAAACCAATCTGCAGTGCCACGCTCTCTCGAAGCCTGTAGAAGAGAATCTGTTCCATGCCTTTCTCTTAGTTTCTGGTGTCACCAGCAATCCTTGGTATTGCTTGATTTGTAGCTTCAACTCCCATGTTTGTTTCTATCGTCACATGGTGTTCTTCCTCTATCCTCATGTCTTCTTATAAGGACACCAGTCATATCAGATTAGTAAGGGCCCACCCTACTCTGTATGACCTCATCTTCAATTACTACATCTGCAATGGCCCTATTTCCCAATAAGGTCACATTTTGTAGTGGTGGTTAGGCCTTTGACATATCTTTTTGAAGGATCCAATTCAACCCATAACAAGTCTTTAGTATGTAAAGAAAATTTACAAATAACACCCCAATAGGAGAAGAACAGGTAATCTTCATGCACACATGCACACAATCTCTCTCTATATATATACCCAATAGGCCACCAATAAACATGTTCAAGGTGTCCAGCTCTACTACATGCTGAGCACACTCTCTGATCTCCAACCTCACTAGCTGCTCCTCCTCCCCTTACCTTCATCTGAGGTAGACGCTGTGTGTGCCCTAGGGCTACGTCCAGGATGCTCTTCTTGTTGAGTCTTAGCCTAGATGATCTCATCCAGGTCAAGGACTTTACTACGACCTATGTGTCAATGACATCAAATTTGTGTCCCTAGTCATACCTTCTCCCCTGGCCTCCAAACTCAGTACAAACAACATACCTTGTATCTCCCGTTGGCTATTCTATAAGCATCTTTTAACACCTTCAAAACAGAACCCTTGAATCTTTCCTCCAATCCTGGTCTTCAAGTCTCCATTTTAATGAAGGACACCAACATATATCTAGTTGCTCAGGCCAAAACCAGAGCTTCATTCTTGATTCTTCCTTTTCTTTTCATTGTCTACATCCAAGTTATCAAGACTCGTTGATTCTACTTCCTCACTATCATCCAATGTCCCAAATCCTTCCAGTATCCCAGGCTATTCCAAGCTACAATTATTTTTGGTTTAGACTACTGCAGCAACCTCTTAAACTGGTCTCCCTGATTCCGCTATGGTCTCCTTTCAGGAAGGTGACTATACTCCTGGTTTGTTTGGGACAGTTCTAGTTTTCACCTGTTGTTTGACATCCCCTCCAGTTAGCACCCCCTTTCATTTGCAAAAGGATTCCCACTTGGATGATAAATTACATGGTCACCTTACCGTACAGTCTTATCTTCTCACAGTAGCTAAAACTACCTTCTAAATCTTTTTTTTTTTTTTTAATGTTTATTTATTTTTGAGAGAAAGGGTAGACAGAGCGTGAGCAGGGGAGAAGCAGAGAGAGGGTGAAACACAGAATCTGAAGCAGGTTCCAGGCTCTGAGCTGTCAGCACAGAGCCTGACACGGGGCTCGAACCCACGAACCGTGAGATCGTGACCTGAGCCAAAGTTGGACACTTAACTGACTGAGCCACCAAGGCACCCCTAAAACCATCTTTTAAAAATGCAAATGAGATCATGTCATTCCCCTGCCTAAAACCCTTCAAAGATTTCTTATTACATAAGGATAAAATTGGAACTCCTTATTGTGGTCTACAAGACCCTATATGACCTAGCCCACTACTTCTCATCTCTTCAGACTGCGTCTTCCATTCATGACCTTCCAGCCCCACTGGCCTTTCAATTCCTCCAATTAGTCATACCATTTCCACTTCCAAGTCTTTGTTTTTGCCACACCCGTTGCTGCTACCTTAGATCTTCTCATAACAAATCTATTCTGTCATTTTTTTCTCAGATCAAATATTAACTCTTGAGAGAGAGGCCTTCTTTGAAAAGACAATTTAATGTTCCCAACACCACCTGTTACTATTACATTGTTCACTTATTTTCTGGTTGTTTATTGCTTATATTTCCCCAACAGAATATCAGCTCATTGTTAACTTGTTTACTTCTGGTCCCCAGGGTCAGAGCATGTGCTCAATAAGTATTTATTGAAAGAATGAATCACAACCAGAGAAAAAAATTAAAACCATGACAGCTCATAGAATTTGGCTACCAAATCAACAAATATTTAAATGAACAAAAATGCCTATTTTTCTTTCTAACACTCTATATCATCTGACATTACATTTATGTGACTGTTTATTGTTTGTTTCCCCTTGACTAAAATAGAACCTCCACAAGGGCAGGGACTTGTTCACAGCTGTATTCTTAGCACCTACAAGTGCCTTGCATATAGTAAGTGTTCAGTAAATGTTTACCAAATAAATTGACAATATCTAGGGGTGACTGGGTAGTGGCGAAAGGGTATGGAGAGAATATAATTGGTGCACAATTTCTGTAGGAAATTTGGCAATATATATCAAAAGCTCTCAAAGGGGGCATACCTTTTGACTTCATACTCTCACTTCTAAGAGGAACTCATCCTAAAGAAGCAAATAAACAAGGGTACAAAGATTATTTGTGAGGGACTTTACACTGGGTTGTTTATGACAGAGAAAATTTGTAAATGTCAGCATGATATCCATTAATAGGAGATCATAAATAGAATTACAAATCTATACAATGAAACACATTAAAAATATTGGAGAGACATGTATTTATTGGTGCAAGAGACAAAAAGTGTATTAAGAGAAAAGGTGGGGCACCTGGGTGGCTCAGGCAATTAAGCATCTGACTCTGGATTTTGGCTCAGGTTTTATCTCATGGTTTGTGAACTCAAGCCTTGTGTTGCTTGGGATTCTCTCTCTTAAATAATAAATAAACATTAAAAAAGAGAGAGAAAAAGGCAAGCTAAAAAAGCCCCACATGTATAGTGGAATTTCATTTTCGCAAAAACATACATGGGGAAGACACGAGGGGCTGTATGAATGCACACTGGCATTTACAGATAAAAGTTTAGATGGACATACTTCAAAATATCAACACTGGTTATCTCTGGATGGTGAGATTAAGGACAGTTTTAATTTTCTTCTACGTACATTTCTAAAGTTTTTGTAATTAGCTCAACATTCTGCTTTTGTAAGTGGCAAACAGAAAGTAGTAAGTATTATGGAAAACACAGACCCGCTTCATAAACTTAGTGAAGACTAAAGCCCAGGTTAAGAACCAGGAGTTCAGAAATGTCAACTTCAGTATTGGAAATAGTTTTCTGATTTCCCGAATTCAAGCAAGTTGTTTCCCCTCAGTCAATATTTGTAAAAAATAAATAAATAAATAAATAAAACTTGTTTCTTTTATTTCATCGCCTGCCACGCTTGAGAACGTCAGGCCTGGTTGAGAAAAAATACAAAGTGTAGCAAAAGCGATCATCTATGCTAGGCATTTTCCTTGTGTTGCCTTATTAAAAATCCCCTTATGATCCTGTCAGGTAGGTATCAATGTTCTCAAGCGCAAAAGCTGAGAGAGGTGACAGAATTTGCCAAAACTCGCACTGCTGCTATGCGGGGTGGGGGTGGGGGTTCCTGATTTGAAGAGAGGTCTCTCTGACCTCAGGGCCTTCAGGTGAAAGCTAGACAAAAGCGTTTTAGGCTTTAACCTTGCAAGTCTTTTAACGCATCTGATCTCTGGCATGGTTATCCTACTGCCCTATTTAATTTGCAACAACTATAAAAAGAGACCAAGCCTGGAGTTTTAAAGGAAAACTGGAGTAAATATATGGAGAGGCAAGATTTACATTGGGTACTATTCTCTGGAATGTGCCCTTCGTTTCTCTTCAACTCAGAAGGCTCAGAATGAAAAGGCTTGGTTGGGCGGTCACGGGGGAGGGGAGCAGTTTGAGAGAGCACCCACGTTTGTGTGTGAAGGGCCACAAGAGACACCACAGACGAAGGATGACATCTGAGCACTTAAAGAGAGGGGCTGGACGAAGATGAGGGAAGATGGACGACACCTGGAAGGAAAGGGGGCTTGAGACCAGGGGCAACGGGAACGAGGAAGAACTGGAAGGAAAGGCAGCTGTGAGTTATTCTGAGGCCACTTCTTCCTTCCACCTTTTCTCTCCCTCTCGTCTTTTCCTTGCTCATCTCGGTCACGATTAGGCCTTCAGCACTCTTTTCTATTTGGGTGATTACCAAATCTCTCCAGTCCTGACTTTTCTCCAGAGTTCAACTCCTCCTGAGGTCCCAACTGAAGGCGGCATCCCTTCCACCTCGAGCCTGCTCCTACTCATGTACTCGTTCTCACTTAACAAACATCCATTAGAACTGCTCTTTCTCCTCTCTTCCTTCAGCCATTCTTGCACCCAACAAACATTTACTGTGGGTCTACGTCCTTCACACCGCCACGGCACTGGGGCTACCCATGCACTTACCACTTTGGGTCACTTCTCCTCTGAAATCTTGTCTGTCCATCTCCTCTAAGTTCTTTACTGAGATTTACTGAGAATCCTGCACGCTTGAACCAGGGCCACACGGGACTAGATGTTAACTGGTCTGGCATGCCATTCATTTCGTAGCGACCACTTCGCATTTAGCACTATACCTGGGGCACAGAAGGGGCTGGCAGTGGAGGCGTAGGGACTACAAACTGGCTGGGACCCGAGGAGCAGAAGCTAGGAGATTTGCCTCGAAGGAGTATTTGCATATGAAGAAAGGTGTCTTCCTTAACCTGTAGGTTACAGACCTATACCAGCCAGAGAATTCTTTTATTTCTGGGGTGTGTCCGTGGGAAGCTGGGAAGAGGGCTGGAAGTCTGATGCTGAGAGTCTTCTGATAGAAAGCCTGTCCACCTCCCACTCCTGGAGTACTCAACAGTCACTTGTTGAATACATCACCTTCTGTGAGAGAGACCACGGACATTGTGTTCTCCACTGTATCCCCAGCGCCTAGCACATCTAGCCCACATTAGGGGTTCTGTAAATATCTGTGGAGGATTCTAGAAAGGCAGGGACCATAGATATTTCATTCACCACCTCAGGACGAAGGACAAAGACTAAAGACTAAGGAGCCCGAAGGAAAAAGGGAGCAAGACGTTTCCCTCCCTATTCCTTTAGAGCTGGGTAAATGTTTGCTAAGCGAAATAAATCGCCCTCCTGCACTACTCCAAAACCGGGCCCCTCGCTCGGCTGCCAGGCCCTGGAGCGCGGCCACCATCTGGCTCAGGCTCAGGCCCGCGCTTCCCTCCCTCCCAGCCCGGGCGCCTGTTACCTCCCTGCACACATCTGTACCCACCACAGGCCAAACAATTACACGCTCCCGCGTCCCTGCCTCGAGATCCCCCAGGACCACGTCCCCCCAGCTCCCCGCCCCCACCCGAGCTCCGGGGAAGCCGGCGGCCGGGCCTCACACCGCCGCTTGCAGCCGGCTCCCGCACCCCCCGCCACAGGCGCGCCAGGCCGCCGTCCATGTGCTCGGCCGCCGTTGCCAGCCCCGGCCCGCTGAGGCTGCAGCGCGGAGCCCGGGAGGCCCGGCGGCCGCGGTCCGGGCCCGCCGCGCTCCTCAGGGCGGGAAAGGTCGGCAAGCGGCGAGGCGGGAAGCGGCTGAAGCTGTGAGGCGCCAGGGGGCGGGAGGCGGTGGCGCGGGGGGGACCAGCGGGCCGAGCCGGGGGAGCGAAGATGCGCAGCCCGAGCGGGGGCAGCGCTCCGGCCTCGACGGGGCTGGGCGAGCGGCGGCTCGCTCACTCACCACGGTCCGGCGGGGCAGAGCGCCGGGGGTTCGGGACAGGGCCCGGCGGAGCCTCCGCGCCCTGCCCGAGCGGGCCCCCCCGGAGCTCTCGGAGCCGCTGTCGTCCGAGATCACGATGAAATCCTCCATGGCTGCGGGCCCCGGCCGAGGCGGCGCGCGGGCGGCCGGCGACCCGGACGACGGCGGCGGCGACTTCGGTTCCTGCTGCTGAGGCGGTGGCGGCGGCGACAACCGGAGCCATCACCCCGCCGACCCCGCCCCTTCCCGCCCCGAGCCCCGCCCCCCGCCGGCCGGCTCCGCCCCGCCCCTCCGGAGCCAGCCCCCCTCCCCCTCCCCCTCGCCGGCGGTGGCGAGCGGCGGGCAGCGGGCGGGTCGGGCTCTGGCCCCGCGGGCGCTGTGCTTGGCGGGGAATTTATCTTCCCTTCCTGGGGAGGAAAAAAAAAGAGAGAGAGAGAGAAAATCAAGTCGCAGCCGGCTTGGGCCGGTGTTGCGGGCGGGCGTGGGAGACGCTGAGGCTGCGAGGGCTTCCCCAGCTGTTTCCAACTGACCCAAGTGTGAAGTGAGGTGTGAACAGGCAGGCCTCTGACTGAGCCCGAGCCCACTGACTGCCCAGGAGAGAGGCCCTTGAGGACCTGGCCTGCAACAGACTGGCTGGAGGGTCCCCCACTGACTGAGGGTAGGTGGCCTGGCCTGTGGCTGAGGGGGCAGAGACCACCCCCGCTCCCTTGTGCACAGGTGCCAGTACGACTGTGGGATAAATGCCTAGAAGTGGAATTACTGAGTCAGAGGGGATGTTTCTGCTGTTTCGATAAATGATGCCAAATTACTCCTAAATTGTACCAACTGGCAGTTTCACCAACAATCTGGGTCACGCAGGCATTTAAACTGTGAGATTCAGAAACTTGGGCAGTTGGTAACGGGATCAGAAACTTGAAAAAATGTACAAAGAGAAGCCCTGAGATGGCTCCCGCCAGGAAAAATGAGATGTTATGAATGAGCAAAGTTATAAAGATAAAAAGATATACCCGGTAGAGGGAGAAGTGGTAGGTAGGTGGCTGGTTGTAGGGCAGGAACAAGTCAAGATGGGGAGGATCTGTGTTACAATAAATGTTGGGTATTGACAAAATCCTGTCGTTCATGCTCCCGCAACTTGCTAATATGGGTTGACAGAGCCAATGGGAAAACGTATTTCTCAGAAGAGGGATTGATTTCCAAAGGAATGGTTATCAGATGCTACCTGATAAGCACTGTCTAGAGCAGTGATTCTCAAACTTCAGTGAACATCACAATCACCAAGAAGACGTGTTCAAACACAGATTGTTGGGCCCCACGCCGGAGTTTGTAATTCTGGGGTACGAGGCATGAGGCTCTGAATTTATATTTCTGAAAAGTTCCCGCATATCGTTGATGCTGCTGGTCTGGGCACCATGTGTTGAAAACCACTGGTCTGGTGGGCAGGGAGTCTACTGCCAACGCATTTCAGAAGTTCTGGTTGAATGGCGAAAATCATCCCACTTGTGAGGGCATTCATTAAGTTGTCTTCACCAAATGCCATTAAACATTTGGTTTATTTGACTCCCTGCTTCTTGAAACACTGTCTTTTCTAAGCTTCTGTGACGCTGCACCTCTCTGACCACTTCTTTTCAGTCTTCCTAGATGACTCCTGCTCCTCTACTCACTCCTTGAATCTTATTTTTAATTTTTTTTTTAACATTTACTTATTATTGACAGAGACAGAACATGAGCATGTGAAGGGCAAAGAGAGGAGGAGACACAGAATCTGAAGCAGGCTCCAGGCTCTGATCTGTTAGCACAGAGCCCAATGTGGGGCTCAAACCCACAAACCGTGAGATCATGACCTGAGCCAAAGTCGGACGCTTCACTGACTGAGCCACCCAGACGCCCCATCCTTGAATCTTGATGTTCCTCAGAGTTCTAACAGAGGCCACCTTCACGCACTCTCCCTACACAGTGTCAACATGGCTGTAAGGGTAACTTTTATGTGGACGCCTCCTACAAGCTTATCTCCAGCCTTGCAGATGTATATTGAATGAATTAAAACCGAACCCCTGTCCCCTCGAAAAAAGCCTGCTTCTTCTTCTTCTCTGTTCCCTATCTTAGTGAGCGGTGGTACTACCAGCCAGCAGTTGCTCAAGTGAGAAATCTGAGCATTATGCTTGATTTCTACCTCTTTCTCACCAACAAGTCCTGTCTCTTTTATCTCCTAAATATTTTTCGTGCCCGTTTGCTTCTTTTGGCCTCTTCTGGGATCATTCTAGGCAAGCTAAGGTCACCTCTGGCCCAGTCTACTTTAGTAGTCACCTATTTAGTCTTCCTGAATCTATTCTTGCCCTCTTTCATTCCTTTTTCCACATCCAAAGTGATCTTTAAGAGAGTATGTAATCAAGCCCCCTTTAGTGGCTTCCTAATAACACTGTGTCTTAGTCACCACCATATTAACAAAATAGCATGGCCTGGGTTACTTAAACAATAGAAATTTCTTTTCTTACAGTTCTAGAGGCTGGGAAGTCAAAGATCAAGGTTTCTGGTGAAACCTCTCTGTTTAGGTTGCAGATTTCTTTTTATAGCCTCACATGGTCTTTCCCCAGTGGGTGTATGCTGAGAGAGAGGGAGAGAGGGAGGGAAGGAGGGAGGAAGAAAAGAAGGAGCAAAGGAAAGAGGGAAGGAGGGAGACAAGGAGAGGGAGAGGGGAGAGAGAGGAAGGGAGGCAGAGAAGGAAAAAGAGAGAGAGAAAAGAGAGAGATTTCTTCCTCCTATAAGGCCACTAATCCCAGCATGAGGGCCCAATCTACATGTCTAATCTAACCTTAATTACCTTTCAAAGGCCCCATATCCAAATACCATCACATTGGGGGTTAGAGTTTTTTTGGGGGAACACAAATATAGCACTATAAACTTTTAAATGTAAAAAATATATTTTTGTAAATTATATACATATTATATTTATGTATAGTAAACATATGATTTCACCATAAGTAATTTTTACCCCCCCCAAAAAAAAGGAATGGAAAAAAATTTGAACTCTATGATATGCATGTTACAGTGTTAAGGGATGAAGGGTACTGATGTCTACAAGTTATTTTGAAATGCATCAAAAATAGATGAATGTGTAGATGGATAAATATGGATAAAGCAAATATAACAAAATGTTAACATTGTCAAATCTACATGATACTTTAGCTTTTATGTAAATGTGAATGTTTTCATATTACATTGAGAAAAAATTTAAAATTAAGAAAGTGAATTATGATTTTATAACGTTTTAAAAAAAGGAGAGCAAAGATTATGATGAACCCTGTGTGCCCATCATCCAGCTTCAAGAATGATCAATCTTGTTCCACTTATATTCTTACCCACTCTGTCACAACACAGTGACACTTTTGAAACAATAGTGAGCAAGGTAGACATGGTCTCTGGTTTATGGTGATTATACTTTGTGGAGAAAGCAGACAATAAGCTAGTAAATAATTATAAATTATGACAAGTATATAACCAGTTTGTGATATACTTGTGAGATGTAACTTGTGAGATATAAATATAAAATAATTTTATTGTTTCTCCAGTAACCATCACCACTGTCTGTAGAAATCCTCTTGTTCTCTAGATAGTGAATTCCCTTAAAAAATAGTCTATTCTGGGGGTGCCTGTGTGGCTCAGTCGGTTAAGTGACTCTTGATTTCAATTCAGGTAATGATCTCATGGTTCGTGACATTGAGCCCCGCATCGGGCTCTGCCTGGTTGGGATTCTCTCTCTCCCTCTCTCTCTGCCTCTCCTCTGCACATGCTCTCTCTCTCTGTCTCAGAATAAATAAACATTAAAAGATTTTTTAAAAAAAATATCCTGTTCTGGTCCCATTCCAAGCATTATGACTTAGGCTTGTCCATTTAAAGTCTTTAATCTCATATTTAATTTATAGCTCTTACCATTCTCCGGGTGCAGGTGGACTTATGGTTACAACAGCTCCTAGTGGAGAGGGTGGTAATGTCCCCTTCCATACCCTTGACTCTTGTTCCTCCCAAGTAGGAATGAGGAAGAGGGAGAGAGAATATTCTCTGCAAGACTGTCCAGAAAGAATTGTTTGCTCTTTTTCTGCTGGTTGTTGCTGTTTCAATAATAGTTCTCCCAATGTGTGGGGAGTACAGAGGCTAGCTCTCTTACTTGGACGGGGCACACGGTTGCTCTCTGGGGCCTGCTCTGTGTACATCCTAACCTAGGAGAAGTCAGTCTCAACCTCTTTCTCCCAGACATCCCCACCAGTCCCTACCAGGGGCAATCTAACCTGTAAGCCTGTTGGGGGATCCTTGTTGTTTGGGGATCCTTGTCCGGAGGGGCTTCTTGGGGAGTGCCAGCAAGAGCCTCGAGGCTCAGCCATCTTCTGTGCTCTCTAGGAGACTCACACATGGAGATTTTGCATGCTTAAATCAGGAAGGAAAGAAATGCAGGCAGCTCTCATCCTGATGGCCTTTATCTAAGCCCACGTTAGCTCTCTTCTCCCTTCGCACCCAAGGACATCAGGGGCTTGTTCAAGTCATGGTTCCAGTAACTTTCAGACAAGTTCTCAGCTTGGGGAATGGGAAGAAGAATTGTTTGCTGCACTTTCACCTTGTGGTAAGGGAATGGGGAGAACAAGTTGAATGACCCCATCTTCTTTAGCTAGGGAGAATTAATGGATGGTTGCTAACTACAATATTCATCTGGATATATGAACTAATTGGAGAAAAATTTAAATTCTACTTTTGTTGCAGAATTTATGATAAAGTGGTTAATATTAGTAACTAACTTTTAAGCATAGTGATATGACTTTAAGGGTACAACGGTGTTCTGATTGTATATATCTTTCTCATCAGCCGTCCTGCCCGAAAGTCAGGAAACACAGGGGCCCTGGTTGTGTAATAAGAGTACATTTGAAAAATGCCTTGTCCTTATCTGAAAACCCAGATGGAAGAATACCAGCCCTGAAGTTGCTTTTCTTAAAACTGTAAGTAGTGTCACTTATGTTTTCTTGGTCATCCTGGATCTGTCTTGAAATACTCTGTTTACCCAAGGCTTCTAAAATCATAGTTTTTCACAAGCTAGTATCTTTGTGTGTTTTTCTTTTCTTTTTTTTTCTGGGAGATTTGTCTTATTTTTTTCCAGATTTATTGAGATATAGTTGACACATAACACTGTGTAAGTTTAAGAAGTACAATGTGATATTTTGATACATACATATGTTGTGAAATATTTACCACAATAAGGTTGGTTAACACATCTTTACCTCACATAACTACTGTTTTGTTGTTGGTATGGTGAGAACATTAAAGCTTTGCTCTCATAGCAACTTTCAAGTATACAATACAGTATTATTAACTATGGTCATCATGCTATACATTAGATGCCCAGAACTTATTCATCTTAAACTGAAAGTTTGGACTGTTTGATTAATAGCTCCCCTTTACCCCCTCCCAACCCTGGCAACCACCACCCTCCTCTTTGTTTCTATAAGTTTAATGTTTTAGATTCCACATATAAGTGAGATCATAGAGTATTTGTCTTTTCCTGAATTATTTTCCTTAGCATAATGCCCTCAAGGTCCATCCACGTTGTTGCAAACAAGAAGGATTTCCTTTTTTTTATGGCTGAATAATATGTGTGTGTGTGCGTGTGTGTGTATTTTTCAAGGTGATACTTCTTAATAGACTTATTCCCCTTAAATAATACATTAATCCCTTGTAAACGGAGAGGCTAACGCAGTCATTTATTCATCCAATGATTACTGTATAGGTATCTCCCACTTTTCTGAAAGTTCCACATTATACCACTTTGCTTTTACGAAAGACTTAACATTAGTATCTGTTTTTGCTAACCAAAAGAAATCTGAAGAGGATTTTCACCCTTATGAAAAAAGGCAAAAAGCAAAACCAGTGTCCAGCATTTATTTTGCAGCCAGCCCTAAGAGTGGCAGCTTGCACCCCAAGCAGTGAGAGTGGCCCTGCCCAGCTCCTTTACCAGGATCTCCACTCAGCATCTCAGCAGCGAGCCACTGTAGCTTTGAACTGTGTCTGTGAGCATCTGTGCTGTATCTCAGTTTATTTTGTGCAACTGTTAGCAAGATGTGTCCTAAGGTAAGGGAAGAGCCTAAGAGAGGTTATTTTTGGGGTCTGGAAACACAAAAAATTCCATATAAATGAATGGAAATTGCTTCTTTGCTTTATGCCATTTCAGCTTATGAAGGGTTTCACAGGAGGACTCTAGTTTTGGATGGAAGGATGTGTTGAGTGCCTACGGGGTGTCAGACACCTTGTTAGGGGCTGGGGATGAAACAGTAAGCAAGAGAGTCATGGGCTCTGTTCTCACAGAGCTGAGCAGTCCTACTTTGTGAATGAAGAAAACAAATCTCAATCTCTTACTTTCTTTTGAAAAATATGTATTTAAAAAAAATGTTTATTTGTTTATTTATTTATTTAGTTGGGGGGTTGCCTAGAAGAGTTTGCTGCAGTCTCTCTCATACATCTCGCGTAGATTATTTTTGCCAAATCTGATCACTTATGTATTTAAAACTTCTGAATAACATACGTATATGACCAATCTACAATAATCCTGATTCAAAAAAGAAAGTTCTTCATTCAGTCAGTCTAATCTGCACTGAAACTTTTTTATTTTATTTTATTTTTTAAAATTTACATCCAAATTAGCATATAGTGCAACAATGATTTCAGGAGTAGATTCCTTAATGCCCCTTACCCGTTTAGCCCATCCCACCTCCCACAGTAACCCTCAGTTTGTTCTCCATATTTATGAGTCTCTTCTGTTTTGTCCCCCTCCCTGTTTTTATATTGTTTTTGTTTCCCTTCCCTTATATTCATCTGTTTTATCTCTTAAAGTCCTTATATGAGTGAATTCATATGATTTTTGTCTTTCTCTGACTAATTTCACTTACCATAATACCCTCCAGTTCCATCCACATAGTTGCAAATGGCAAGATTTCATTCTTTTTGATCGCTGAGTAATACTCCATTGTATATATATACCGCTTCTTCTTTATCCATTCATCCATCAATGGACATTTGGGCTGTTTACATACTTTGGCTATTGTCGATAGTGCTGCTATAAACATGGGGGTGCATATGTCCCTTCGAAACAGCACACCTGTATCCCTTGGATAAATGCCTAGTAGTTCAATTGCTGGGTCATAGGGTAGTTCTATTTTTAGTTTTTTGAGGAACCTCCACACTGTTTTCCAGAGTGGCTGCACCAGCTTGCATTCCCACCAACAATGCAAAAGAGATCCTCTTTCTCCACATCCTCACCAACATCTGTTGTTGCCTGAGTTGTTAATGGTAGCCATTCTGACAGGTGTGAGGTTGTATCTCATGTGGTTTTGATTTGTATTTCCCTGATGATGAGTGATGTTGAGTATTTTTTCATGTGTTGGTTGGCCATCTGGATGTCTTCTTTGGAGAAGTGTCTATTCATGTCTTTTGCCCATTTCTTCACTGGATTATTTGTTTTTTTGGGTGTTGAGTTTGAGAAGTTCTTTATAGGTTTTGAACACTAGCCCTTTATCTGATATATCATTTGCAAATATCTTCTCCCATTCTATCAGTTGCCTTTTAGTTTTGCTGATTGTTTCCTTCGCTGTGCAGAAACTTTTTATTTTGATGAGGTCCCAGTAGTTCATTTTTGCTTTCCCTTGCCTCTGGAGACGTGTTGAGTAAGAAGTTGCTCTGGCCAGATCAAAGAGGTTTTTGCCTGCTTTCTCCTTGAGGATTTTGATGGCTTCCTGTCTTACATTTAGGTCTCTCATCCATTTTGAGTTTATTTTTGTGTATGGTGTAAGAAAGTGGTCCAGGTTCATCTTTCTGCAGGTTTCTGTCCAGTTTTCCCAGCACCATTTGCTGAAGAGACTGTCTTTATTCCATTGGATATTCTTTCCTGCTTTGTCAAAGATTAGTTGGCCATATGTTTGTGGGTCCATTTCTGTGTTCTGTATTGTGTTCCATTGATCTGAGTGTCTGTTCTTGTGCTAGTACCATACTGTCTTGATGATTACAGCTTTGTAGTATAGCTTGAAGTCTGGGATTGTGATGCCTCCTGCCTTGGTTTTCTTTTTCAAGGTCGCTTTGGCTATTTGGGGTCTTTTCTGGTTCCAAACAAATTTGAGGATTATTTGTTCTGGCTCTGTGAAGAATGTTGGTGTTACTTTGATAAGGATTGCATTGAATATGTAGATTGCTTTGGGTAATATTGACATTTTAACAATATTTGTTCTTCCTATCCAGGAGCATGGAATCTTTTCCCATTTTTTGGTGTCTTCTTCAATTTCTTTCATAAGGTTTCTATAGTTTTCAGTGTCTAGATTTTTCACCTCTTCAGTTAAATTTATTCCTAGGTATTTTATGGTTTTTTGTGCAACTGTAAATGGGATCGATTCCTTGATTTCTCTTTCTGTTGCTTCATTGTTGGTGTATAGGAATGCAATTGATTTCTGTGCGTTGATATTATATCCTGCAAACTTGCTGAATTTATGAATCAATTCTAGCAGTTTTTAGGTGGAATCTTTTGGGTTTTCCATATAGAGTATCATGTCATCTGTGAAGAGTGAAAATTTGACCTCCTCCTGGCCTATTTGGATGCCTTTTATTTCTTTGTGTTGTCTGATTGCTGAGGCTGACTTCCAATACTATGTTGAATAACAGTGGCGAGAGTGGACATCCCTGTCTTGTTCCTGACCTTAGGGGAAAAGCTGTCAGTTTTTCACCATTGAGGATGATATTAGCGTTGGGTCATTCATATATGGCTTTTATGATCTCGAGGTATGCTCCTTCTATCCCTACTTTCTTGAGGGTTTTTATCAAGAAAGGATGCTGTATTTTGTCAAATGCTTTCTCTGCATCTATTGAGAGGATCATGTGGTTCTTGTCCTTTCTTTTATTGATGTGATGAATCACGTTAATTGTTTTGTGGATATTGAACCAGCCCTGCATCCCAGGCATAAATCCCGCTTGGTCGTGGTGAATAATTTTTTTAATGTATTCTTGGATCTGGTTGGCTAATATCTTGTTGAGGATTTTTACATCCATGTTCATCAGGGAAACTGGTTTATAGTTCTCCTTTTTAGTGGGGTCTTTGTCTGGTTTTGGAATCAAGGTAATGCTGGCTTCATAGAAAGAGTTTGGAAATTTTCCTTCCATTTCTATTTTTTGGAATAGCTTCAAGAGAATAGGTGTTAACTCTTCCTTAAATGTTTGATAGAATTCCCCTGGAAAGCCCTGTGGCCCTAGACTCTTGTTTTTTGGTAGACTTTTGATTATTAATTCGATTTCCTTACTGGTTATGGGTCTGTTCCAATTTTCTATTTCTTCCTGTTTCAGTTTTGGTAGTATATATTTTTCTAGGAATTTGTCCATTTCTTCCAGATTACCCATTTTATTGGTGTATAATTGCTCATAATATTCTCTAATTATTGTTTTTATTTCTGCTGTGTTGGTTGTAGCCTCTCCTTTTTCATTCTTGATTTTATTTATTTGGGTCCTTTCCTTTTTCTTTTTGATCAAACTGGCTAGTGGTTTATCAATTTTGTTAATTCTTTTAAAGAACCAGCTTCTCGTTTCATTGATCAAGAGTAATTTTTAATTAAAAACTTACATATTAAAAAATATGTGAACATGCAAATCAAAACCATTTCACACCCATTATGATGACTGTTATTAAAATAAAATGGAAAACAAGTTTTGGCGAGGATGTGGAGAAATTGGAACCCTTGCTCATTGGTGGTAGGAATGTAAAATGGTGCGGCTGCTGTGGACAACATTTTGGCAGTTCCTCAAAAAGTTAGACATAGAATTACCATATGATCCAGAAATTCTATTCCTTTACCCAAAAGCATTGAAAGCAGGGACACAAATAGATACTTATCCACGTATCTTCATAGCAACAGTATTCATGATAGAGACACAGGTAGAAATAACCTCTGTTCCATTGACAGTTGAAGGGATAATCAAAATAGAATTCTATTCAGACTTAAAAAGGATGGAAATTATGACAAAAGATATAACATGGAGGAAACTTGAGGACACCATGCTAAATGAAACAAGCCAGTCGCAAAAGGACAAATATTGTATGAGTCTACTTATATAAGTTACTTAGGCAAATTCATAGAAATAGAAAATAGAATGGAGTTATCAGGGGCTGGGGGGAAGGGAGAATGGGTGTTATTCAATAGGTACAGAGTTTCTGTTGGGAAGACGAAAAAGTTCTAGAGATGGATAGTGGTGATGGCTGCACAATATTGTGACTATATATTAATTCCATTGTATTTTGCACTTATAAATGGTTAGAATAGTAAATTTTATGTATATTTTACCACAATAAATATATGTGAATATTTTCCTTTTATTAAAAAATCAAAACGTTATGGACAACATCAGAGGCCCCTTTGACCACGTCCACTATCCTGATCCCAATTCCTCTCTTCATTGTTTTGTGTTTTCTCCTCCAGAGTTTTTCTGTATATTTGCCTGGATTTATATTTACTTAGCAAAATGACATATATTTTTAGCTTTAGCCAAAGAACATGTCTGCCTTGGCATGGGGATTTGAAACCATCACTTGCAGTAAAAATGTTCTAAGCAGTAGGACTTTCTGCCTTATTAATGGAGATTTTTTTTGTGTGGATATACATTTTTAAATGTTTTTATTTATTTTTGAGACAGAGAGAGACAGAGCATGAGCAGGGAAGGGGCAGAGAGAGAGGGAGACACAGAATCCGAAACAGGCTCCAGGCTCTGAGCTGTCAGCACAGAGCCCGACGTGGGGCTCGAACTCACAGACCGTGAGATCATGACCTGAGCCGAAGTCGGCCGCTTAACCGACTGAGCCACCCAGGCGCCCCTGGATATACATTTTTTAAAAAGTTGTGTTTTTCTCTCATTTTTCTTTTTTTCATTATATGGTGTTTCAGGGAATATGGCCAGAGTCGCAAAAGATGAGTCCGCAAACAAAATGCAGTTAAGTGAAAGTCCTCATACTTGAGTAGGAATGAGGCCCCAACTCTAGAATGGAGCTTCTTTTTGTTACGATAATTGCTAACGACTACGTGCATAAAGTCAGCTAAGCAAGTGTGTTAATCAATTTAATGGTTTAGGTTTCCAAGGTTGAATTTTGAGTTAATTGGTGTCTACAACACTAGGAAGGGTTAGGTGTGAAGGGGGGTCAGGCCCTGGACAATGTTAATGGCTGCGTAAACATGTCCTAAGGCCTTGCACCTTCTCCAGCCCTTCCCTTTTGAAGTCTTTTCCTTTGATGCTTCTCTCCTGCATCTCCCACAATATGGCAGGGTCAGTGCCTACAGAGCTGCTTTTGTTATCCCACAGCTAGCCAGCTCAGATTTCTCCCATGCCTTAGAGAACACTTTGTCCTTCCTGAGGGACTCCAGGTATAAACTCCCAGTTTCAGGTCACTCCTAGCTTTTCCACTGGACTGCTTTAGTAGGCAGGCCCTCAGTGCTGCCTACTAAATACATAACTTTATTTAAATAATTTTCTTATCTTTTCCCCTTTTCCATCCCTGTTTCTAATTTGCTGAGATATCAAGTAGGGCCAAATCTTTATAAAAATTGTGTTTTCTCCTCTATGTTTAAGGATGATACATCCTCATTTTGAGAAAATTAAAGCAATTTAGAATGGTTATAAAACAATGTGCAACCACATCACACTTTGATAACTTTTCTAGACATCTCTGAATGGTGAATACTCACAGGTGCAAACCACACAATTTTAGACAAATAGGATCATACTATGCACATTGTATTGCAATTGGCTTTCTTAAAAAAAAAATATGTCCTTAAAGTTTTCTGTGGATATAGATTCACATTATCCATTTTACTGGGTCATAATATTTTTTTTTTTTTTAAAATTTTTTTTTTTCAACATTTTTAATTTATTTTTGGGACAGAGAGAGACAGAGCATGAATGGGGGAGGGGCAGAGAGAGAGGGAAACACAGAATCGGAAACAGGCTCCAGGCTCCGAGCCATCAGCCCAGAGCCCGACGCGGGGCTCGAACTCACGGACCGCGAGATCGTGACCTGGCTGAAGTCGGACGCTTAACCGACTGCGCCACCCAGGCGCCCCAGTGGCTCATAATATTTTAAAAATAGTATGACATTGTTTTCTTATTTAATAGAAAAGCACAAAGAAACAAAAAAGTGTATCACATTCTCTCAACCCTGATAGCCTACACTGAACAGTTTGTAAAATTAAAAACACATCTGTGAGATTAGGAAATTCGTGCTACAAAAAGTTACAAAATAAAAAGTGAAAGTTGAGAGCCACCCACACTTTCCTAGTTTATTCTTCCCAAGGCTAAATGCCTTTAATTTCTAGTGAATCCTTCAAAACATGCAAAATCACTTACATATATGTATTTCTATCTTTCTAATTTTTGTGTTTTTTTTTTTAAATACAAAACAGATCAGTATATAGAGTTATTTATGTTGCTTTTTTGTTTTGTTTGTTGTATTTGGGGGATCATTCCTTAACTGCAAGGTAAATGTATCTTTTGAACAGCTGCGTAAAAAGTCATTTGTTAGGATGTGCCATAATTTACTTAGTTCCCTGTGATGGATATTCTGATTGTTTCCAGGGTTTTGCTTGTTTATTATGCAGTTTTGATTCTACTATTATCAATAATGTTGCAAAAATCATCTTTGTACTTATCTTAACAAGTCCTGCCAGCATATCCATAGAGAAAATCTTAAGCATTGGGGATTGGATTACAGGGTGTATGTGTTTTACATGTTGGTAGAAATCGCCAAATCATCATCCAGAACGGTTACACCAAATACCATTACAACAAAAGTGTTTGAGAGTGCTTGTTTCCTAAAATTCCACAAGCATTAGTTATCAGGCTTTTTAGGTGTTGCCAATCAAATAAATTAAAATTGTTATCTTGTTCTGATTTGCATTTACTTTATTATGAATGAATTTGAGATAGTTTTGAAATGTTCATTGGCTGTTTGTAGTTTTTCCTTGAAACTGTTCATTCATTCACTGTATTTTTTTCCTCCTAGGCTGTTCATCTTTTTTAATAACTGTCACTAGAATTTGTGTGAATAGATAACATTTATTGAGCAAGGAATTACATTGCTTGGATAATTTATTCAACTAATTACCTAATAATGAACAGTTAGAATGTTTAGAATATCACACTACAGTTTCAAGCTTCATGTACTTGCATCTTTATGCTCTGAATAAAATATGTCTTTAAGTTAGATTTCCAGAAGTAGAATTGCTGGTTTAAAGCCCAATTCCTTGTCAAAACATTCAAAATAGCATTGTTTGATGGGGGAATAGTCCAAGTTAGGAAGTGGGAGCAAAGAAAGAGGCACTAAATAGGAGATCCTGATTGCAAGGCTAATCTGCTCTAAATTAGAATTGAACTAAAAGGCTAATTGGTGATGTTATCATCCTAGCTGCTTTCATCAATAAGTTTCTTAAAATCCTGAATCTCCTTTGCTATTTGGTGCCTCCTGGGCGTCTGCAAATTCTCTGGAAGGAAAAAAAGAAAAAATGTCATTTTCAAGTGAAATAATAGTATTAAAACATAATCATACGCACATTTTGAATCATTGTATGGCCATGCAGTTTTAATGTTGGCTTTGCATTTCTGTTTACAATTATCTGGGTGGTGCACATGGTTTAAAGGAACATTTGGCATTAAGGTAATTTATGAATTTAAATTGATTGGAGGAAAGTAGTGGGAGACTTGAATAAGCTTACCTATAGGACTGGTTCAGTTTAAGAACCTGAGTTCAAGCTGAGTTCAAGAGAAGCTGTGCACAAAGCAATCCATTAAATTAGGATAATTTAGGAAGTGATTTGGGGGAGGATGAATTGCATAAATCTTGTCTTTGTACCTAATAACTGTTTCATTAGCAGGTAGTATAGTAGAAAATACAGAGCAAAGAAATTTACATTTCTGATTGGAGTTATAATTGGACTAGGATACCAGTTCAGGCCAAATTGCATTAATGACCACAATGCCAACCTTAGTTTTACAGGGGTTATTAGGTAACACTACGTTAAACCAGGCTTTCCAGGATTACTTGGGCAGTATGAGGTCTGCCTTGATATCTGCAAAGTTAAGAAGTGAAGTTATTCTCACCACTTTGTACAATATTATTACCTGAACAGACGTTTTGTGCATTCATATTTTTGACAGACAAAATCAAATAGGCAAAAATTGGTTTGCTCTCATTTTTTGTTCTAATATGCATTTATTATGAATATATATATATACACACATATAATGTTAATAATGTTAATCTATTTTTTTTTTTTTTTTTTTTTTACCAGCGTTACTTTTTTTTTTAATGTTTATTTTTGAGAGAGAGAGAGAGAGAGATTGAAAGAGAGAACATGATTAGGCAAGGGGCAGAGAGAGAGGGAGATACAGAATCCGAAGCAGGCTCCAGGTTTTGAGCTGTCAGTGCAGAGCCTGATGTGGGGCTCCAGCTCACAAATGAGAGATCATGACCTGAGCCGAAGTCAGACGCTTAACTGAGTCACTCAGGCACCCCTCCTTTTGAAAACAATCCAAGATAACAAAACCCTTTCTTTTGAAAACAATCCTTGAAAACACCCTTTCTTTTGAAAACAATCCAAGATAAAAATCTGCCATTTAAATTTTCTATTGTCTTTGTTACCTCCACAAGTATATTCAGTTTTACATACTTACAACAATGTTATAGCTAGCGTTTTGAATTTTACATTTCATTTAACATATACCATAATTATTTTCCCATTTTGTTTGTCTGTTTTTATTCTTAATGTTTATTTATTTTTGAGAGAGAGACGACAGAGTGCAAGCAGGGGAGGGTCAGAGAGAGCGGGAGACACAGAATCCAAAGCAGGCTCCAGGCTCTGAGCTGTCAGCACAGAGCCTGACGCAGGGCTCAAACATGAATGGGGAGTTTGTGACCTGAGCCAAAGTCAGATGCTTAACCGACTGAGCCACCCAGGCACCCCAATCTGTTTTTATTCTGATTTTCTGTTGCGTCATGCATTTTCCCTTGACCACCATCATGTAACCAATGTTTGCGTAGGTATGTGAGTCCACACATTTTTCTCCATAACTATGTAAGCATTTACAAAGATATAGATACATGCATACACATATAAATAAATATATAAAATATATATTAAAAGATTGTTAATTGTCATTTACTTTTACAGAAGTATGGTCATAAATTATATCTATTTCTCAGTTACATCCTTTCTTGTTTAATTCATTAGGACAGCCGGACAGATCAACTTGATTTTTTTTTTTAACATGAAATTTATTGTCAAATTGGTTTCCATACAACACCCAGTGCTCATCCCAACAGGTGCCCTCCTCCATGCCCATCACCCACTTTCCCCTCCCGCCTACCCACCACCAACCCTTAGTTTATTCTCAGTTTTTAAGAGTCTCTGATGGTTTGCCTCCCTCCCTCTCTCTCTTTTTTTTCTTCCCTTCCCCTCTCCCATGGTCTTCTGTTAAGTTTCTCAGGATCCACGTAAGAGTGAAAACATATGGTATCTGTCTTTCTCTGTATGACTTATTTCACTTAGCATCACACTCTCCAGTTCCATCCACGTTGCTACAAAAGGCCATATTTTATTCTTTCTCATTGCCAAGTAGTATTCCATTGTATATATAAACCACAATTTCTTTATCCATTCATCAGCTGATGGACATTTAGGCTCTTTCCATAATTTGGCTATTGTTGAGAGTGCTGCTATAAACATTGGGGTACAAGTGCCCTATGCATCAGCACTCCTGTATCCTTTGGGTAAATTCCTAGCAATGCTATTGCTGGGTCATAGGGTAGGTCTATTTTTAATTTTTTGAGGAACCTCCACACTGTTTTCCAGAGTGGCTGCACCAGTTTGCATTCCCACCAACAGTGCAAGAGCATTCCTGTTTCTCCATATCCTCTCCAGCATCTATAGTCTCCTGATTTTAGCCACTCTGACTGGTGTGAGGTGGTATCTCAGTGTGGTTTTGATTTGTATTTCCCTGATGAGGAGTGATGTTGAGCATCTTTTCATGTGCCTGTTGGCCATCTGGATGTCTTCTTTAGAGAAGTGTCGATTCATGTTTTCTGCCCATTTCTTCACTGGGCTATTTGTTTTTCGGGTGTGGAGTTTGGTGAGTTCTTTATGGATTTTGGATACTAGCCCTTTGTCCGATATGTTGTTTGCAAATATCTTTTCCCATTCCGTTGGTTGCCTTTTAGTTTTGCTGATTGTTTCCTTTGCAGTGCAGAAGGTTTTTTCTTCATAAGGTCCCAGTAGTTCATTTTTGCTTTTAATTCCCTTGCCTTTGGAGATGTGTCAAGTAAGAAATTGTTGCGGCTGAGGTCAGAGAGGTTTTTTTCCTGCTTTCTCCTCTAGGGTTTTGATGGTTTCCTCTCTCACATTCAGGTCTTAATCCATTTTGAGTTTATTTTTGTGAATGGTGTAAGAAAGTGGTCTAGTTTCATTCTTCTGCATGTTGCTGTCCAGTTCTCCTAGCACCATTTGTTAAAGAGACTGTCTTTTTTCCATCGTATATTCTTTCCTGCTTTGTCAAAGATTAGTTGGCCATACATTTGTGGGTCCAATTCTGGAGTCTCTATTCTATTCCATTGCTCTATGTGTCTGTTTTTGTGCCAATACCATGCTGTCTTAATTATTACAGCTTTGTAGTAGAGGCTAAAGTCTGGGATTGTGATGCCTCCCGCTTTAGTCTTCTTCTTCAATATTTCTTTGGCTATTCGGGGTCTTTTGTGGTTCCATACAAATTTTAGGATTGCTTGTTCTAGCTTCGAGAAAAATGCTGGTGTAATTTTGATTGGGATTGCATTGAATGTGTAGATTGCTTTGGGTAGTATCAACATTTTAACAATATTTATTCTTCCAATCCATGAGCATGGAATGTTTTTCCATTTCTTTGTGTCTTCTTCAATTTCCTTCATAAGCTTTCTATAGTTTTCAGCATACAGATCTTTTGCATCTTTGGTTAGGTTTATTCCTAGGTATTTTATGATTCTTGGTGCAATTGTGAATGGGATCAGTTTCTTTATTTGTCTTTCTGTTGCTTCATTATTAGTGTATAAAAATGCAACTGATTCTGTACATTAATTTTGTATCCTGTGACTTTGCTGAATTCATGTATCAGTTCTAGCAAACTTTTGGTGGAGTCTATCGGGTTTTCCATGTATAATATCATGTCATCTGGAAAAATCAACTTGATTTTTTTAATAGCAACATAGTTAGCTATATTATAGATGTACACATTATTCATCAATAGAGGGTTCCTCCATTGATGGACTTTTAAGTTTTCAAGTTTGTTTTTAAGTTTACTTATTTTTTTTGGGGGGGGGAGGGGCAGAGAGAAGGGAGAGGGAGAATCCCAAGCAGCTCTGCACTATCAGGGCAGAGCCCGACGTGGGGCTCTATCTCATGAACCGTGAGATCATGATCTGAGCCAAAATCCAGAGTCGGAGACTCAACTGACTGAGCCACCCAGGTGCCCCAGTTCTCAAGTTTTTTGTTATTACAAACAATGCCACAATAAATATTCTTGGGGCACCTAGGTGGCTCAGTCAGCTAAGTGTCTGACTCTTGATTTTGGCTCAGGACATGATCTCACGGTTTGTGAATTCTAGCCCTGCACTGGGCTCTGCACTGACCGTGTGGAGCCTGCTCCAGATTCTCTGTCTCCCTCTTTCTCTGCCCCTCCCCTGCTCTCTCTCTCTCTCAAAAATAAAGAAACATTAAAAAATATTCTCACAGATTCATTCTTAGATTGTTAGGACTAAGATCCCTAGATCAGAGGGTATATATATTTTTTGTTTTTAATGTATAATGCCATATTACTTTAAAAAGCTGTGTGTAGACCTTATTTGGATCTTGATTCAAATAAACTATAAAATTGAGTATATTTATAAGACAACTGGAAATTTGAACACTGACTAGATAATTCATTAAATTAAGGAATGGGGGCATTTTTTAGGTGTGATAATGGTAGAGATACATACTGAAATATTTATGGATGAAATAATTTATTTCTACTAGAGGGAGAGAAGTGGACTGAAGCTGATATAATGGGAATTCATTATACCATTGTCTTCTTTTATATATGTTTGAAATTCATAATAATAATAATAAAAGCTACAAAAATTCATATTATATAATGTGTGAGAAAACCTGTTCCTTACATTTCCCTTAGCACCAGATATTATCACTTTTTTTATTTTTGTCAATCTCATGCATGAAAAAAGATATTTGTTGCTATAATTTGTATTTACCTTACTACTAGTGATGAGGAAAACAAAGGCAAGAGAAATGCAGCTTAAATTAAATCTCCTTACAGCTTGCAGCTCACTGATAGACACTTGAAACATACAGAACGTGACCTTCCTCAAGCAAGTCATGGCTGCCTTAGTGCCTTAATGTTTTTGTTTTTATTAAAGACTAAAAGTAACCTTATCTTAACAGCCAGCCCCTCAAGGTCCTGAAAGCCTTGCTTCCCAATTCCTTAGAAACTTACTTTATTTCTATCTCCCTCCCTCCACAAACCTAAAAATATATAATCATTCACTCCTCACAGCCCCAGTTGTGCAGCTCTTTCTGCCCACGGGTCCTGTCCCCGTGATTTAATAAAATCACTTTTTCACACCAAAGATGTCTCAAGAATCCTTTCTTCGCCATTTGCTCACGAACCTCATCACTAGATTATCTTGAGAAAGTGTAAAGCTTCCTTACTGGCAGCTAGCAGCCAGGCCATGATGCTCTCAAAAGAACATAAACAAACTCACTAGACTATAAGTAAGAGGTACACAAGGCTACTCTGTGACCATTTCTAGAACAAGACATAAAAACAATAAAATATCCTCTACTTCTGACTTAACTGAGTGACAGCTGCTCCTTTACCAATGACAACAGGTGCCTTGCTTTAATCCTCCTACTTCCAGATAAAAATTGTTCAGCTATCCAGCCACTAAATTGCCCCAACTTTTTGACAACCTCCAATCCATAACTGGTCCTTACTTCTTTGACTTTTCAGGGAATAATCTAGTACAAGTCCAAATAATATGAGAAACTCCTTCCGAGGTTCTCTTGCTGAGGCCTCTACAGGTTCCTCTGGAGTACTTTCTCCCTTGCTGTGGGAAGGTAAATCTAACTTTTTTATTATGGATATTGTTATGCCCAGAATTTGTGATCCCCAAAGACCACTAGGGAGCCGAGTCTGATGCAAAAGCAAAGAGCCTTTATTCGAGCTAGCTCGAGCTCAATCCCCTACCTGCACCGACGCAGCGGTGAGATACCAGGGAAAGAGAGCGAGTTTCAAAAGGACAAAGGTTTTATTGGGGCCTAGGGGCAGTTGGTGAGGTAATGGCTATGGCCTCAGCTGATTGGCTGGGGAAGGGTCCTGGGGAAGGGTCCGAGTCCTGTTAGGCAGGTGAGGGGGGTGTTACTCAAGGGGAGGAGGTGTGGTCAAGGTGAAGGACACAGAACAAGATGGAGTCGGCTGGCGTAGGCCCGCCCTTTCAGATATTTTCCTGGAGGCCTTTGATCAGCGGGCTTTATTTAAAGCAATCTTGTCAAAGTTTATCATCCATTTGGATTTCCTCTTTTTTGGGACATTCTCCCAGTTCAGTGGGTAGTTCTGAAATTTTCCCTTTTGTTTGAGAGTCAGTCCCATTATTTACCTTCCCCATTCTTCTCTAGGAGCCATAGGTGCTACTTCTTAGAAGAGGTAAGAGATATGGATTATTATTCGAGTTGGATCACTGCGGGTTTGATGGCATTAGCAAGAGTCTTCAGGATCTTATTAATTCACCAGGAATGCTACTGGGAGCTAAGCTAAGTTGGATCTCTCCATTTGCTTCAGACTCTTCAGGTTATTTTCTTGGCCACCAGTCTAGTTTGGCTAATGTTGATGACGTGCGTGTATACCATTTATGCTCATTTCATTAGGTATTAAGGGAGAAAATTCATCTTAACTCGGAAGTCTGACATTTATATTAGATTTTGCTTTATATATTCATAAACTCTGATGTGAGATACATAAAAATGCAATACTTTTTTGTTAATTGTTCTTTTATTGATATGAAACACTACTACTTGTCTCTTTTAGTGCTTTCCTCTTGAATTCTACTGTTTGTTACATTAACATTGTAACATACATAACATAATCTTTTGTTTGGTGTGCTGGGAAAATATTTTGATCTTTAAACCCATGTGTTTTCATCCAGTATGTAACTCTCTATTCAGATGACTAGACTCTGAGTCATCCTCTGCCTTAAGGGAGGTTGTCCCAATAGAACCAGAATACAAAAGAGGCAAATTCTTGGCTTGCGAATTTCAAAGCTGGGGCCTAGGTGTAAGACACCCGGAGCCAGTTTCTTCCCCCTCACTCAGAGGAGAGAAGAACCAAGTCATCTTCTGTTTGGTCTATGCTATTTTCTTAGGTGTTACTTCTCTCTTTTGTGGGATGTGTGTGTGTGTGTGTGTGTGTGTGTGTGTGTGTGTGTGTGATTTTTGATGTTAGTTTTCCTCAAGTGTTTTGTCATTCTAGGTTGAGTATTCATCTTAATTTTTGACGTACCCTTTTAGCCTATTGTGAGTGCTGAATCTATTACATCTTTTTTTTTAATACTTATTTTTGAGAGAGAGAGAGAGAGAGAGAGACAGGCAGAGCATAAGCAGGGGAGGGGCAGCGAGAGAGGGAGACATAGAGTCCCAAGCAGGCTCTAGGCTCTGAGCTATCAGCACAGAGCCTGATGCAGGGCTCGAATTCACAAGCTGTGAGATCATGACCTGAGCCAAAGTTGGACACTTAACCTACTGAGCCACCCAGATGCCCCTGTATATCACATCTTGTTGCCAGGAAAGAATTTGGACTTGTTGCTGGATGGGATATATTCTTTAGTATCTAGAATGAGAACTGGGGACAACCGTATTATTACCATGGGCACTGCAATGCTTTGCCTCTTTTAGGTGCTTCTATTGACATTTCTTTTACTGCAGTTGCTTGACAAAAGCTGGGGAGGATTACCTTACCAGTTGCCCATGTCTTGTTCTGATTTCCCCATATCCACTGTCTCTGGGGCTGGAGAAACTTAAAGTTGCTCTCACCTTTTGCTTCAGTTTTTTTCTCTGCAGACTACTCAGCCTAATCTGGAGCCAATGCAGAGTTAGTTAGGGGGTATAGTCCCCCCCACCCCCAACACTGCTTTTTGTCAGGGTTGGAAATGCACAGTCTGGGATGCTTCCAACCAGGGGAAGGACTAAGATGCTGAAAGAGTCAGTTTTTATAACTGAACAGCATCTCCTCTGGCCCAGTTCCATGCTTGAGCAGTTCCAGGATCTGGATCCCCTGGGTATTCTGGAGGGTTCTTGGATTTTGTTCCAAATCCCTTCTCCAGCTCCCTGGGGGCTGAGGGAGTCTACCCAGTGCTTCAAGTGTGCAGAATGTGCCTTATTTTGATAAGATATATTTTCCTGGGGGAAGATCAGGACTGGACACATGCTGCTTTGTCCCTGACTGTTTCAGGTGGATTTCTGCAACTGGTAGGCAGATATGACTTCCAACTAAGTTGGTGCCCACCTGTGTCCATTGCTCTTCTCTTTAGGAGACCCTTGCTTTTTGGTTAATGGGAGCTGCTGCTGACACTTGGGCAGCTTTTTGTTTGGGAAGTTAGAAATGGTAAACAGGCAAGATGGGTAACTGTAGGCCTTTCCCCAGGGCCAGGTATTAGCATTGCAGATATGGCTCTTCAGTTCTAGTTAGTAAGGTGATGCCCAGGGAGAGAAGGAATTGTGCCAACTAAAGAAAGATTCTTTCTTATTTATGATTTTCCCCACCAGCAGGAGGTTTTCAAAGCACTGCATCTGTTTTAGAAGGCTCTGTGCTAATTATCATTATAATAATTATTATAATCGTAATGTGAATTTAAATTTCATTCATAATCTCAGGTGTGCATAAAATGTAATTTTATTTATTTTTAGTACCTCTTCAATTTCTGACTCTGCATCCTCATTCTGCATAATGGAAGACAACTCCTTGCCAACTGAGGTTGGACCCCAGTAATCTTGGTCAGCCTCTGCTAACAAACTTGGACATTGTCCAACTCCCCCAGATTCAGTGATGGCCTTTACTGGAGCCTGCTTCAAACTTTGCTCATTGCCCTATAAAAGAATTTTGAACATCTATGTAACTCCTTGCTCAATTTTTAATTGACATTTAAACTTTTCATCATAAATTTAAATCATTATAAAAGATTTATTAGCATACTGCATATATTGATATTTAAAAATCGAACTATTATCCCATACTTTTAAATATATATAAATACTATAACAATTTAATTTAATTTAATTTAATTTAATTAAAAATACCTTAGGGGCACCTGGGTGGCTCAGTCCATTAAGTGTCCAACTCTTGGTTTTGGCTCAGGTCATGGTCTCATGGTCATGAGATGGAACACCAAGTCAGGCTCTGCTCTGGTCATGGAACGTGCTTAAGGTTTTCTCTCTCTTTCCCTCTGACCCTCTCCCTTGCTCATGTGTATGCTCGTGCTCCCTCTCTCTCTCAAAAAAAAAAAAGTTAAAAAAAATACCTTAATATTTTGGAGTGCTTGGATGGCTCAGCCAGTTGAACATCTAGCTTAGGTTCAGGTCATGCTCTCTCGGTTCATGGGTTTGAGCCTCGCCATCCGGCTCTGTGCTGACAGCTCAGAGCCTGGAGCCTGCTTCAGATTCTCTGCCTTCACCTTTCTCTGCCCCTCCCCTGCTTACATTCTCTCTCTCTCTCTCTCAAAAATAAATCATTAAAAAAAATTTTTTAATACCTTAATATTTTAAGAGGAGGAACCAGGTAAAGATGCCTGCTTTCACCACTTTTGTTAAGCATTATACTTGAGGTCCTATCCAGAGTAATAAAGCAAGGCAAAGAAAAATAAAAAGGTTGCAGATTGGAAATAAAGAAGTAAAACTGCCTTGAGACGGGCTTTCAGGTGGCCCTGGTCGGGGAAGAGGAGTTGCATATATCGCTTCAGCTGGCATTTTGTGAGATGGCTGCTGATATTTCTGAATCCAGTGGGCATGATTGCAAAGGAGAGCCGAGGGGCAATACCAAGTTACATGAAGACTACCCACTTTGAGTCCTCTACTGTGGAGTCTGTTCATTACTAACAGAGTACTGTGAATATATGCCTGATGTCGCTAAATGTCGACAGTGGTTAGAGAAGAATTTTCCAAGTGAGTTTGCAAAACTTACTGTAGAAAATTCGCCCAAACAAGAAGCTGGAGGTAGTGAGGGTCAAGGCACAGCAGGGGAAGAAGAAAAGAAGAAAAGCAGAAGAGAGGTGGAAGGGGTCAAATAGAGCAAAAAAAGAAGACTGTACCACAAAAGGTTATGATAGCCAAAATTCCCAGAGCAAAGAAGAAATAGGTAACAAGAGTATGTGGCCTTGCAACTGTGAAATTGATCTAAAAGAAGCACAAAGATATTTTGCTCAAAAAGTCTCCTGTGGTGCCTCAGTAACAGGAGAGGATGAAATCATCATTCAGGGAGACTTTACAGATGACATAATTGATGTCATTCAGGAAAAATGGCCAGAGGTGGATGATGATAGCATCAAAGATGTTGGAGAAGTAAAGAAGTGATTTTGAAAATTTCTTTCTAGGGGCGCCTGGGTGGCTCAGTCGGTTAAGCGTCTGACTTCAGCTCAGGTAATGATCTCACGGTCTGTGAGTTCGAGCCCCACGTCGGGCTCTGTGCTGACAGCTGGGAGCCTGGAGCCTGCTTTGGATTCTGTGTCTCCCTCTCTCTCTGACCCTCCCCCGTTCATGCTCTGTCTCTCTCTGTCTCAAAAATAAATAAACATTTTTAAAAAACGAAAAAAAAAGAAATTTCTCTCTATTTAATGATTTGAACTGAGAGTTGATATGGCCAAAGGGAGAGAGGCCTTTTAAAAAAATGTATATTTATCCTACAGTAAAACTGTAGACTACCCTCACCCTTGGCATTTTCACCGTTCTGTTCTGTATCTGTTCTGTATCTGTTTTTTTTTTTTTTTTTTTTTTTATTGCCAAAGTCTAATAAACAGGGGAGACTGTCATGCTTATGCATGAAACAGAATTTAGTCAAATAAAAATTTTTGGTCATTTGGTACTGACTTTTCTCTTTCTCTTTTTAACTTTTTATTTTTGAAAAACATTCGATTTTTTTTTGTGCAAAGCCTTTCTGTTTACTACCTTAAAATAATCATGATTTAATGAGTTAATTTTCTTAAAAATAGTCATGATTTAATTAAATCATGATTTAAAGCTGAGTAATGTTTTAAAGAATTTGAATTTTGGCTTCATCACCATTAATGATTATCTCCTTGCTTCTTTGGTGTGATAGTTTTGAGATGCTTGGGCATCTAATAGATTTGTGGTTGAATTTGCCTCATTGTTACCAAACAAGTCCACTTGGTGGTCACATTAACTTAACGTTGGTAGGAGTTGTTCAGTTCTGGAGATTATTTGGTAAAGTATACTAAAGCCTTAAAACCATCTGTAGTCTAACCCAGTAAGCCACTTAGTTGACATTATCCTAAAGATAGAATCATTCTTGCTTAGAACTGTGGGTGAGGGTGTTCATCACAATGTTACTTATAAAGAAATTGCAACTGATATAAATGAACAATTGGGAAATGGTTAGAGAATGATGGTGTACCATATGGTAGAATTTTCAGATATTTTTAAATATTTTCCAAGGGTACTTTGGAAACATGTTTGATGATGTTAAGTAGGGGGTCGGATCCCAAATCTGTTTTATGCATTATTATCACCATTGTTTTGAGTGAAAGACCATTCAAAGATGCTGCAAGTTCTTGTTCTAGCTATAAATTCTGAGAGTAAAATTCTACCCAACTGAAAAGAATATACACCCATGCTGTCTCTATATATATAGGTAGTCTGGGAAATAACAATTGAAATGAGTCTTTCTCAAGAGAAACAGTGACAATGAATTTTAATGAATGCACTAAATGAATTTAAACTTTGTTTTTATAAGGGTCTTAAATCAGGTGCTACAAATAGAAAAGAAGACTCCTGGTATTTTAAATTGCTATAGACACCTTTAAGAAAGTTAGAACCCATTGTTTATTGCCCTGCAAATTACAACCTTGAATAAATGAGTGGTTTTTTTAAATAATTAAAATCTTAGAAAAAATGTGTAATAAAGATACAAATTAAGAAAATGAAATTCTGCATTAACTGTGAATTTTACTAAATATGAATATCTGATGAAGCAAATTTATCCATCAAGACCATTTGGTACGTGTTGTATATGTATTCTGTTAGTGTTGGAAGATGTGTATGTGCCTGTATCAACCATGTGACTTCATGTAAAGATTCTGAATGTTCACAGTTCTTGGCAAATGCAGTTTAAATCCATATAAAGCCAGTAGTGGATGTTACTGCAGGATAGGGTAATGGAGGGTTAAAATTGTCCTAGTGTAAACAAGCAAGCAAAAAAAAAGAAGTAAAACTGTCTTAATTCACAAATGAAGACCACTCAAGTGAAAATAGGCTATTTATTCAGAATTTGTTATAGCAGGTAGCCACAAACACTTGGCTTTGGGAGAGACTAAGAGTCAGACAGGGGCCAGGAAAGTTTTCTAATGAAAAAAAGGGAAAGCTTTCAGCATGCACTGATTGAAGGCTCTTGGCATGGGGAAGCTAGAGATGGGTTAACTAGAAGTCGGCATCTTATGTGATGGTTTGGGGAGCATATTTATCTTTTTCTCGTTGGTCTTGAGTTAGAAGCAAGATAAAAGAAATAGGGAAGTTGGCTGTCACTGATCGAGTTCTGACCATTCTGGGTTGATTGCTTCAGAGGTTGTAATTTGGCTTCCTAGAGTGGTTGCTGCAGGGGTTGTGGGTCAGAGTTCTGTTGTTATATATGGTCTGGCTTTTGTCTGTTTGTATATCCAGTCATTCAGACAACATGAACATATATGTAGAAAATCCAGAAGAATCTACAAAAACACTTTAATAAGTGAGTTTAGCAAGGTCTCATGATATAAGGTCATTACATAAAAATTAATTCTATGGAAATAATTAATTCATAGAAATAGAAGCAGATTAGTAGTTGCCAGGGGCTGGGAGGGTGGAAATGGGGTGGAATAAGTATGGAGTTTCTTTTTTTTTTTATGTAGGCTCCATGACCAGTGCAAAACTCAACATGGGCTTGAACTCAAAACCCCAATATCAAGACCTGAGCTGAGATCGAGTCAGATGCTTAACTGACTGAGCTACCCAGGCACCCTGAGTATAGAGCTTCTTTTTGGAGTGATGTAGATGTTATGGAATTAGATAGTGATAATGACTGCACCACCTTGTGAATATACTAAAACCACTGAACTATATTCTTTAAAAGGGTGAATATTATGGTATATTATGGTATGTGAATATTATGGTATGTGAATTATATTTCAATAAAAAGCTTTAATTGTATTTATATATAGTAGCAATAAGCAATTGAAATTGAAAATGTAAATAAATCACATATAGTAGCATCAATAGATATGAAATACTAAGGGATAAATTCAACTAAATATGTGCAAGACCTGTACACTGAAAACTTTAAACAGTGTAAAATTTCAGAGAAATTAAAGAAGACGTAAATAAATGGAGAAATAAACTATATTCATGAATTCAAAGATTCAGTATTATTATGATGTCAGTTCTCTGCAAATTGATTTATATAGAGTCAATGCAGCCCTAATCCTGGCAGGCTTTGTTTTGTAGACTAACTAGCTGATTCTAATACGATTCAGAGGAGAAAAAACAGTTTTGAAGAAGAAAAGTTGGAGGATAGAGGGATCTGCATACACCCTGCCAGGTTCTACCACTTATTAGCTGTATGTCCTTGATCAAGCCTTTTCACCATCCTGGCCTTGGTTTCTTGATCAGTGAAAAGGGAATAATAATAGTATTTAAGACTTACATAGGATTTCTGAGAGGATTAACTGAGATGATACATATAAAGCACTTAGGAAAGTACTTGGAACACAGTAAGCCTTCAAATGTATTGTTACTGTTGTTGTCTCTTCCTTGACCAGGCTGGGCATTCAGGGGATGTACAGGGGAGCTTCTGGAAACCCAAGCGTTCTCCCTGCCTCCTTGCCCAGATGTAGCATGCTGCCCTTTTTACTGCATGCCCCTGTCCACTGGTACAGGAGACATCTATGGGGTACTACTCTCAAATGCCACACTAGAGGTGGTACACTTGTCTTATTCTTGAGTCCCTCAAATTTCGGTCGGCATTTTGTTGCCTTCTCCCTCTGCCATAAAGCTACATATAGGGAAGCTGGTGTGGAGCTTGAAGCTACATTGCTTCTCATTTTCTTTGTCTTCTACCCATCTCACATCTGTGGAACTTTGTAGTCTTAGGCTAGGAAGAAAAACCAGTTTCCCCTGTTTGCATGGCCTCAAAAATGATTTCTGTCTCTCACCTGTTAAACATTAGGAAGTGGTGCCTTTGTTCAACAAGGCAGTCATTAGCTCAACATGCTAATTTTTAAAAACTGAATTGGAAGTTTACCTGTAGTGAAATGTGTAAATCTTAACAGTATAATTCAATGAAATTTGACAACCAACACGCCAATAAAGATACAGATTTCCGCTGCCCCAGAAAGTTCCTTCTTGCCACATTCTAGTCAATCCTCAACCACCTTTTCCTAATAGGATACCACGGGTTCTGATTTTTATTGACATTGACGGTTTTAGCTCCTAGGTAAGGCAACTATATCAGGTCTGAGGGAGCAATAAGCCATCTAACGTTTTGAAATAACCACAACAGGGGCACCTGGGTGGCTCAGTCGGTTGAGCGTCCGACTTCGGCTCAGGTCATGATCTCACGGTCCGTGAGTTCGAGCCCCGCGTTGGGCTCTGGGCTGATGGCTCAGAGCCTGGAGCCTGCTTCCGATTCTGTGTCTCCCTCTCTCTCTGCCCCTCCCCCGTTCATGCTCTATCTCTCTCTGTCTCAAAAATAAATAAAACGTTAAAAAAAAAATAAAATAACAAGTGAATGTAAAGTGGACACGTGAAAAATCTAACTTGGAGAAATTTCCCGAAGCATACAAAAGCTATAGTTTTTCTTTTTGCCAGCTGAAGGATGCCCAGTGTGGCAACTACATAAGTACAGTATACAATTCACCTGGGCTGCTGGTTTTGCAATTATGAAATTCTTGGCAGATTTTTCAAATTGGGGGTGGTGTGGGGATTGCATTGCTTCTATTTTCTGCTTATAGCGAGACTTCATTAATATTTTAACTATGGCACTATTTCAAATGTGTGTCATTTTTTAAAAAGTTTGTTTATTTTGAGAGAGAGCGCATGTGAGCGGAGGAGGGGCAGAGAGAGAAAGGGAGAGAGAGAATCCCAGGCAGGCTCTGTGCACTCAGCACAGAGCCTGATGCTGGGCTCAATCCCGTGACCCTGGGATCATGACCTGAACTGAAATCAAGAGTCGGTTGCTTAATGGACTGAGCCACCCAGGCTCCCCAAAACTCACTCTTTAAAATTTTTTTCTTTTTAAACTGAGAATAAACTGAGGGTTGATGGGGGGTGGGAGGGAGGGGAAAGTGGGTGATGGGCATTGAGGAGGGCACCTGTTGGGATGAGCACTGGGTGTTGTACGGAAACCGATTTGACAATAAATTTCATATTAAAATTTTTTTTTCTTTTTAAATGTTTATTTTTGAGAGAGAGAGAGAGAGAGAGAGAGAGAGAGAGAGAGAGATTGAGAGAATGCGAGTGGGAGAAGGGCAGAGAGCAAGGGAGACACAGAATCTGAAGCAGGCTCCAGGCTCCGAGTTGTCAGCACAGAGCCCAATGTGGGGCTTGAACTCAGGAACTGTGAGATCGTGACCTGAGCCGAAGTCAGATGCTTTACTGACTGAGCCACCCAGGTGCCCCAGAAAGTCACTCTTTTAAAGTGTACAATTTAGCATTCTTATATTCTTTATAGAGCAGTGCTCCATCACTACTATCTCCCAGAATTTTTTTCATCACCCCAAAAGAAATTCTGTACCTGTTAGTAATCATGCCCCATTTCCTTTTTTTCAGTCCTTACTGACTGCTAATTTATTTTGTGTCTCTGTGGATTGGTCTATTGTGGACATTTCATATAAGTAGAACTACACAATATGTGACCTTTTGTGTCTGGCTTTTGTCAGTTAGCATTATGTTTTCAGGGTTCATCCATATTGTAACATGTATCAGTACTTTGCTCCTTTTTATGACTAAATAATATTCCATTATATTGATATAGCACATTTTGTTTTTCTGTTCCTCAATGATAGACATTTGGGTTGCTTCTATTCTATTTCTTCTTGAGTCAATTTTGGTAGTTTTTGTCTACTTCTATTTCTTCTTGAGTCGATTTTAGTAGTTTTTCCATTTTGTTTCATCTAGGTTACCTAATTTGTTGACATACGTAGTATTTCCTTATAATTCATTTTATTTCTGTGAGGTCAGTAATGATGTCCCCTCTTTAGTAATTTGAGTTTTCTTTCTCTCTTTTTCTTGGTCAGCTAGCTTTACTTGTCAATTTTATTTGTCTTTGCAAAGAACCAACTTTCAGTCTCATTGATTTGCTCTATTGTTTTCTATTCTCTATTTCATTTATTTTTTGCTCTAATTATTATTTATTTCCTTCTGCTTGCCTTAGGTTTAGTTTGCTCTTCTTTTTCTAGTATTTTAAGGTAGAAAGTTAGTTGAGGTTTTTCTTATTTTTAAATATATATATTTATAGCTATATAAATTTCCCTGTAAGCAATGCCTTAGAGGGAATGTATGGCATAGATTTTGGCATGTTGTGTTTTAATGTTCATTTATAGCTAAGTACTTTCTAATTTCCCTTGTGACTTCTTCTTTGACCCATTGAGGTTTTTTTTTTTTAAGGAGTGTGTTGTTTAATTTTCACTTACTTGTGAATCCCAATTTTTCCCCTGTATTTCTAATTTTATTCCATTGTAGTCAGAGAACATACTTTTAAATTTGTTCAGACTTGTTTTATGGCCCAACATATTTTTTTTAATCCTGGGTAATATACCATGTGCACTTGAGAAGATTATGTAATCCACTGTTATTGGATGAATGTTCTCTATGGATACCTGTTAGATATATTAGCTTATACTGTTGTTCAAGTCTTCTATTTCTCTGTTGATCTTCTATCTAGATGTTCTATTATTCAAAGTGGAGTATCAAAGTCTCCAACTATACATTCAATTGTCTGTTTATCTCTTCAGTTCTTTCAGTTTTTACATTATGTATTTGGCCAATAATCCTCTTTTGTTTTTAATGAACTTACCTGTACTGTAAATTTGTGGTAATGAACAGACTGATGTTATTTTGAGGTTATGTTGTTCTTACTTTTTGATAGTCATCAATCCTTTCTTCAACAAAATGATGAGAATAGTAAGTGGTGACAGTATATTTATATTAAGTGTCCTCAACTTGGCAAAATGAAAGTTGACATCCCTATGCCTGTACTCTTCCTTTTTTTACTTTGTTTTAAAATTTACAGTAGAGTAGCTTTTTTAAAATGTACAGTACTATCAGTTTTAATACATGAACAGATCCCTGAAACCACCATTGTAATCAGAATCAGAACAGTCCTATCACTTTTTTTATGGGTTGAATTATATCCTTCCCTCTGCAACCCCCACAAAGATATGTTGAAGTCCTAACTTCCAGTACTTGTGATTGTGACCTTATTTGGAGTCTTTGGAGATGTAATCAAGTTAAGATGAGGCCATTAGGATGGGCTCAAATCCAATATAACTGGTGTCTTTTAAAAAAGAGGAAAACACCAGGATGAAGAAAGAAGCAGATATTGGAGTCATGTGAAGAAAGAAGCAGATATTGGAGTTATGCTGTCACAAGCCAAGGAATGCAAGGATGGGACTACTAGGAACTGGAAGAGATAAGTAAGGTCCTCTCCTACTGGTTTCAGAAAGGAGCATCACCATGGTAATACCTTGTTTTCAGATTTCTAACTGTGAGAGAACTGTGAGAGAATAAATTTTGGTTGCTGTAAGACAACCAATTTTGTGGTACTGTGTTGTCAGCCCTAGGAAACTACCACATGCCCCCAAACACTCCATTATGGACTTCTTTATGGAGATAACCTCCCCTGATGCCAACCTGGCCACCACTGAAGTGATATCACCAGTAGTTTGTCTTATCACATATGTCATATAAATAGAATCATGTTGTTTATAGCCTTTTGAGATGGGCTTTCAGAGAGCATACCTTTGCGATTTATCTAGGCACTATTGATACATACCGAGTTATATTCCATCGTGTGGATGTACCAGTTTATTCATTCACCTAATTGAAGGGCATTTGGATTGTTTTCAATTTGGGCAATTATGAATACAGCTGCCTAAACTTTTTTTGGAAAACATTAGTTTTCGTTTCTCTAGGGTAAATGCCCAAGAGTGCGATTGCTGGTTCATATGGTAAGAATATTTTTAGATTTATAAGAAACTGCCAAACTGTTTTCTAGATTGACTGTGTCATTTTGTATTCCCACCTGCAATGTATGATGGTTTGACTTGCTCTCCTTTGCATCATTGTCAGCACTTGGAATTATAAGTACTTTTTATTTTAGCCATTCAAATAAATGTGCAATGGTATGTATCATGGTTTTTTCCTAAGTTTATTTATTTTCTTTTGAGAGAGAGGGAGAGAGAGTGCATGTGTAAGTGGGGGAGGGGCAGAGAGAGAGAGAGAGGGGGAGAGAGAGAATCCCAAGCAGGCTCTGTGCTGTCAGTGTGGAACCCAGTGTGGGGCTTGATCTCATGAGCCCAAGATCCTGGTCTCAGTTGAAAATAAGAGTAGGATGCTTAACCAACTGAACCACCCAGGTTCCCCAACATCATGGTTTTAAATTGCTTTCCCCTTAATGGCATATGATGTTGAGTGTCTTTTCATATGCTTATTTTCTATTTGTATATCCTATTTAGTTAAGTATGTGTTCAAGTGTTTTGCCCATTTTTAAGTTGAGTTGTTTTTGTTTTGTATTGGGACTTCTTTATATATTCTGGGCATAAGTCCATTCTTTTTGAGTATGTTATTTGCAAATACTTTCTCCCATTCTGTAGCTTCTCTCTTAATTTCAAACAGTATTTTTATAAAACAAATGCTTTTAATTTTAATGAAGTCCAATTTGTCAACTTAGTCTTTTGTGAATTGTATTTTTGGAGTTAAAACCAAGAATTATTTGTCTAATCCTACCTCATGAAGATTTTCTCCTATGTTTCATTCTGGAAGTTTTATAGTTTTAGGTCTATGATCCCTTTTGATTTACTTTAGTATCAGGGGTAAGGTTTAGGTTGATGTTCTTTTTTTTTTTTTTTTTTTATAATATAAATGTCCAATTGTTCTAATGCCATTTGTTGAAAGAAGTATCCTTTCATCTTTAATCGCCTTTGTGTCTTTTCAAAAATCAGCTTGCCATATTTGTGTGGGCCTATGTCTGAAAATATGCTACCAGAAAGGCCATATATTGTATGATTCTATCTGTGTGTACTCCCTTGCCAGTACCATTCTGTCTTGATTACTGTAACTGTATCATAAGTCTTAATATTGGATCATGTGGTTCTTCCAACTGTATACTTGTTTATCAAAATTATTTTGTCTTTTCCTACTTCCTATGCCCTTCCAATTAAATTTTAGAATCACTTGTTTATATCTACAAAAAAAATCCTGATGGGATTTTGATGGGAATTCTGTTAAATTTATAGGTCAGCTTGGGAGAATTGATATCTTTATTATGTTCAGTTTTACAATCCATGAATATAGTATGCCTCTCCATTTATGTAGGTTTTTAATTTATTTCATCAGCATTTTGTAGTTTTATCTTGAACATATTTTGTTAGTTTATACCTAATTTTTCATGTCAGGGAGGTTTTATAATGATATTTAAAGGAATTTTATTTTGTAATTACTCAATGCCAATATATAAAATGTAACTGTTTTTATTGATTTATTTAATTTATTTTTTTTTTAAGTAATCTTTACATCCAACATGGGGTTCGAACTCACAACCCGGAGATCAAGAGTCACATGCTCACCAACTGAGCCAGCCATGCACCCCAAGATATAACTGATTTTATTGTGTTTACTAGATATTTACATGCAAAATAATGGATTTGGACCCCTATCTCATATCACACACAAAAATTAACTCAAAATGGATCAAAGACCTAAATAGGATAGCTAGAACTTTTCATAGAAGAAAGTATCTTCATGACCTTGGGTTAGTTTTTTTTAGGCATGACACTAAATTCACAAGCAACTAAAGAAAACAAGATATGTTGGACTTTATTTATATCTGATAAGGGCATAATATCTAGAAAAACCAATTGCAGCATCTTTTGTGCTTCAGTGGACACAAATAAGAAAGTGAAATGAAAACCCATAGAATGGGAGAAAATATTTACAAATATGCAATCGAACATATGTCTCCAGAAAAATGAATGCTCATAGTAGCATTATTTATAATCGTCAAAAAGCGAATGGGGAGCCTATTTGGCTCAGTGGTTAAGTGTCTGACTCTTGATTTCGACTCAGGTCATGATCTTGTGGTTTGTGAGTTCCAGCCCCACATTAGGCTCCATGCTGGTAGTGTGGGCCCTTCTTGAAATTCTCTCTCTCTGCCCCTCCTCTGTTCTCTCTCTTTCTCAAAATAAATAAATAAACTTAAAAAAAGTGAAAATAACTCAAATGTCCATCAACTGATGATTACATAAATAAAATGTGGAATATCCATGGGATACAGTGGAATATTATTTAGCCATAAAAGGAAATAAGTACTGATACCTGCTACAACATTGATGAACCTTGAAAACATTGTCAGGAGAAGGAAGGCTGCATATTGTGTGATTCCATTTACATGAAATGTCCAGTTAAGGCAAATCCAGAGAGACATAAAGTAAATTAGTGGTTGTTGGGAGGAGGGAATGAGGAGTGACTCTGTGTAGGTAAATGGTTACTTGTTGGGGTGATTTCTGAAAGTATTCTGAAATTAGTGGTGATGGTTGTACAACTTTTTGAACATATTAAAAGCACTAAATTACATACTTTAGAAGGTGAATTTTATGTTATATGAGTTATATTTAAATAAAAGATTATGCCACTTCAAAAACATGTTTTAAGGTAAAATATATTTGACAAGACAAAGCTGAGTGTGTGCTGCTTGCTGGGATTTTCAGTGTGTTGGGGGCACAGTGTGGCTTTGCAGTCCTCTGCCTCACTTTTGGGCACATGTATTCACATGGAGGCAGCAGGAGAACAGGCTGTGAACCACAGTGATTTTGTTTTTCATTCTTTTTTTTTTTAATTTTCTTTTTTCTTTTTTAAAATTTACATCCAAATTAGTTAGCATATAGTGCAACAATGATTTCAGGAGTAGATTCCTTAATGCCCCTTACCCATTTAGCCAATCCCCCTTCCCACAACCCCTCCAGCAACCCTCAGTTTGTTCTCCATATTGATGAGTCTCTTCTGTTTTGTCCCCCTCCCTGTTTTTATATTATTTTTGTTTCCCTTCCCTTATGTTCATCTGTTTTGTCTCTTAAAGTCCTCATATGAGTGAAGTCTATGATTTTTGTCTTTCTTTGACTGACTAATTTCACTTAGCATAATACCCTCCAGTTCCATCCACGTAGTTGCAAATGGCAAGATTTCATTCTTTTTGATTGCCGAGTAATACTCCATTGTACATATATACCACATCTTCTTTATCCATTCATCCATCGATGGACATTTGGGCTATTTCCATACTTTGGCTATTGTTGATAGTGCTGCTATAAATATGGGGGTGCACGTGTCCCTTCGAAACAGCACACCTGTATCCCATGGATAAATGCCTAGTAGTGCAATTGCTGGGTCGTAGGGTAGTTCTATTTTTAGTTTTTTGAGGAACCTCATAACTGTTTTCCAGAGTGGCTGCACCAGCTTGCATTCCCACACAGTGATTTAAAAAAAAATGTTTCAATAAATAAAATATTTATTTATTTTGAGAGAGAGTGAGTGTGTGTGAGTGGAGGAGGGACAGGGAGAGAAAGGGAGAGAGAGAATCCCAAGCAGACTCCATGCTGTCAGCACAGAGCCCAGTGCAGGGCTCTATCCCACAACTGTGAGATCATGACCTGAGCCAAAACCAAGAGTTGCATACTTAACTGACTGAGCCACCCAGGCGTCCCCCACAGGATTTTGTTGACCATGTGCTCTTTGTGGTGGTACTGGTGGCAAAGGAATTCTGTTTCTGGGCCAGAGCAGTCCAGGTTCAATGGCCTCCTGGAATTCAGTGACTTCCAGCCTGTTCTGCTAAATGCTTAGGATTCTGGAGCTGTTCTGCGTGCATAGCAAGGCATGAGCGTTCCTGGCATACGGTATATGTGCTGCCATGAACCCGTCTGGCCTTGGGGTCCTTGGACAAAATGGCCTGTGTCTTCTTGCTGGACAAGGACTTGTTGGTGAGCTGTCAGGGCTCAACCCAAGCCAGAGAGAAGGGAGATGGAGAAGTGTAGTGTGCTGGTAAGGAGAGAATGGTGGTACAGAAGAGGATGGGATGAAGAAGGGAGCAGGAATGAGGAAAGGGGAGTAGAAGGGGTGAGGAGAGAGAGGGTGTAGGGATGAGGAGAGGGGAGGGGATAGAGACTGGTGGTGAGGAGAAGGATGGGGGCGAATAAGAGGGCGGGACTGAGAAGAGGTAGAGGAGTGTGTGACAAATGCAGTTAGAGTAGGGGTATATTTTCACACTTACTAGGAAACGTATAGCCAGGTCATTGCATTTATTAGTGAAAATTAGCTAAAATTTTTAAGTAAAAAATTTAAAAATTATTGAATGAAGAGGGGCGCCTGGCTGGCTCAGTTATAGAGCATGCAACTCTTGATCTCAGGGTTGTAAGTTCAAGGCCCACGTTGTGTGTGGAGCCTACTTTAAAAAAATTACTGAATAAAGAAAAGTATAGCTGATGGTGGTTAGGGCAAAAATTCTGAAGATGTGTGAATGATTAATGCCTGTGTAAAAGATAGAGTAAGTGGTTTTGGGGTCAGACCTCATTACATATTTTTGCTCTTCCACTTAACAGCTTTGACACTTTGGCTGGTCTCTCTTATCTTCCATTTTCCTATTTATAAAATGGGGTTAAATATATGTCTGGGATTTATTGTAAGGACTAAAGGGTAAATTTGTAGGTGAATGTGCTGGACTCTTGTGATCCATAAATGGTAGTTCCCTTCTACTGACTAGGACCATCTTGAATGAATCTTTGAAGAAGATAGCTCTAGTCCTTTCCCTAGGATAGCAAAGTCCTAGGGGCTTTGGCTGGTCCTGGGGGACCCCCTCTGGTCCTTGGACCTGACCTGCCTATGTCAGAAACATTGAACATTTTAATATACTTTTCTATGCATGTATTTTTTTTAATGTTTGTTTATTTTGAGAGAGAGAGCATGTGAGTAGGGGAGGGACAGAGAGAAAGATGGAGAGAGAGAATCCCAAGCAGGCTCCACACTCTGTGCAGAGACCAACGCAGAGCTTGAACCTATGAACAGTGAACCTATGAACAGTGTGAGATCTGAGCTAAAACCAAGAGTTGGATGCTTAACTAACTGAGCCACCCAGGTGCCCCTATATATGTATTTTTGATGTAGTTAGGATCATATAGTAGATATAATTTTATGTACTGCATTTTTTAAGTTAACAACACACTATAAATATTTTCTACTTTAATCTTAATCATAATCCTGATATTGATAAATAGACAGCTGAAGGAATAATAGCTTGAAGAAAAATCATATATTATTTCGATGAATGAGAGAAATAAAATATCGGTTAAAAAAATGAACTGATCTATTTGCAAGGCAGTGTGATTTAGTGGAAAGAATTAAATTGTTCGGGGCAGATGGAACTTATTTCAGAGTGCTGACTCCACTAGAAAGCATGACTTTAGTTTAGTCGCCTATTTATAGTGAGGTTGAAATTAATGTTTTACCAAACACTAATTAAAGAAGGCCTGAATAAATATGGAAACATATTGCGTTCATGCTGGAAGACTCAATATTGTTAATTCTCCCTAACTTGACCTAAAGAATTAAAGCAATCTCAACATCCCAGAAAGCTTCTGTAGAGTGAATATGCTCCCCACTCCCCCACAATTCATATGTTGAAACCTAATCCTCAGTGTGATAGTATTTGGCAGTGAGGCCTTTGGGAAGTGATTAGGTCATTAGTGTGGAGCTCTCATGAATGGGATTGGTGCCCTTACAAAAGAGACTCCAGAGGGCTCCCTTGCCTCTTCTGCCATGTGAGGATACAGCAAGGATATGGCCATCTGTGAAACTGGAAGCAGCTCTCACCAGACATTGAATCTGTAGGTGTCTTGATTGGACTTCCCAGCCTCCAGAAATGAGAGACATAAATTTGAGTTGTTTATAAGTCACCCAGTCTGTGATGATCTGCTAAAGCAGCCTGGAAGGACTAAGATAGCTTCTTTGTAGGTATAGCTGATTCTAAAATTTATATGGAAAGGAACTTGAAAGCCAAAACAGCTTTGAAAAAAGAACAGAATTGAAGGATTTCACTACCTGTTTTTAAGATACACCATAAGGCAACCAGTGTGATATTGGTGAAAGGAAAGTCACATAGACAAATGAAATATATATGCAATATAAAATCATAAATAGGGTCAACTGATTTTTGACAAAAATAGACCCTCATAAAGAGGATCAATTGATTTTTGATAAAAGTACAATAGCAGTCCAATGGACAAAGGATAGACAGTCTTTAGCAAATGGTGCTGGACCATTCACATGCAAAAAAGTAAGCCTTGACCTACACCTTATGCTGCATACAAAAATTAACTTGAATTGAATGATAGACCTAAGTGTAAGACCTAAAACTATAAAGTTCTTAGAAAGCAACAGGAAAATCTTTTTCCTGTTGAGTTAGGTAACTATCTCTTAGATATGACAACACAAGCTTGATCCATAAAGAAAAGCTGATAGAGGGGTGCCTGGGTGACTCAGTCGGTTAGGCGGCCGACTTTGGCTCGGGTCATGATCTCGCGGTCCGTGAGTTCGAGCCCCGCGTCGGGCTCTGTGCTGACAGCTCAGAGCCTGGAACCTGTTTCAGATTCTGTGTCTCCCTCTCTCTGACCCTCCCCCGTTCATGCTCTGTCTCTCTCTGTCTCAAAAATAAATAAACGTTAAAAAAAAAATTAAAAAAAAAAGAAAAGCTGATAGATTGGACCTCGTGAAAATGGAAAACATTTGCTTTGCAAATAACACTGTTAAGAGAATAGAAACCCAGTCCCATATTGGGAGAAAATATTTGCAAACACACATAAGAAAAATCATTTATATCTAAAATACTTAAAGAACTCTCAAAACTCAATAAAACTTAACCATATCAATTTAAAAAGCAGACAAAAGATTAGAACAGACTTTTCACCATAGAGGATATAAAGATGGCAAATAAGCAACTGAAAGATGCTCAACATCATTAGTAATAATTAAGACTACGACGAAATTGCCAGTAGCCGATCCATCCAGCCTTCCTGATGGCACAGCCTGGATGGTTGGCAGGACAACGCACAGCGACCCTCCAAATGGGAAGCTACTGGTATCCCTCCTGTTACTCATCATGGCCATCCCCATGGTCCAACTGGCACTGATGATTCAAAATAAACCCATAGAAGCAAACTTGGGGATATTTTCTGGGGATGACCCCCAGGACAAAAAAGAAACCTTATATCCAGCCTGTGCCACCCCTGCCTGCCCGTTCTCTACCTAAAGGAAGGATAGCCCCATATATTTCCCAGCCAAGGAGGGGGGCAAATGGGTTCAAAATCCCCACTCTGGCAACAAAGGAATGCATCCATGGATACAAGTTACTCCAACCTCTAGGCCCACTTGGCCCCCAGGAGGCATTCCAGAGCATAACTGGACCTGGTGGGTTAAGGTACAGAATGGTTCATTAGTTCCTAGGTATACATTTGACTCTCTGGGAGCGCATAAGGCGTGGGTTCCCAGGGCCCTCTTGGCTCCCTCCTGGCACCCCAGACCAAAGCAAATACTTTTGTTCCTTGTACTGCAAATGGTTCAAAGGAACAATTAAGAAGTCACGTCCCTGTAAATGTTCCACTTGAGGTGTTGAGAGTTAGATGACCTTTCATGAAAATAGCAAAGCAACTGCTTTATACAGTATAAATAAATGTAGATACATAATGAAAGTAGAATGAAGAAATCAATAAGCAAAAAGGCAGGAGGAAACATTACAAAGAAATAACCATGAGGTTCCTTAATGGGTGATTACACAAAGGAACATTTTTAGAATTAGGTAAAGCCGAGAAACATAGATGACGCACACTACAAGGAAATTGCTGACACATATAATGCCACGCTTGCCACAATACAGCGGCCACTCTAACACACTGCTGTTGTCTGTGTTCATTTGTTATTTTCGCTGATGCCATTCATCCTTTGGGAACCCCTGGACCTGCTGGGGCTGGACCTCGGCACATCAGATGTTGGCAAGGAGGATGGGGAGAAAGGGGAACCCTTTTGCACTATTGGTGGGAATGCAAACTGGTGCAGCCACTCTGAAGAATAGTACAGAGGTTCCTCAAAAAGTTAAAAATAGAGCTACCCTGGGACCCAGCAATGGCACTAATAGGTATTTATCCAAAGGAAACAAAAATGCTGACTCGAAGGGACACACACACCCAATGTTTATAGCAGCGCTATCATCAATAGCCAGATTATGGAAAGAGCCCAGATGTCCATCGACTGATCAATGGATAAAGAAGACGTGGTATATATATCCAATCGAATATGGCAATCAAAAAGAATGAAACCTTGCCATCTGCAACAACGTGGATGCAGCTACTTTGTGTTAATGCTAAATGAAATAAGTCAGAGAAAGACAAATATTATATGATTTTACTCATATATGGAATTTAAGAAACAAAACAGATGAACATAGGGGAAGGGAAGGAAAAATAAAATAAGATAAAAACAGAAAGGGAGACAAACTATAAGAGACTCTTAAATATAAAGAACAAACTGAGGGTTGCTGGGGGGGAAGTGGGTGGGGGCACAGGCTAAATGGGTGATGGGCATTAAGGAGGGCACTTTTGGGATGAGCATTGGTTGTATGTAAGTGATGCATCACTAAATTCTACTCCAGAAGCCGATATTACACTATACGTTAACTAACTTGAATTTAAATTAAAAAAAAAAAAAAAAAGAGAAAAGTGCATGTATGTTTAAAATCTCTTAGAACTATACATGGGAAGAAGCAAATTTCACAATTTTTTAATTTAAAAACTTTGTTATTTTTTAACGATTGATTTTAATTTTGCAGTTAAAATTTTAAAAAGAAAACTGCCTTGCTGAGTTGTCACTGGCATTCAGTAAAATATAATTCATCTGATTCGTAAGAGATGCTCGACAAACATCAGCTGCTAGTCCTGTTTTCCTGGGGAGTAGAGAGTAGGGGTTCAGAGCATAGGCTCTTAAGTTAACTGGCCTACATTCAGATCTTGCTGTGTCATCTACTGGCTTGTGCCCTGTTTGTGCCTAGTGTTCTTTGTAAAATGGAGTAATGATTGTATCTATCCTATAGGGTTGTTAAACAGGTTAAATCACTTACTGTAGGCAAATACTTAATGAATGTACACTCTTATTATTAACATGGTTTCTCTCTATTGATTTCATAGGAGACCAGCTGGGAAGTGGTATGGGTCTCTGAACTTGGCATGCACTGGCACCACAAAAGGTCTCTGCTGGTGTTTGCCTGTGATGACAAAGATGGCAAGTATGACAGCAGTCGGGAAGCTGTAACTGTGAAGCTGTTGGGGGGTCCTAATGACTCCTGATAGGAGGACCTGGTGTAGGGAGAGGAGGCACTGGCAGAGGCCTTCCTTTGTGTATTAGTTTGGCCTTGGATTCCTGGAGTTGGTATGCGTCTTAAATATTTGTAAATTGGCTGCCTGAATATCTTTTGCAGGAGAAGGAAATTGTCAACTTCCTATTTCCCCAGCCTGAGGGAGGCCCCTCATTTGAGAATGGTGGCATAAAATTACCACAGGTCGGTGGGCTGGCTGCAGCATTAGGTTCTGATAGAGGATCTCTTGAAATTCTATGCCAGGGTTTTGAGAGAGTGGTTTTATTAGTGCCTTTGACCTCTTTCCTTAGGAGTGACTTTGTTGGGCTTGCTGCTGCTTGCATATATCAAAATTCAGTGGAGTAGGTAGGGAAGGGGAGGAATAAGTATAGAGTTTTTTAAAATTAAAAAAGATATTCTCAAAAATTTTATATATTATGTTATATAATTTATATATTATAAAATATATGTTTTATAACATATACGTTTTGAGAATTGAGCATTTAATAAAAGTGACCTAGTTCTAAGGTTTTTAAAAGTCATTACAGGGAGATTTTGTGGTTTTGCATTTTTTTTTAAATCTCAGAAATAGGGTTTAAAGATTACTATAATTCTTTCATTAGTGTTGTAACCAAGAACTCCATGAAATGCATGAAGTGTGAAATGAAGTACACGGGCTACAGCAATCTTTAAAAGTTATCAGTTGTTGGGGTGCCTGGGTGGCTCAGTCAGTTAAGCGTCCGACTTCGGCTCAGGTCATGATCTCGCGGTTCGTGAGTTCAAGCCCCGCGTCGGGCTCTGTGCTGACGCTCGGAGCTCAGAGCCTGGAGCCTGTTTCAGATTCTGTGTCTCCCTCTCTCTCTCTGACCCTCCCCCGTTCATGCTCTGTCTCTCTCTGTCTCAAAAATAAATAAACGTTAAAAAAAAAAGAAAAAAAAGAAAAAAATAAAAAGAAAAAAAAAGTTATCAGTTGTTTATGTGTGTGTATGTATACCAGGCCTCATTCTATGAAGGGTTTATGATGGATTATGACAAACACTGAGGAAATTACTAAAATACAAGTATGAAATATAAAATCAGGCTAAGACAAATATAAATTAGAATAGAAAATAAAGACTGGGGCAGGCAGAGAAATTGAAGAGAAATATGCAAAGAGTTAAGGACCTAACTGAATAATTGAATTAAAATTTTAGTTCTGAGTTCCTCTGGCAAAGTGAAGAGGGGATAAGTCAGTTAGCTAACTTTTATTATTAGGAAGAAAAACACAGGGGTGCCTGTGGCTCAGCTGGTTAAGTGCCTGACTCTTGGTTTTGGCTCAGGTCATGATTTTGCAGTTGGTGCGTTCGAGCCCCGCATCAGGCTCCATGTTGACAGTGTGGAGCTTGTTTGGGATTCTTTCTCTCCCTCTCTCTCTGTGCTTCCCTCCCTATCTCTCTCTCAAAAAAAAATAAGTGAACTTAAAAAGAAAAAAAGAGGGGCACCTGTGTGGCTTAGTTGGTTAAGCATTGACTTTGGCTCAGATCATGATCTCATGGCTTGTGAGTTAGAGCTCAGAGCCTGGGGCCCGCTTTGGATTTTGTGTCTCTGTCTTTCTCTGTCACTCCCCTGCTTATGTTCTGTCTCTGTCTCTCTCTCAAAAATAAACAAACATTAAAAAAAATTAAAGAAAAACACATACCAGTTCCTAAGAGAAAGCAAAACTTTTGTTAGCTCTTACCTCCAAAAGAGATGGCTCATGTAGGTTTTTTTAACAAAAGTATTTTGGCATAAAAAAGAAACCAAAACCAAAATATTCATAGAAAAGATTTGAAAAGGAAGATAAGCAAAAAAAAAAGGACAAAAATTGTCCGTAAACATAACCCTGTGAGATAACCACTACATTTTGTTTATTTGTTTTTTTATTAAAAAAAATTTTTTTTAACGTTTATTTATTTTTGAAACAGAGAGAGACAGAGCATGAACAGGGGAGGGTCAGAGAGAGGGAGACACAGAATCTGAAACAGGCTCCCGGCTCTGAGCTGTCAGCACAGAGCCCAATGCGGGGCTCGAATTCGCGGACTGCGAGATCATGACCTGAGCCGAAGTCGGACGCCCAACTGACTGAGCCACCCAGGTGCCCCAACCACTACATTTTGGCATATATCTTTTCAGGACTTTTCCTGTGATCAAATTTGCATGTAAAAATACATATTTGTTTTATCTTCATAAAAATCTTTTGAGGGGTTGACAAAGCAAGTGTGGCAAGATAAGTCATACAGTTGTAAGCAATATATAGCCAAAATGTAAGCAAAAATCCAGTAACTGTTAATAGACCATTTTCATTTATTGGGCATTTCTTATGTGCTTGGTACTGTAATAAGGACCTTAAGTAAGCTGCCACCAAGTTGTCCCAACAGATCTCTTTCAGATTCAGCATTACTCGTATTGTATGGCTTCAGGCAAATTAAGTCACTCAAGGTTACACTATTAAGTGACAGTATTCAGGACTAGGTTTATCTAAAAGTCTGTATTCTTCTATTGTGATAGGTCACTCTGTCTCTGCAAATATTGCCATTCTCATTTTACAGATGGGTAACCCATGGCTCTGGGAAGTTGACTATTGCCCTAGACTAGTGAGCTATGGAGTACTCCTTCTCGGAGTCTCAGAGTACTGACTTTGCTCCTGCCCTGAGAAGAGTCCCTTCCCACCTTTTGTGAAGAGTGTTGTAAACTAGCTTGCTACCACTTTATGTTGGCAGGATGTTGCTGTTCAGATGCCAGGGGAACACTTATTCTGATGGTTTCTGTGAAATGTCAGTGAGAGGAAACTTGGATGTATTGGTTCTTTTTAAAAACTTTTTAAATGTTTATTTATTTTTTTGAGAGAGAGAAAGAGCACAAGTGGGGAAAGGACAGAGAGAGAGGGAGACACAGAATCTGAAGCAGGCTCCAGGCTCTGAGCTGCCAGCACAGAACCTGACGTGGGGCTCAAACCCACGAACTGTGAGATCATGAGCTGAGCTGAAGTAAGACACTTAACCATCTGAGCCACCTAGTTGCCCTGAATGTATTGGTTCTTTTTAAAATTTTTTTTTAACGTTTATTTATTTTTGAGACAGAGACAGAGACAGAGCATGAACGGGGGAGGGGCAGAGAGAGAGGGAGACACAGAATCGGAAGCAGGCTCCAGGCTCTGCGCCATCAGCCCAGAGCCCGACGCGGGGCTCGAACTCACGGACCGCGAGATCGTGACCTGAGCTGAAGTCGGACGCTTAACCGACTGAGCCACCCAGGTGCCCCGAATGTATTGGTTCTTAATTTTGCAGTTATCCACCATTCTAACAGCAAGCTGCTGTTGCTCCATTTCTGCATAAGTCCCCTTGGCATTGTGACCAAATGCAAAAGGTATAACTGAACCAAAGGAGAGTTCATCTTGCTGATGAGTGGCTAGCCAATTAAAAAAAAAAAAAAAAAGCTGACACCAATCTTTTGCCATGAAGAAAGATAGGCTTATCTATTGGTGTGGCACCACCCAGGAGAAGGGGGGGCTAATGCTCCAAAGTCCTGAACTCCCTGATGACTTGCAAGTGAGGAGCTTTAAAGGCAAAAATCAAGGGTGAGGGGTTTGAGGTCATGGGTACTTCTGAATGGTCAGAGACTGGGTAAACTCAAGATTGATTGACTAGTCTTTCTGGCACTGGTTCATCTGATTTCATCAAGATTGTGGTCTGGTGGTGAGTGGTTCCTTTCCCCGATCTGGTTCTGCAATGTGTGTCAATGGTGCTTTGTTAGCAAATGCAGATGCCATACACCCTATGACTATGATAACTGTGCAGCCTATTTCATTTCTTATTCCCTTGGGCTACATTTTCATTATCTTGAGCAAAGAAAGCATCTTGGTGTTTTCCCCAATAATCTTTATGTGCTCTGTCTTTCTGCAGACTTAATTTTGTTGGTGGTTTCATGGGTTTGGTTCAGACAGTACCTCTCCATCAATATGGATCTTTTATTTTCTTCTTTTGGATATGTTATAAGCAAAAGTAGCAAACTTTGCTCCTTATAATTTAAACAAAAAGAAATTCATCTCCTTTGACTAAAGGAGCAATTATAATAGGAAAATTATTAATACACACATCAGTGAAGAAAGCCTCAGCTTGTGGCTGCCTCGGTTGACTGTCAAGGTCATGGTCCACTACCCTCTTTCTTTGGCTACACAGTCCTCAATGGCTTGATATCCAGCCCTAGAGAGTGGCCAAGAGAGTTTGGAGCTTGAGGCTCTGCCAGAGAAATGACACACAGTAACTCTATGGTTTGGTCATTTCTCTAGTTTCTTAACGATCACATCTGGCTATTTACTGATTGGCCAGTCTAGGCATATCCTATAGTTTCTCCTCTAAAGGCTAGTAAGCTAGGAAAGGTGGCATTTTGGTTTGTTTTGGTTTGGTTTTGGTTATTCCTAGTCTTTTGCTGAGTCCCAAGTACCTTTGTAGCTTATGATCCAGGGAAGGATGAACCTATTTTTCATGCCAAACATCAAGTGTGAGATATATGTGTGTGCCTTGTGGATTATTTCCCTCATGCTAACCTGTGTGGGGATGAGGGTGAGTACTGGGATCCTGGCAGAGGGCCTTGTGTGAGCAATTGGGAGACCAGAGCAGAGTCCTAGCCAGAGGCAGTTCCATCCAATGAACCCAAAGCAGTTAGTTCCAAGGAAAGCAGGTTAAGCTCTCCTCAGTAGGAGAGTGCAGTGTGTAATACCAGAAGAGGAATCAGGAGAGGTCAGTTCTGGGAGGTCCTAGAGGAGTGTGTGTGCCTGTGTGCATGTGTGTGTGCCTGTGCGTGTGTGTGTGTATGTGTGTGTGTGTGTGTGTGTGTGTGTGATGAGCTGGTTGGGATGTGATGTGTCAGTGGTCTTTCAGTTTAGAGTGACCAGGAATGGGGTAGATATACCCTTACTCCCTGTCCTATGTCAAAGATGTATTCTATTCCCTAAAGATTTTAATCACAAAAGGGACCACCAAATGTCTACCTTCTTTGGAAGGGAAAAAGCCCATAAACAAAATTACAAGGTAAGTCCCATCTTTCAGAAGGAGAGTAGAGATCATACACCTAGAAGTGCCTTGCACACTCAGAAATACCTACATATAGGTAAGTATTGCCTTCTTTTCTCCCTGTGACACTGCAGGGCAGTGAAAAGAAGGCTGGCTTCCTAGGCGAGCAGAAGGGGATTTGAATCCCGGCTCCAGCAGTGATTGATGTGAACCCACTTTCCTCTTCTCCTTGGGTTGTTCGGAGAGTTAAAGGACATAACCTATTTGTAAAGCGTCTAGCATAGCAGCTGGTGCACGGGGGATTCTTAGCACATCCCTTCCCCTTGAGGAAGGGCAGCTTCTGATGAGAACACAGAGGCTGTCCACAGAGACATGGCAGCAGACCGTCCACTTTCTCGGCTCTGTCTCAGACTGTCCACGGTCAGAGCTGTGCAGGCCACGTTTGTCATTCCAGAAGTAGGTGCTGTGAGGAGAGGAGACTTCTCTGTCACACCTGGGCGTGGTGGGAGGTTCAGAGGAGAAATAGTACATCTGCTTACTGTTGCAGTCTGTTTGGGTCTGTGATGGATATGTGTGCACGTGAACAGGTGGCGCATACGTCAGAACTGTGCACACCAGTGGGGGAAGTAAGAGTAGCTGAGATGGCTGGGAAAGGATCGGATGGAGAGGAGGTGGGCTTAGAGCAAGCGTTGATCACAGAGGGTGCGACTCTGGGGGTGAGGACATGTGAGAAGGGGTGCTGCAGCTTGGGGCAAAGTGGAGGCAGTGGCAGTGTCTCAGGACGTGGAGAAGATTGTCAGGTGGAATATGAGGTGGGGCTGGAGAGAAGAGAGAGAGGGTGTCGGGCTCTGGCGATGTCAGTTGGTACTGGTTAAGGGTGTGCCCTGGTGAGTAGGGCAGACCTGGATAGGCCTGGGTTCAAATCATTCTGGAAGAATCTGGCCAATTACTTCACCTCCCCAATTTTGGTTATCCTTAAAATGTACATAATAACAGTGTACAAATACAACAGTGTACAAATAACAGTGTGCAAATGCCTGGCACATTGTAGATGGTCAGTAAATAGCAGCTATTGTTTTGTAGATATGAATGTTATATCTGTGGGCAATGTAAACCTTCCTCCCTTATGAGGCTTTCCCTGTCCCTGGGCTAATCACTTTGCATGCAAAAGGGAGGATTATAGGATTATAAAGAAGGCAGTATAGGCCTTAAAAAAAGGAAGTGAGAACTGGACAAAGGAATAATTAACACTTACTTTTTAGTGCCCATTTATAGACCAAAGACTCATTGTTAGCATTTAAGGACACTAAATTTAAAACTATTCAAATATTACAAATTTACTACAGTTTCCATGTTTGATTTTTGCTCAGATGGGGCCACAAGCTGTTGAACTTCAAGACATGTATCACCTCAGTCTTTCACCCCTTACAAGAAGCAGGCAGAGTTTGAAAATATGTCTTCCCAACCAGCAGTATCATAGTAACAAAGTCCCTGGGTACAATTTATACCCAGCTGAAGCATCACCAAGTCCCTCTTCTGGTAATTAATTACTCTTGAGAGGCGTTGTATCTAAAGGGAATAGTTGTCCCTGGAGCCACCTTGGGTTGGCCAAGAATGAGTTACTAAACTCACCTTGTTTCTTTTTACCTTCTTGGTATGGGTACTAGAATGTAGGTCAGGCAATGGCACACATATACAAGGAATCTGTCAAAACATCTCAGAATGTCCTTGAGGACCAAAGGAAATCTGGGCTAGGCACAAGCCCACTTGTACCTGGTCATCAACTATACAAAGAGTGGGAATTAAAGTCAATTTGGAAAAAAGTTTCTCTCTTGAAATGGGATAGCAGCATGGAGTTCAGGTCGAAGATGATCAGGCCTATGTTTATTGAACATTTATGACAGACTGTATCTCCACAATGCTTTGTTCAACACATAGTAGAGCTCCTGTCCTCTTACCCTCTTTGTAGAAAGGAATCTTTGTTGGATTGACCAAACATCTGAGCTCCCTTTGAGTGCTGAGCATTGTATAAGAGACAAAGGGGAAAATCAGACTCTGTACTCTGGACCCATTTTACAAATGAGAGCTGAGGTTCAGGGAAGTTGGAGAACTTACTCAGGGTCACCTGGTCAGTACATTAGTTTGAAGCCCTCCACATGGGTCCCAAATTCCAACTGTTTAGGTTCAGTCCAATCTAGATGTCGCTTATGAACCACAGATATAAAGATACAGATATAAAGATACACCGATATAAAGGCTTGGGAGTCTTAGAAGATTGTCAACCATCAACACTGGGATTTATCTGGTTCTGGCAAAGCTGTCATGATGGGCAGAAACCAGACAAAAGGTTTGGCTTGGTGAACCAAAGGGAAATAACATATGAGGGGCAAGGAGGTTTATCCAGCTAGCCACTCAACACCCTTTGGCAGTCCTGGGCTGAGCACTGAGGGTACAGATGTGAAGATCAGCCAGTTTCTGTGCTCAGGAACCCACAGCCTGGTGTGGAGATGGTGACAATTCAGTGTGAGAGTGGTTTGTAGAAGAGTAACTCATGGCACAAAAACAGACACTCAGATCAATGGAACAGAATAGAGAACCCAGAAATGGACCCACAAACGTATGGCCAATGAATCTTTGACAAAGCAGGGAAGAATATCCAATGGAATAAAGACAGTCTCTTCAGCAAGTGGTGCTGGGGAAACTGGACAGAAACATGCAGAAAGATGAACCTGGACCACTTTCTTACACCATACACAAAAATAAACTCAAAATCGATGAAGTAACTAAATGTAAGACAGGAAGCCATCAAAATCCTCAAGGAGAAAGCAGGCAAAAACCTCTTTGATGTTGGCCAGAGCAACTTCTTACTCAACACGTCTCCAGAGGCAAGGGAAACAAAAGCAAAAATGAATTATTGGGACCTCATCAAAATAAAAAAGCTCCTGCACAGTGAAGGAAACAATCAGCAAAACTAAAAGGCAACCGATGGAATGGGAGAAGATATTTGCAAAGGGTTAGCATCCAAAATCTATAAAGAACTTCTCAAACTCAACACCCCCAAAAAAAAAAAAAAATCCAGTGAAGAAATGGGCAAAAGACATGAATAGACACTTCTCCAAAGAAGACATCCAGATGGCCAAGTGACACATGAAAAAATGCTCAACATCACTCATCATCAGGGAAATACAAATCAAAACCACAATGAGATACCACCTTACACCCATCAGAATGGCTAACATTAACAACTCAGGCAACAACAGATGCTGGCGAGGATGCAGAGAAAGAGGGCTCTTTTGCACTGCTGGTGGGAATGCAAACTGGTACAGCCACTCTGGAAAACAGTTTGGAGGTTCCTCAAAAAATTAATTACCCTATGACCCAGCAATTGCATTACTGGGTATTTATTCAAGGGATACAGTTATATTGTTTCGAAGGGGCACATGCACCCCAATGTTTATAGCACCACTGTCAACAATAGCCAAAGTATGGAAAGAGCCCAAATGTCCATTGATGGATGAATGGATAAAAATGTGGTGTATATATACAATGGAGTATTACTTGGCAATCAAAAAGAATGAAATCTTGCCATTTACAACTATGTGGATGGAACTAGAGGGTATTATGCTAAGCGAAATTAGTCAGAGAAAGACAAATATCATATGACTTCACTCAGAGGAAGACTTTAAGATACAAAATAGATGAACATAAGGGAAGGGAAGCAAAAATAATATAAAAACAGGGAGGGGGACAAAACATAAGAGACTCATAAATATGGAGAACAAACGGGGGGTTACTGGAGGGGTTGTGGGAGGGGGAATGGGCTAAATGGGTAAGGGGCATTAAGGAATCTACTCCTGAAATCATTGTTGCACTATATGCTAACTAACTGGGATGTAAATTAAAAAATAAATAAATTATTAAAAAATAAAATAAAAATGGTGGACCACTGGCGGGGGGCGGGGGGAAGAAGAATAACTCAGATCATGTCTCTCCCCTGCTAAAAACACTATAGAGGCTTCCCTTTGAACTTTTTTCCAGATCTGGTCTTTCTAAACCATGTCCTTCTTGGCATTCACATCTGAATTCGGAAGGCACTCCCTTTCTTTTTTTTTTAAACAACAGTTCTGGGGCACCTGGGTGGCTCAGTCAGTTAAGTGTCTGACTTCAGCTCAGGTCATGATCTCATGGTTAGTGAGTTCGAGCCCCACGTTGGGCTCTGCACTGACAGTGAGGAGCCTGCTTGGGATTCTCTCTCCCTCTCTCTCTGCTTCTCCTCTACTCATGCTCTCAAAATAAATAACAAATAAGCCTAAAAAAACCCCTCCAAAACAAGTTTTATTATGTACATACTGTGATAGGCTGAATGATGGCTTTCAAAGACGTGTACATCCTAATCCGTGGAACCTGTGAATATGTTACCTTACCTGATAAAAACAAATTTGGATATATGAGTAAATGAGGCATTGGAGATGGAAAGATTATCCTGTAAAATCCTGTGAGCCAGGTGTAATAACAAGGGTCTTTCTAAAAGGGGGACAAATGGATGAGAAAGAGAAAAGGGAAGTATAACATTTGAACCTTTGAGGTTTAAATGATACACATGGAAGATACAGGAAGAGGCCAATTGCCGAGGAATGCAGGCAGGCTCAATAAGCTGGAAGAGCAAGGAAACAGATTCCTCCTTGGGCTTCCAGAAGGGACACATCCCTGACAACACCGTGATTTTAGACTTTTGGCCTCCAGACTATAAAAGAATAAATTGGTGTTTGAAGCCACTAAGTTGTCATTTGTTACAGCAGCAATAGGAAAGTAATACACATGCTGTACAATTTGGTGGATTTTTGTATATTCACAGAGCTATACAATTTATCATCACAATCAATTTTAGAACATTTTGTCACCTTCTTCCTCCAAAAACTCCACCCATTAGTGGTCACTCCTCTTTTCCACTTGTAGGTACCCATGTGGCATTAAATAAGTTCCCTAACTCATGTGAGCCTCTATTTCTTAATCTGTAGGGGGGATACTGCCCACTTCAAAAGATGTAAGAGTTCAATAAGATAATGTAGTGCTCAGCACAGTGCCTGAAGTCAGCATTCACTAGGCTGTTTATTATTTTTTTTTAATATCTTTTTTTTTAACGTTTTTTTTTTTATTTATTTTTGAGACAGAGAGAGACAGAGCATGAATGGGGGAGGGGCAGAGAGAGAGGGAGACACAGAATCGGAAGCAGGCTCCAGGCTCTGAGCCATCAGCCCAGAGCCAGACGCGGGGCTCGAACTCACGGACCGCGAGATCGTGACCTGAGCCGAAGTCGGACGCCCAACCGACTGAGCCACCCAGGCGCCCCGGCTGTTTATTATTTTTATTAAAACCAGTGAGGAGGCTGTTGCAGAAGTGCCAGGGAGAGGTGAAGGAGAGGCTGAACGAGGCCAGTGGCTGAGTGATGGGGAGGAGGGGATCTGGTTTCTCTGGGAAGCCCCAGGCCCTGTGATCCTCTCTCATCAGAGTCTGGTTTCACCTCCTTTCTTCGCTGGGAACTTGGTTTAAATCCGCGGGCTGGTCCCTTTCTGGCCACTAGAGGGCAGTGGAGGCAAGGCCGTGCAGAGGGAGGTGGGCATCCTGAAGATTGGCGCTGGTCTGTGCATTCAGCCTTTCTTCGTGCTCTGAAGCCTAATTGTGTATTTGCATTGTACTCTCCTCTCCCTCTTTGCTCTGTGTAGCTGATGGCATTTTTTCAAACACTGCATTGGTGGGCACCTCTGAGTTCTTGTTCCATCTGTGGCCTGGGATTAGTCATGGCTCAAGCCTCTCGCTTTCTGGCAGCTGTATTTATTTCTGAAGGGCACAAGTTGCTGCAGAACATGGTGGCCTGGGCTCTGCAGCTCAGGAGAGCCTAGGACAAACCTCAGTTTTTCTTTTGCCAGTTCGAAACATGGGGACTATTCCATCTTGCATTCCTCCCCTGCCCCCCAGGCCATATCAGTACCACCCAAATCGCATGGACTGAGGTGGCAGGTGGTGGAGTGTGGTGGGTATGATTCCTCAAAGAAAATTCAGATGATTTCACTAGAGGAAGGAAGAGTGGATATTTAGGCAAAATCCACAGATGTCCACTACAGCTACTATGTGGGAAGAGAATAATCCACTGGCTAAGAGCTCTGGCCTGGGACTCTAGTTCCCTGTGAGGGAATCCCAGTTTCACCATTCACAAGTTGTGTGACCATGGCCGGCTCACTCACCTGTCAGTCTGCCTCTCAGTGTCCCATCTACAAAGCGGGAGTGATGGATCAACATTGTAGGCCTGAATCAGTGGGAAAGCACATTGTAGAGGGATCAGGCAAGCTCCAGAGGGTGTCCCTGCAGTTTGGCATGGCATGAAGTCTGAAGTCTCCGCATTGTTACCTGACCAGTTCCAGGGCAGCTGTCCAACAGACAGGCAGCCAAAGTCCTCTGGGTTCAAGTTCTCAATCTGCCACTTACTGGCTACGCTTTCCTCCTCCATGAGTGAGGATCATCGTTCCTGCCTCCCAGGGTCGTTGGGAGAAGTGATGAGGTGACATACAGACAGTGCCTGGTACGTAGCAGTCTGTAACTAATGATAGACGTGTTCTCAGCCCAATTACTACTCCAGAGCATGTTAGGAGTCCAGGTGCGACTCTGGCAGGACAGGCCACGTGCTCTGTGAACAAACAACCGTCCTTCTGGATAGAGTGCATTTGGCCATCAGCCGGGGCCTTGGGAAGCTTTGTGTAGCCTGGCCCTTCCCTCCTTCCTTTCAACTTGAGGAGGGTACACCCTCACAGAGGTTCATGTTTCACTCTTAATTACCCCTCGGGCTCTACTATCAGCCTTTCATTTCCACTCCCAGTCAGACAGGTTGAATAGAATCTCATCTGGAGTGTGTTAACTTTTCTCTCCATCGTTGGCAGAGATCTGGAATCGGCTCTGCATTAGGACAAGCTGTAAATAAACACATATTTGCTTAAATGTGGCTCCTGCTCCTATCCCCACAGCCTTATCTTAGATTTCAGCAGCTTTAAGTCATGGAACAGAGAGTGTTTGAAAAGACCTTAGAAATCATTGAATCCAGTCTACCCATTTTACAGAAGAGTAAATTGAAGGTATTTAGTTAAGTCACCCATGTTTACATAGACAACTTGAGGTTACAGATAAAGATGGAAATGAGGTCTTTTACTCTTAGTCCAAAACTCTTTCCATAGTAACCTAGTACTACAGGCAGTCATTCACTCATTCCTTCAAAAAAATGCATACTGAGCATCTCCCTACCTATACCTTGTCCTTTTGTGGGCATTGGAAAAACAGATAAACAAGGAATGATTTGCCCTTGAAGTGCTTATGAACTCTTTGTCCATTGGTCCATCTATCCATCTAATGCATGTGTCTCTTCATTCATCCATTTCTCTGTGTATCCATTTACCTTTCTCCTGTCCATCTTTTCATCCATCCCTTAATCTTCATCCTTTTGTACATTTGTTTTTGTCCATTTATCTCACCATAGGTTGTCCACCACATTTATTTATCTTTCTTTCTGTCTGTTTTCTTGCCCACCTGTCATCTGTTCCTGTTTCCATCCAGTCTACTTCTCTTTTGATCCACCCATTGGTCTCTTCATCTATCCAGAATTTCTTGAGTGTCTATATGGCTCCAGGTTTTTGGCTGGTGCTCAGGACTGAGAGAAGTAAGAAGCATTTGTATTCGAGTCTTTGTATGAACACATACTTTATTATCTTTTTATTAAGTACCTTGGAGTAGAGTGGCTGGATCATATGGTAGATATTTATTTAGCTTTTTAAGAAACTGCTAAAATCTATTAGGTATTTACCCAAAGGATACAAAAATACAGATTCAAAGGGGTACATGCACCCACGTATGAAGGGTACATGCTACTGTAATGTTTATAGCAGCATTATCAACAATAGCCAAACTATGGAGAGAGCCAAAATGCCCATCAACTGATGAATGGATGTGTGTGTGTGTGTGTGTGTGTGTGTGTGTGTGTAATGGAATATTACTCAGCCATCAAAAATAATGAAATCTTGCCATTTGCAATGACATGGATGGAGCTACAGTGTATTATGCTAAGCAAAATAAGTCAATCAGAGAAAGACAAATATCATATGCTTTCCCTCATATGTCAAATTTAAGAAACAAAACAAATGAACATATGGCATGGGTTGAGGGAGAGAGAAGAAAGGGAAACAAACCATAATAGACTCTTAATGATAGAGAAAAAAACTGAGGGTTGATGGAAGGAGGTGGGTGGGAGATGGGCTAGATGGATTATGGGTATTAAGAGGGGCACTTGGGGGCGCCTGGGTGGCTCAGTCGGTTAAGCGTCCGACTTCAGCTCAGGTCACGATCTCGCGGTCCGTGAGTTCGAGCCCCACGTCGGGCTCTGGGCTGGTGGCTCAGAGCCTGGAGCCTGCTTCCGATTCTGCGTCTCCCTCTCTCTCTGCCCCTCCCCTGTTCATGCTGTGTCTCTCTGTGTCTCAAAAATAAATACATGTTAAAAAAAAATTAAAAAAAAAAAGAGGGGCACTTGTTGTAATGAGCAGTGGATTTGTATGTAAGTGATGAATCACTGAAATTTACTTCTGAAACAAATACTGCACTGTATAGTAATCAATTAAAATTTAAATAAAAAAACTGCTAAAGTATTTTTCAATGAGTTTTTACTCTCATATTTCTACTGGTTTCTCCACAGTCTTTTAAACTTTTTGCATGATCATTCATTTTAATTTTATTCGTTCTAATAGCTCTAGTTTTGATTTGTTGTTCCCCTATGACAAATGCTGGTGAGCATCTTTGTGTGCTTATTTGCTAGCCATATATCACTTTGGGAGAGTGTGTGCAAATCTTTTGTCTGCTTAAGAAATTGAATTGTTTTCTTATTGAGTTGTAAGACTTAAATATAAATTCTAGGGGCACCTAGGTGGCTCAGTTGGTTGAGTGTCTGACTCTTGATTTTGGCTCAGGTTGTGATCCCAGGGTTGTGGAATTGAGTCCTGCATCAGGCTCCATGCTGAGCACAGAGCCTGCTTGGGATTCTCTCTTTCTCTCTCTCTCTCTCTCTCTCTCTCTCTCTCTCTCTCTCTCTCTGCCTCTCCCCTGCTCATGCCTTCATGCTTTCTCAAAATAAATAAATAGAGGCACCTTGGTGGCTCAGTCAGTTAAGCGTCTGTCTCTTGGTCTCGGCTCAGGCCATGATCTCACGGTTTGTGAGTCTGGTCTGAGCTCTGCATCAGGCTCTGCACTGACAGTGTGGAGACTGGTTGGGATTCTCTTTCTTCCCCTTTCTATCTGCCCCTCCCCACTTGTACATGTACTCTCTCCCTCTCTCTCAAGATAAAGAAACTTAAAAATAAATAAACATTTGGGGCGCCTGGGTGGCTCAGTCGGTTAAGCGGCCGACTTCAGCTCAGGTCACGATCTCACAGTCTGTGAGTTTGAGCCCCGCGTCGGGCTCTGTGCTGACGGCTCAGAGACTGGAGCCTGCTTCAGATTCTGTGTCTCCCTCTCTCTCTGACCCTCCCTCATTCATGCTCTGTCTCTCTCTGTCTCAAAAATAAATAAACAAAAAAAATTTTTTTAAATAAATAAACATTCAAAAATAAATATAAATTCTGGATTAAAGTTGTTTATCGGATAAACACTTTGTCAGATTAACATTTTTTCTCCATATGTGGCTTGTCTTTTCATTCTTTTAACAGTGTTCCAAAGAATAGCACATGAGTTTTGGTGAAGTCCAACTTATTAAACTTTTCTTTTATGGATCTGTCTTTATAATAAATTTGTGCCTAGCATAAGGTCACAAAGATTTTCTGCTGTTTTTGTTCTGTAAGTCTTATTGTTTCAGGTTTTACCTTTAGGTCTATGAAGGATTTTGAGGTAATGTTTGTATATGGTACAAGATATAGAGCCAAGCTCGTTTATTTGTTCTTTTCTTTGCCTCTTCCTTCCTCCCTCCCTTCCTTCCTTCCTTTCTTCCTTCCTTCCTCTTTCTGTCTCTCTCTGTCTCTGTCTCTCTTTCTCTCTTTCTTTGGCATATGGATATCCAGTTGTTTTAGCATCATTTGTTGAAAATACTGCTTTCTCTGGGGTGCCTGGGTGGCTCAATCGCTTAAGCGACTGACTCTTGATTTTGGCTTAGATCATGATCTCACGGTTGTGGGATTGAGCCCTGTGTTGTGCTCCTCCCTGAGCATAGAGCCTGCTTGGGATTCTCTCTCTGCCCCTCCCCCATCTCTTTCTCTCAAAAAAAAAAAAAAAAAAAGAAAGAAAGAAAGAAAGAAAGAAAAGAAAAGAAAAGAACTGCTTTCTCTAATGAATTGCCCTTGCACCTTTGTTAAAATCAAATATTCACTCCATTAGCAATGAGTACACACCTAATGCCCAGATCTTGTTTTTCTTTTCTTTTCTTTTCTTTTCTTTTCTTTTCTTTTTTTTAATTTGAGAGAGAGAGAGAGAGAGAGAGACAGAGGGACAGAGGGAGAGAGAGAGAATCTTAAGCAGGCTCTATGCTCAGTGCAGAACCTGACACAGGGCTCGTTCTATGACCCTGGGATCATGACCTGAGCTGAAATCAAGAGTCAGGCGCTCAGCTGACTGAGTCATCCAACACCCCTAGATCTTGGTTTTTAGTACCATTTGTCAATAAAAAGATCCAGGGCTTCTTGGAGAGGTGGATGATTTTAGGACTGGGGCAGGAAATATGCAAGATGGACCTGGAGCATCTTGTAGCACCGGAAGTGAAGTGCTGAAAAAGGAAAATCCTATGTTGATGGGATTTTGTCAAAAGAACACAGCAGCCAACTCAAGGAGCTCCCAAAGGCCAATTTGAACAATTTGATCAACAGTATGTAAATAAGGTAGTATTGGATTATAATCCAAGGTCTAAAACAAATATCCATGAGTCTATAGTGATATAAGTTATTAAATAAATAAATGAGAAGAGAAAAATTTCTTTTGCAAAAGCATTTCAAATAATTTATGTAGATATTCCACCCTTAAGGAAGCGGGGTATAACTGTCCACTCCTCAGGTGTGGGCTGTGTGTAGTGACTTTCTTCTGAAGAGTACAGTATAGAAAAGAGGGGAGGGGAAGAATACTTTTACAGTGGAGAAATGTAACAGACACTGTCTCAGGTAATCAAGGTTAACTTCATCAGATAAATCATGTTCATAGTATATAACCTTGGTACAACATAAGCACTTTTTTCCCAGCCTAATGAAAAAAACATCAGACAAATCCCAATTGGGGGATATTCTACAAAATACTTGTCCAGCACTCTTCAAACCTGTCAAGGTCATCAAAAACAAGGAAAGTCTGAGAAACTGTCATAGCTAAGAGGAGCCTAGGGAGACATAACAACTAGATGTAATTTGGGTAGAATCCTGGAACAGAAAAAGATGTTAGTTAAAACTAAGGAAATTTGAGTAAATGATGGACTTTAGTTAATAACAATGTATCAACATTAGTTCATTAAATATAACAAATGTATTATATGAATATAGGATGTTAATAATAGGGGAAACTTGATGAGAGACATATAGGAACTTTATGTGCTACCTTCTCAATTTTTCTGTAAATATAAAACTATTCTAATAAATGAAGTCTATATTGTAAAAATCCATTGTGTGTGTGTGTTTGTTGAATATGTGTGTGTGTGTGTGTGTGTATGTGTATGTGTGTGTATATATATATATTATATATATATAATATATATATATGTATTGCATCATTGATCTATTTGCTTTTTTTATGCCAACATCAGACTATTTTGGCTATTAAAACTTTATAACAAATCTTGAAATCAGGTAGTAGTAGCTTTCTAATTTTGTTCTTTTTTTCAAAGTTGTTTTGGCTATTCTAGTTTTTTTTCCATTTCACATGAACTTTAGAATCAGTTTGTCAATTAAAAAAAAATGCCTGCCACATCTTGATTGGTATTACATTGATCAAACTGGGGAGAATTGACTTCTTATCAATATTGGGTTTTTCAAGCCATGGGCTCGCTCTCCATTTGTTTACATCATCTGTAATTTTTTTCTCAGCTATATTTTGTAGTTTTTTTTTTTTTTTAATTTTTTTTTTTTCAACGTTTATTTATTTTTGGGACAGAGAGAGACAGAGCATGAACGGGGGAGGGGCAGAGAGAGAGGGAGACACAGAATCGGAAACAGGCTCCAGGCTCCGAGCCATCAGCCCAGAGCCTGACGCGGGGCTCGAACTCACGGACCGTGAGATCGTGACCTGGCTGAAGTCGGACGCTTAACCGACTGCGCCACCCAGGCGCCCCTTTTGTAGTTTTTAGCTTACAGATCTTTCACAGCGTTTGTCGGATTTAACCCTAAGTATTTCATATTTTCCAATGCTATGTGTAAAGAGTGTTTTTATTTTAATTTCTGGTTGCTCATTTCTAATATATAGAAATGCAACGGAGTTTTGCATACTGATCTTTATAATAGGAGAGACAGACTGGTCATAGAGATGCTTAGAGAGGAAGGCCATGTGAAGGTGGGGGGAGGTTGGGGTTATGCTGCCATGAGCCAAGGGACACCAGAAGCTACCAGACATTGGGAGGGGCAAGGAAAATTTCTCTCCTGGAGACTTTGTAGGGAATGTGGTCCTGCTGACATCTTGATTTTCTTGTGTTTTTAATTTAAAATTTAAAATTTTAATTCCAATATCATTAACATACAGTGTTATATTAGTTTCTGGTGTGCAATTAGAATGATTCAACTATTCTATACATTACTCAGGGCTCATCATAATAAGTGTACTCTTAATCCCCTTCACCTCTTTCACCCATCCTCCCGCCCACCTCCCCTCTGGTAACCATCAGTTTATTCTCTAGAGGTAAGAGTCTGTTTTTTGTCTCTTTTTTTCTCTGTTTTATATCTTAAATTACACATATAAGTGAAATCATATGGTATTTGTCTTTCTCTGATTTTTTTGCTTGTACTTTCTAGATCCATCCACGTTGTTGCAAATGGCAAGATTTCATTCTTTTTTATGGCTGAAAAATATTCCATTGTGTGTGTGTGTGTGTGTGTGTGTGTATACACAATGGAATATTATTAGATATAGACACAGATATAGATATTATATAGATATAGATGTAGATATATATACCATATCTTCTTTATCCATTCATCTATTAATGGACACTTGGGGGCTTCCATAATTTGTCTTTTGTAAATAATAGTGCAATAAATATAGAGGTGCATATATCTTTTCAAATTAGTGTTTTTGTGTTCTCTGGGTAAATATCCACTAGTGGAATTACTGGAAAATAAGGTCTATTTTCAATTTTTTGAGGAATCTTCATGCTGGTTTTCACAGTGGCTGCACCAGTTTGCATTCCCATGAACTTTGCATGAGGGTTCCTTTTTCTCCACATCCTCTCCACTTGATGTTTCTTGTGTTTTTGATTTTAGCTGTTCTGACAGGTGTGAGGTGATTTCTCATTGTAGTTTTGATTTGCATTTCCCTGATGATGAGTGATGTTGAGCATCTTTTCATGTGTCCGTTGGCCATCTGGATGTCTTCTTTGGAGCAATGTCTGTTTATGTTTTGCCCATTTTTAAATTAGATTATTTGTTTTTTGGGTGTTGGGTTGTATAAGTTCTTTATATATTTTGGATACTAACCCTTTTTTGGATGTGTCATTTGCAAATATCTTCTCTCATTCAGTAGATTGTTTTTTAATTTTGTTGATTGCTTTCTTTGCTGTGCAGAAGCTTTTAATTTTGATGCAGTCCCAATAGTTTATTTTTGCTTTTGTTTCCCTTGTCTTAGGAGACATATCTAGAAAAAAGTTGCTGTGGCTGATGTCAGAGAAATTACTGCCTATGTTCTCTTCTAGGATTTTTATGGCTTCAGGTGTCACATTTAGGTACTTAATCCATTTTGAGTTTATTTTTGTGCATGGTGTAAGAAAGTGGTCCAGTTTCATTCTTTTGCATGTAGCTGTACAGTTTTCCCAACATCATTTGTTGAAGAGACTGTCTTTTTCCCATTGAATACTCTTTTCTGCTTTGTTGAATATTAACTGACCATATAATTGTGGGTTTATTTCTGGGCTCTCAATTCTGTTCCACTGATCTATGTGTCTATTTTTTGTGCCAGTACCATACAGTTTTGATTGCTATAGCTTTGTAGTATATCTTGAAATCTGAGATTTTGATACTTCCAGTTTTGTTTTCAAGATTGCTTTGGCTATTCAGGGTCTTTTCTGAGTCCATACACATTTTAGGTTCTGTTTTTTTTCTAGTTCTGTGAAAAATACTGTTGGTATTTTGATAGCTTTGGGTAGTATGGACTTTTTAACAATATTTGTTCTTCCAACCCATGAGCACGGAATGTCTTTCCATTTGTTTGCACCATCTTCAATTTCTTTCACCAATGTTTTGTAGTTTTCAAAGTACAGATCTTTTACCTCCTTGGTTAAGTTTACTCCTAGGTATCTTATCATTTTGGGTGCAGTTGTAAATGAGATTGTTTTCTTAATTTCTCTTTCCACTACTTCATTATTAGTTTATAGAAATGCAATGGATTTCTGTATATTGATTTTGTATCCTGCAACTTTACTAAATTCATTGATCAGTTCTAGTAGTTTTTTGGTGGAGTCTTTAGGGTTTTCTTTATATAGTGTGGCTGACATCTTGATTTTGAACTTCTGACTCTAGAATGGTGAGATAATAAATTTGTTGTATTAAGCCATAAAGTTTGTGGTAATTTGTTATGGAAGATCTCAGAAACTAATACAAGGGCCCTAGATATTGTCATGAAGCACAGCTTGAAGAGGCCCCAAGATCACCTTCCTCAGAGAGGGCCATATCATGTCTGACAATATTCATGAAGATATTGACTTGATGCTCAAAGATAAACCCTAAACACACTTCTTATGGGGATGGCCCTGGGACTGTCAGCTGCCACAAAGAGGTGGGCCTGGGTATGGTTGTGCGTGCGTGTGTGTGTGTGTGTGTGTGTGTGTGTTTGTGTCGGTGGGGTGGCTATCATGATGAAAATGATGAATATTCTCATTCCTCCTATTTCTAGTTCATTCTGATTTCCTTCAGTCATTTTCCTTGTTTCCCACTCACTGCACTACTCTTTTCCTCAAATTGACCACCATTGACATCCGGGTCATCCTTTTGCTTTCAGATGGAACATTTTATAGAAGGTAAATATAAAACAGAGAGATCTCATTATGAGTTGAATATTTGTTCCAAGATATATTAACATTACAGACACTAAAGGTCCTTAAGTAGCAAATACCCTTTTACTGTGTTTTGTTCTGATCATCTAGGATTTTACCATAGCAGTACTCTAAAAATGTACTATGACAAAGCCCACTCGGCTCTGTGTGACACTTAATAATTTTTTAAAAGTGCAAAAAAGTCACTTTTTAGGGTGGGAAGTGGGAAGAGCTGGCTCAAGACTAGAGTCAACACTCATGCTCCGAATCCAGTTCCACCCCAGTCCAGGAGGGCAAACTGAATATTACTTGAAGATTATATAGAGACTTGCAAGCTTGTATAGAGAATGTTTTTCTTCCCTTCCAAGCTTTGATAAGATCTTTCTTCCCTTTTCTTTGTCATTCATCTGTCAGAGGGTAGAAGAATAAAGAAAGCTGCTTTACTACCCCACCCCTGGGCATCCATAGTGTTCAGGTGTCAGAAGCCAAGGTCACTACATACATGTTCCTACTTATGCCCTTTTACACAGAGCTGTCACTTATCATTTGGGACAGAGAGATGAACCAGTCCCCAGCAGCCTCCTTGACAATTCCCCTGCCATCACACATACTTCAGTTCTGTGTTCAGTAATGCTCTAGAATATGGAAAAGGGTAGAAGGACAAGGAGTTGACTGCTCCACGTTTTTACTGCCCATCTACTCAGCTTTCATTAAAGGGGAAGGACTATTAGGTGTGGATGTCAACTAGTCTCACACCAAGAGATATAGGAACGTAAATGTCTCCTAACCCTTCTGAATTTAGGGTGAGCCATTCTAAACTTCTATTTCTTACTTTTGTGATATATGAGGCTGGTTATCTCCTACTGTCCCTGGAGGTTAAGTGGAGAATTTATTGCTCTATTATATCTGTATAACCCCACCCACCCTACGGTTTACCCTCGAGTTGTATAAAGTGAAGATACTGAGGGGCACCTGGATGGCTCAGTTGGTTGAGCATCTGATTTCAGCTCAGGTCATGATCTTGCAATTTGTGAGTTCAAGCCCCACATCGGGCTTGCTCCTGTCAGCCGAAGAGCCCACTTTGGATCCTCTCTCCCCCTTCTCTCTTCCCCTGCCCTGCTTTCATGCTCTCTTTCTCAAAAATAAATATAACATTAAAAAAAATCAAGTGAAAATATTGAGGGGATAGGACTGCTTGAGCCAGATCCTGGGATTGGGTCTTCATTTGATCTTGTCACTTTTGAAGGCTCCTGAAAATATGCATAGGGACATTTTTTTTCCTTTCTAATGAAAGGATTAGGAAAAATAATGAACTTAATATTTGGACATGTGACCAGGTACAAATGGAGGAAGCCAGAATTGTGGTGACTTTGTAGTGCTATTATTACTCTCCCTCCATGGCCTGGGACACAGTTTAGAAGGTGAAGCAGGCAATCAGTAGGCACTGAAGTTAATCTTTTTCCTTTTTCTAGTCCAAGCTACTGATATCCTATAAACCTTGATCTCAAATGTGACATCGACTAAACACATACCATGCTCCTATGAGAAGGAATAAATCTGTTTGGAAAGTAAAATATACTCTTTGGAGAATATATTAATAGGAGTGCTATTTTTTCTCTACAGGGAATGAAAGATTTATGAAATTCTCTACCTAGGAGGAGTTAGAGGAAGACTTTCTGGCTAAGTAGAAGTAGAACCTGACACCCTTGACTCCTGGGAACGTGGAAGGAGTTGCTGCTCTATGAATGCCATAATTTTCTCAGGGTGTCTGTCTTTTTCTCCTAACTGCCTGCTTCTACTTAGAAAATTCAAGCCTTCAGATGCTGTTGCACTTATCACTTTGCTCAAGGTAGGAGGTTCTGTAATCACAGGAATGTCCAGCTGTGGGCTCTGCCTGGGTCTGGGGTTCCTCCTTATTCTGACTTTCCTTCTGTGCATGAAACACATCCTAAACCATAGTCTCCCCTCTGGCATCAGGCCCTTGACGGTATCCTCACACCCATAAAGCCTATTCTGGTTTGAAAAAGTCCTGGGCTCTCTACAAAGGCTAACACCAATGTGACTTTTATCAGAGGACCTTGCTGACATTTGCCTTTTGCCTTGAACTGAAGCCTCTGAAGCAAACGACTCCTTATTTGTCTGAACTTAGTTTTATGAAGAGCCTGTCCCTTCTGTTCCAGGACCTGAGGTGTTCTTGCTTCAAAGGTCTCTGCTAATCTTCTGTCCTGAGCAGGTTGCTCTTTCCCTGGTGTGGAAGGGATCTAATCCTGCATTTTCTTATAGATGTTCTACTGATTTGGCTTAGGGCCCTCTTTCACTTCATTTGGGTCTGCATTTGTCTTCTGACTCTTACCTGGGTCCTGAAGGCTAGGAGCTCCACGATCCTGCATCCAGCATTCTCCTTTGTCCTCCATGTGAATAGAAAGAATCTGGGAAGTGGCCATGTCTCCACTGTGCACACACTGCATATGGGGTTGTGAGCTTTTAGCCACCAAACTGTCCTGAGTCATGTGATTCTTCTGTGGAAGTGCAATGAGCATGACTATGTGGCTCAACCTTCAATTTGAGCTGTATCTTACTAAAAACATGGTCTTTAAGAAAAGTTTTTGCTAGATCTTGGGTACCCAACATTCTCAGTGGTGGAGCCATTCCTTGGTTACGGACCACTCAGATCCCCATTTAGATTTTGGATGTTTCTCAGCTCAATAGCTCAGAAGGTCTTTTTTTGGGGGCGGGGGTGATGAGATTCTAGCACCTGTCAAGTGGCTAGATCAATGAAGGACAGCCCCAAGGGCTATTCACGTGACATTCCTGAACCACTGAGAGTGCCAAGTTTCTGATTTCCCTGTGGGTGTAAGACATTCCAGGAGGGAGGTAGAATAAAGTCAGCAGTGAGCCCTGCATGATGTACATTCACAGGGATCCTACCCTGATTGACTTTGCCCAAGTGTATGCTCAGGGTGTTTTTCCAATTGCTTCTCTACTAGGTTCTCCCTTGGATGCCTTGATAAATCATTGTCTGAATGACTCACCTCCCTTTTTGCTTCCTTCTTAGAGTCAGTTTTCAAACAGTGCATTGGATAACTGAGGCTTTTGCTGGATTATCTTTTGGACCCCATCACAGAATATACTCTTGTCCCCTTCACTAATTTCTTCACTAGGCTCCTCACATGGAAGCTTATTGGATTCCTTAATCCAATCTTCCTTGAATACTTGTTGCTTCACCCCTTAAAAACAGAGGGCATTGAGAGTCTGTCAGACAGGGTTCTAGGCAGGAGCAGAGGCTGAGCCTTGGGGTAGGGCAGGGGCTGTTTCTGGGGAAACTGTAGGGATTCTTTAACTTGTATTTGGTTTTGAGGGGTAGGAACATTAGATATTACATTGAATGAGACAGCTGGAGATGCTAATGGGGGAATCGCTACCAAAGACCAGGATTGTGTTCATCAGGGACTTGTGCCTGATGAGGACATTCCAGAAGATCCAGCTCCATTTATGTTGCATATGGTTCTCCAAAGTTTTAAGAAATGGGAAATTGTGATGACTGGTCAGCTGCTTGGTTTGCCCCCAGTGCTTCAGAATGGTTGGGAGGCTATGGTGTCCCACTCATCAGCAAGTGATTCTAAGCTATTTCTAGAATTTATACATGATCGCTTTTTTGTTCCTTTCTTGTCCCAAGTTCAGAAATCCATTCTTGTTATAACTGATGTCTTGAGATGCTCCTGAAGATATAAAGTGTGTGGGAAAAGATGCTGTTAGTTTCCATACACCTGCTTATAGGGTCTCCCCAGAGGAAGTTGAAGTGGAGGAAGGTTTTGCTGGAGAACAGTGTCAGGAAGTGGAAAGGAACAAGTATTTGGCAGATGCTGGCCACCAGGGGAAGGTGAAATAGGCAGGTGTCAGTGGCCCATTCCTGAGAATATTGACATAAAAGAGGCCAACAGTAGGTGCTAGCTGGAGAGTAGCTCTGTGAAATGGTGTTCAGCAGGATGGAAATCAAATCTGACTGAATTAATTGAATTCTAGTGGTGGTAGAATAGGGAACTTTGGAAGTTCAGAATGCCAGGAGAATGATTCAGTGGGATCCAGGACCTGGGTTAATTGGTAAGAGATTGATATCATGAGAGTGTAAGGTCATGTGAGGCCAGTCTTTTCTTTACTCTGTGTTTACACTAAGGGACAAGAAAAGAATGAGCAGCTGGGAATCACACTATACTGTCTCTCGGCAAGAGAGTTATTCATTATTCATGAACAATATGTCTTCTGCATTGAATTCATGGATCTCTGTGTTCCTTCTCTGTTATTCATTTTTAAAATGGATAAAAATATTTTCTATTGATGTTTATTTGATAAATTCAAGTAAGAACCTGTTTTCAATATGTGATCTGCAGCAACCTTTCAGTCAGTTATCCTTCTGCTTAAGAAGGGTGCAGATTCTCAGACATAGAGGGGCAGTTTACTCTATCAGGTAGGATTCTGGTCCTGGAGGCTACACCTGGGTTTTTGGAATCTTCTCAAAGGCTTTTAGAGGATCATCATTGCTCTGCATTTTAGCCTTGACCTAAGGGTTTGGCCCAGAGACCAAGATTCTGTATAGGAAGATAACTGAAAAGTGAGTATTGTAGGACTCTGTTCCGCTGTGGGTATGCTGAACTTTTTAATTATCCAATCCAGGACCTTGATATCCAGAGATTTTCCCCTGGAGCTCTGTATACGGCCCCCTAGATTTGACTGTGAACTTTGAATAGGAGTCCTAGTTGCCACTCTACCCTCTACCCAGTCTATCCTATTCCTCTAGAAGGATGATATTCTAATATTTCTGAAGAATTTCCACTTCAGGTGTGTTTCTTTACAAATGGTTTATTAAAGTGGGAAGAAGAACAGATAAAACAAGAGTCCGTGTGTTCTGGAGGTTAGGTATAGGCATCCCTTACTTGATTTATGTCTCTATTTTTTTTTTTACAAATACTGATAAAAACAGATTTCAGTTTTGGCCACATATATTTTGATGATCTGTCAATAGGTACATAAATGTTTATAATTGTTGTATCTTTTAGCTGTATTGAGCCTTTAATTAATACACAATGTTTTTCTTTGGCTCTTATAAACTTTTTCAGTTTAAAGTCCATTGTGTTTGATATTAATAAGGCCAACTTGCTCCCTTTTGGTTATTTTCATGGAATATCTTCTTCCATTCTTTCGCTTTCAATCTATTTGTGTCTTTGGATCTAAAGTGCGTTCTTATAGACAGCATATAGTTGGTTCACATATTTTAACCATTCTGCCAATCTCTGTCTTTTCATTGGAGAGTTCAATCTGTTTACACTTAATTACTTATCAGGAGGGATTACTTCTGTCATTTTTCTATTTATTTTCTACATATCTTATGGCTTTTTTTTCAGTCCTTTATTTCCTACATTAGTGTCTTCTTTTATGCTTAGTTGATTTTTGTCTCAAAATATTTCAATTCTTTTCTAATTCCTTTTGTATATGTTCTATAGCTATTTTCATTGTGGTTACTATAGGGATTATATTTAATATCCCAAAGTTTTAACAATCTAACTTAACTTGATTTCAACAACATACAAAAACTCTGCTCCCTTAATAGCTTTGTCTTCACCCTTTTTAGTTGTTGATGTTACAGAATTACATCTTTATATGTTGTGTACCCCCAAATGTAAAGTACTAATTCTTTTTAAAGAATTTAAAGTAATTTTTTTAAAGTTCATTTATTTATAGGGGCGCCTGGGTGGCTCAGTCAGTTAAGCATCCGACTTCAGCTCAGGTCATGATCTCATAGTCTGTGAGTTCGAGCCCCACGTCGGGCTCTGTGCTGACAGCTCAGAGCCTGGAGCCTGTTTCAGATTCTGTGTTTCCCTCTCTCTGTTCATGCTCTGTCTCTCTCTCTGTCTCAAAAATAAATAAACATTAAAAAAAATTTTAAAAAGTTCATTTACTTATTTTGAGAGAGAGAGAAAGAGAGAGAGCAAGTGAGGGAGGGACAGAGAGAGAAAGAGAATCCCAGGCAGGCACCTCACTGTCAATGCAAAGCCTGACACAGGGCTTGAACTCACAAACCATAAGATGGTGACCTGAGCTGAAGTCAGATGCTTAACCAACTGAGCCACCCAGGTGCCCCTGTAAGGTAGTAATTCCTTTAAGTGCTTTAGTTTCTTAATTTATGTAGAAAACTAAATGTGGAGTTACGAAAAAAGGTTACAATAACACTAGTTTTTAGACTCATAATTAAAAAAATATATTAGTCTCTTAAATCATGTAGAAAATAAAACATGAAGTTACAAACCATTGTTACAAAAATACCGGCTTTTGTAATTGCCCATGTATTTACCTTTATTGAGATCTATATTTTTTCATATTGTTTTGGGTTTTATTTTCTGTTGTTTTTTTCTTTTCATCCTGTAGGACTTTTGAGCATTTCTTATAGGAAAAATCTAGTGGTAACAAGCTCCCTTAGCTTTAGTGTATCTAGGAATGTCTTAATTTCTCTCTCACTTTCCAAGGACAGTTTTGGTGGATGTAAGATTCTTGGTTGACACTTTTTTTGTTGTTGTTCTGGCACTTTGACCGTATCAACTCACTGCCTTATGGCCTATGAAACTTGTGATGAAAGTCTGTTCATGATCTTATTGAGGATCCCTTGTATGTGATGAGTTGTTTCTCTCTTGCTACTTTCATGATTCTCTGTTTTTATACATTCTGGTTTTTGAAAATTTGCTTATAATCTGTCTTGGTGTGGGTCTTTTTGAGTCCATCTTACTTGGAATTTGTTGAGCTTCTTGGATGTTTATATTTGTCTTTTATCAAACTTGGGAAGTTTTTTTTTTAAGTTTATTTATTTATTTTGAGAGTGAGATTGTGTGTGTGTGTGTATGTGTGTGTATACAGAGAGAGAGAGAGAGAGAGAGAGAGAGAAAGAGAGAGAGAGAATGAACCCCAAGCAGGCTCCACACTGTCAGTGCAGAGCCTGACATGGAGCTTGAACTCATGAACCTGGCGATCATGACCTGAGAAACCAAAAGTTGGACACTTAACTGACTGAACCACCAGGCACCCCAAACTTGGGAAGTTTTAAGCCCTTATTTCTTCAAATACTTTCTTAGTACCCCTTTTCTCTCTCTTGGACCCCTATAATGTGTATATGTTGGTTTACTTGATAGTATCTCACAGGTTCCTTACACTCTGTTCACTTTTCTTCAATCTTTTCCCTTTCCTGTTTCTCAGATTCAATAATGGCCATGATCTTATCTTCAAGTTCATTGATTTTTTTTCTTTTTCCTGTTCAAATCTGCCTTTGAATACCTTTAGGGAATTTTTCATTTTAGTTATTGTACTTTTCATCTCCAGAATATCTTCTTGGTTTCTTTTTAGGTTTTCTATTTTTTTATTTGTATTTCCATTTTGTTCACATATTTTTTTTTTTTTTGCTTTCTCCATATCTTCAATTCTTTAAAAATTTTTTAATGCTTATTTATTTTAGAGAGAGAGAGAGAGAGAGAGAGAGTGTATGTGAGAGACAGAGCACAAGTGGGGTAGAGGAAGAGAGAGACAGATCACGGAATCTGAAGCAGTCTTCAGGCTCTGAGCTGTCAGCACACAGCCTGACATGGGGCTCGAACTCATGAGCTCCGAGATCATGACCTGAGCTGAAGTCGACTGCTTAACTGACTGAGCCACCCACATGCCCCTCTTCCTTTAATTCCTTGAGCATCTTTAAGACAGTTGTTTAAAGGGTTTGTGTAGTATATCTGCCATCATTTGCCTGAAGTGACAGGCTCTTTCCTGTTTTCTTTTGTAACAACAGCTTCTCCAAAGCTCCCCACTATCAAAGGACTTAAACCTCAAGCTTCCTTCTTTCCTTGTCTACTCTTCCTTCACTGTAGGATGTCTCCCTCACCCCCTGAAAATCCCCTCTATACATCCTGTCATCTCTGTTATTATTTATATCCTGTTATTATTTATATCTCTGTTATTATTTATATCTTGATTCTGCCCTGAATGACCCTAAAAATCCAAAGACTCCCATATGTAAAAATATCCTTCAGAGTTGAGCAAAGATCAGCTCCTGAAAGAGAAATTTTGGTGACAAAGGGACTATAAAAAGTCCATCAGACAAATTCTTTAAAAATATGAATATCAAAATGATTACAGAAATGCTGAGGGATTTTTATAGATTCAAGGAGACTAAGGAGATATGATAACTCAATAGAATATCAGGTCCTAGACTAGATCGTGTACTGGAGAAATGCTCTAAAGGATATTACTGGCTAAACTGACACCACTGAAATACAGTAGATAAAATTCTGTTATTGTTCAAATTACCAAAGTTTATAACTATCCTGGAGATAGGAAACAGAATATCCTTGCTCTTAGGAAATATTCACTGAAAAATTTAGGGGCAAAGTGTAATGATATATGCAACTTACTCCCAAACATTTAGGAAAAGATATGTATATGGGTAGAGAGAGCAAAGGAAACAAAATGCTAAAACTAGGTGAACCCGGGCCATCGGATTAGCAGTGTTCTTGCAACTTTTCTGTAAATTTGATTATTTCTCTAAATACAAGTTTAAAAAAAATGGCCAATGCCTCTGTTTCCCTGAATTTTATCTCTCCTTTGAGATTCTCTGCCTTCAATCACATAGCCCCCACACGTATGCTGTTCCACCTTCAAAACAGTTGTACCATGCGCCATCTCAGTGAAGACCAGCAGGGTACACTTATCACAACTGAGGTCCTAATGTTTCTGTTTACAGAATATAGAAAAAGAGCACAAGGGAAAATGAAATAAAAAACACACATAGTGTACAAAAATATAAAATTAATACAGAAATACGAAGAATTATGTTTATAACATGGAGGTTTCAGGAACTGAGAATCAAGAGTGTAGGTTTTGGAATCAGTCACAGCTGAGTTCTAATCTTTGCTCTGTCCATTAACAACCATGTGATCTGGAGCAGAACATTTTGCCTTTTTCTTCTTTAGTTTCCTTATCTGGAACCCAGAGACAGAAATCCTCTGTGTTTGTAGGAAAAAAAAAAAAAAGCTAGCATATGAAGAAAATTCCTGAAAAGTTTAAGGAAGGAAAGCTAGACACCAAATGGTCTCCTACCCCAAGATTTTAGTGGACTTCATGGGTATTCTTTGGAGTCTAAAAAGCTTTGAAGTCTGTAAGAATTTGTGGTTGCACTGGGGTAGAGAAGAATATGGAGGAAAGAGAAGGGCCTTATTTGCTAAGGCCTTCATCAGAGTATGTGGTTTACATGTGGATTCATTTAGTATTTAGGATCTTATGACACTTCCCTATGTTCCCGATGGAAATAGAGATTGTTAGAATGCTTTCATTTTGGCAATATCTATTCAAATAAAAAAGTGCATATATGCACAATGAAACTTGCATAGGCAAGTTTATAAGCATATTTACTGCAGTGTTGTTCTTTTATATATATATTTTTTTATTTTTTAAGTTTGTTTATTTATAGCAGGAGCAGAGGAAGGGCAGAGAGAGAAGGAGAGAGAGGGAATCCCAAACAGGCTCTGTGCTGGCAGCACGGATGTGGGGCTTGAACTCATGAACTGTGAGATCATGACCTGAGCCAACAGACAACCCGAGCTTAACAGACTTAGTCCCTCAGGGCGACCCTTCTGCAGTATTGTTCTAAAAGCAAATTCAAGGACACTGTCGATTAAGGGGATCAGTTAAATAAACTATTATACATGCATGTCATTAAAGACTCATCCATGAAATAGAATGAGGCATTAGCATATACTATAGATTATGTGTGCTTACCAAAGAAAACAATTTATGTAAGGAAGGCTGCTATTTTTGCTGGGCAGTGGTGGTGTGGGAAGGATATATACAGACCAATCTACCTTTCCAAAGGTGCTTTTTTACACTTAAACTATCTCTGGAAGACCACACAAAAATTTAATAATGTTTTTCAGAAAGGGAATTTGGAGACACAGGAGGTAAACTTACTCTTTTTACTCTATTCCCTTTGGTATTTTCTATATTTGTTACCAAGTGCTCATATCACTTTTTTTTTTTTATATTATCCTTTTAAAAAAAGGTTTGTTTTTAAACAAATTTCCAGCCACCTGCTTACCTCCAAACCCCTCTCCCAGCCCACAGTCCTTCTCCAGGGCTTTGGTTGTCATGGCAACTTACCACTGGTTTCTTCAGCAAGAAACTGCTGGACTTGTGGTTTAAGGTAGGCGTGGTAAGGATGGAAATATATAATCAAAGAGGGAGTGTGTGTCACAGGTAGGCATTTATTGTTTACTCTGTATCTTTTATGTTTTTGCATATGTAATCATGTGCATATGTATGGTGTTGCGGGATCATTGAACGCTGATCGTCAAGAAAGAATTCTTGAGATGTTTTTACAGTGCAACTTAGTAAGTTTATTTAAATGGCACCGGGACAGGACGTGGGCAGAAAGATCCACGCTTTTGCTATATGCAGCCAATGGTTATATGCTTACTGTTAAAGGGGGCGGGATGTGCAGGGAGTATTAGATCATAAATGTTTTCTTTGAATTTCTACTCGTAAAACTATTTTTGCAAGACTTCTCCGGTGCTTATCATTTAGCTGGATATTAACTAGTGGTGGGATATACAGGCAATCATGGGACCTTTTAAGAATGTAGCAACCAGTACGTATATGCTCCTTATCAGAACTATGCAGGCTGTATAGATTGGCCTTCTGCACTAAAGTGAACATATTTCTGCTTCTATCACTCACCAGTAGTACCTTTTAAAAGTGAAGAATTTGCCTATTTAAAGACTTCCCTGGACTCCTTCTCAGTCCCTCCCCTCCTGAACTGTGGACACCCACAAACCCCTAGTTCACCAGCCAGAGTGTGGAGAGTCTTCTGCTCCAAGGGAGGGGACTGAGGGTGGGGATCAACCCTAGAAAAAAAATGTCTTTCACTGATGGGGAACTGAGGTTTAGAAGGATTGCATTGGTTTTCTTTTTCAATTAAATAGGGATACAAATGTATCTACCTGGCAGTAGGTAAGGGGGAAATAGGCCCTAAAATCCTTAGAATCATTAATTGTGAAAGATACTTAAATCGTAATCGTATTTGAAAAGTAAGGAAGCTCGCGCGCTGCATGCCGGGATTTGTAGTCGCCTCCGGATGGCCCACAGTGCGGCTGTGCAGGGGAGAGCGTCTCTTCCGGGCGCAGGCGTGCGGCAGCGGCGGCAGGACTGACTGGGCCAAAGCGGCCGTGTCCTCGCGGGCCACCGGGAGCTTGTCATGGCGGTTCCTGCGGCGGCCATGGGGCCCTCGGCGCTGGGCCAGAGTGGTCCTGGCTCAATGGCTCCCTGGTGCTCAGTGACCAGCGGCCCAACACGCTACGTGCTGGGAATGCAGGAGCTGTTTCGCGGCCACAGCAAGACGCGCGAGTTCCCTGCGCATAGCGCCAAGGTGCACTCGGTGGCCTGGAGCTGCGACGGGCGTCGCCTTGCCTCGGGGTCCTTCGACAAGACGGCCAGCGTATTCCTGCTGGAGAAGGACCGGTTGGTGAGCTGTCAGGGACCGGCCCAGCAGGAGAGAGGGGCCGTGGTAAAGGGAGGTGTGGTGTTGAGGGAGAGAATGGGGGTGAAAAGGGGGGTGGAGGCAAGGGGTGTGGGGATGTTGGGGGTGTGCAGTGCACGAGAGAGGAGTGTGGGAGTGATGAGGCTGGTGGTTAGGGGTCAGGAGGGGGTGTGGTGGAGAGGTGGACGGCGGTGGTAAGAGGGAGGTGGGGGTGCGAGGGAGTGTAGTCGTGAGGAGGAGTTCAGATGAGGGGGGCGGGGGGGAGATGAAGACGGGTGGTGAGGAGGGTGGATGGGACTGGGGTGAGATGGGGGTGTACCAGAGTGGTAGGAAGGTGTTGTGTAGTGTGAGGAGTGGCTAGGGTGCTGTGGTGCTGGTGAGGTCCCCATGGTGGTGAGGGGGGCTCTTCTGAAAATAATAGGGCTTTCTGTGGGGATGAGCAAGACTGGGAACCTGGGTGGTAGAGTAAGGATGGAAAACCAGAAAGAAGGAGGAAGGACAGGGAGGACAAAAGAGTAAGGCCATTGGTATGGAACCCAAACCTCAGAACAGTTTAGAGTGATTGGGGAGGAAGTGTGGGTGGGTATTGGGAGTAGTTTGGCAGAAAGGGCTTGGAAGGATTGGTGTCTTTTAAATTATCCAGATCTTTGTTGGTCACAAGGTACTTTAGTTTGAATAAGGTTAAAAAAATTAAATGTGGAGGCAGGTACTTCTGTGTGTAGTGATGTTTGGATCCTCTTATTTCAGGTTAAAGAAAACAATTATCGGGGACATGGGGATAGTGTGGACCAGCTTTGTTGGCACCCAAGTAATCCTGACCTCTTTGTCACCGCGTCTGGAGACAAAACCATTCGCATCTGGGATGTGAGGACTACGAAATGCATTGCCACTGTGAACACTAAAGGTGACTCCTCAGAGAAAGGGCAATAGGAATGAGCTTCTTCTAGTCATTCAACAGGCCTTTCCTGAATTATCTTCTCTGTTTGTGGCCTTGTGTTAGGTATGAGACATCCTGGGCTGAATAAGACAATCTCCAGCTCCCAGGACCTGTACTGGGTTTAGTGCAGGGAGAGAGACGTACGTGTAAAAAAAACCCTAACGTGATATGACATGGTTCGTCTTAACTGGAGAGGTCTAAAAGATGGACACTCAGAATGGAAATGCTTAAGTCTGCCTGTGGAGACAGGGAGGGTCTCACAGAATTTGAGCAAACTCTTAGAATAGCTAATAGGGATTTAGTGGTCAGGGTACAGTGGGTTGGTGGGGGATAGGAGGCGGCTCTAGGAGGGAACTGCATGTACAGATGTGTGGAGAATTTATGAAACTGTTGATAGGCTAGAATGGCTGATCTTGGAATGAATGGTCTTGGTGGTCTGGGACAAAATGAACTGGAAGTCGTGCAGTATGTTTGTAGAATCTGTTCTTCACCAGGTATTGTTCTGTAAACCTTGAGGCCATTTATTATATTTTATTGACTAACATGTCATTGATTACAAGATGCACCAATATTTTATGTGCTAGTAGGAAAGAAGATAAAGCTTCTAGGTAACCATGATGCACCAAAAATTTTGAGATGCATCCTGTTGCATTTTAAGGTACATTATAGATAATAAAGTGTGAAAAAAATGTGCATCATAGAATTGGTAAAGTTGATGACATTTCTAATCAATGTGTTCACTGTGGGCCACTGGACTTTTTGACAAGACTGGTACCTGGACATGGAATGTTGTAGTGCTTTCTCCAAGTAGATGGCTGGTAATGCATGTGTGATTTAGGTGTAACATGGATGAACATTTAAAACTGGCTGTGTATATATCTTAATACCTACCAGAAAAAAAGAACTAGCCTGTAGAATTCATTGCTAAATTGAAACTAAATTTATTTAAGAAATGTTTTGAGTCAATTTTAAGAAAAGTCTTGAGTAAAGAAATATAGCTGTTAACATAGGACAAAAATTGTGAAAGTGGCATTCGAATGACTGGAGTTTGGGAAATGTTGGTGTAAGAATAAGAGGCTTTGGAGTTAAATCTGGCTTAGATTTTGGCTCTATTATGTCATAGCTTTGACATTTTGGCTCATCTCTCTTATCTTCCATTTCTTCATATGTAAATTGGGAATAATGAAGTGTCCATTAGAGAATTATTGTGAGGACCCAAAGGGGGGAAATTTGTAGATGAATGTGCTGGTCTCAAAATTGTTGAGTAAGTGGTCATTCCCTTCTATTGACTAGGACCTTAGTGAATAGGTCTGGTCTTTGTATGATAAAAAAAATAAACTTCTGGAGGATTATGAGCAAACAATATCTTGCTGATTATATCTGGGTTTCCAGGGGAGAACATTAATATCTGCTGGAGTCCCGATGGACAGACCATTGCTGTGGGCAACAAGGATGATGTGGTGACCTTTATTGATGCCAAGACACACCGTTCCAAAGCGGAGGAGCAGTTCAAGTTTGAAGTCAATGAAATCTCTTGGAATAATGACAATAACATGTTCTTCCTGACAAATGGCAATGGTTGTATCAACATCCTCAGGTGAGAGGGTTCTAGCTTAGGAACTGTCTGATCTTTGTGCTGGGTGCTGTGGTGGATACAGAGATGAATTAGATGTTGAGTCTGTCCTGAAGGAGGTCAAAGGACAAGTGATAATAAAGAATCCTAACCTCTGTTGAGCACCTTTGAGCCAGGCCCCTTATATTTTACTTAAGTCATCACAGAAATTCTAGGGGGTTGATAGTATGCATCTTATTTGACAGATGAGGACCTGGGATTCACAGAGGTTAAATCACTATCAACTAGTGAGCACTAGAAGTAGATGCACCTTGAATTGTGGATAATTTGTACCCATAAAGTCTTAGCTTAAATATCACTTACCCTTCAGGGAAGCCATCTTCATCATCATCCTACTTCCCCAGGTTAGAAGCTTATTTTTTTTATGTTTATTTTTGAGAGGGAGAGACAGACAGACAGAGCGTGAGCAGGGGAGGGGCAGAGAGACAGGGAGATACAGAATCTGAAGCAGGCTCCAGGCTCGGAGCTGTCAGCACAGAGCCTGACATGGGGCTCGAACTCGTGAACCGCGAGATCATGACCTGAGCTGAAGTCAGATGCTTAACCGACTGAGCCACCCAGGTACCCCAGAAGCTTATTTTATGTACTTCCTGTTGGAAGCATTTCTCATTCTATGTTATAATTTCATGTTTATTTGTATCTTCCATTAGACTATAAATTCCATGAGGGTAAGGACCGTGTGTAACTTCTTTACTCTTAAATCCCTAGTGCCTAACTTAATACCTGCTACACAGAGTTAGGATCTCATTAAATATTCTGTAAATGAATGAAATGGTGGAATTGAAATTCACGCCTGTCGATTCTATTCTTTTTGTTATTCTGGGTGGGTAATGCAAGGCAGTATGAAATAGGTTATGTTAGAGAGTCTAGGAGTTTGCTATGGAACCCCAAGGAAAGAAATTTATATGGACTGTGGGAGTTGGAGCTTGAAGGAGGCACCTTTTGAGCTTGACCTTGAAAGTTGAGGAGAATTTTAAGAATCAGCAAAAGGGAACCATACAGTGGATGAAACTGCTGTGAACGAGCATGGTCTATTTGGGGAATAGTTGGTAGGTCAGAGTTGCTGGGAGTGGTGGCAGATAAGGTGTCTGAAGAAAGGGCCTGAAAATGGGAAGATAAAGTTGAAATATAATCTGGGACCAGATTATAAAAGGCTGGAATTCTATGCTTAGCAGCTTGCATTTTATTCTGTAGTTAGTAAGGATTCTATATCTTTTTTATTTTAAAGCCTTTTTATCAGAAAATAAAACACAGATACAGAAAATCACTTAAAACAATGTATAGCTTAATGAGCCATTATATGCCCAACATCTTTGTAACCCCACCCAAGTCAAGAAATGTAAGTTGTTGGCCATCCCAGAAGTCCAAACATGCTTTATCCTGTTCATTTCTCCCCCTCCTCAAAAGGAAACACTATCTTGATTTTTATAGTATTTCTTTATAGTTTTAGCGACCATGTATGCATTTCTAGATACTCTAGTTTTGTGTATTTAAAAAAATTGGATGTCTTTTAAGTATGTTACACTACCAAGTCACTTTGCATCCTTCTTTTACTTCTAATTTAGTCGTTGAAAACCTGCAGATATTCTCCTAGTCTGAATTTAGCTGATTTCACATGCTTATTTATTTGTTGGAATATAAGGTATTTCCTCTCATCTGCTATTTGGTTAATTATTACTATTATTTATTATTATTATTTTTAAAATTAATTTTATTTTTTAAATTTACATCCAAATTAGTTAGCATATAGTGCAACAATAATTTCAGGAGTAGATTTCCTTAATGCCCCTTACCCGTTTAGCCTATCCCCCCTCCCACAACCCCTCCAGTAACCCTCTTTTGTTTTGTCCCCCTCCTGGTTTTTATATTATTTTTGCTTCCCTTCCCTTGTGTTCATCTGTTCTGTGTCTTAAAGTCCTCATATGAGTGAAGTCATATGATATTTGTCTTTCTCTGACTGACTAATTTTGCTTAGCATAATACCTTCTAGTTCCATCCACATAGTTGCAAATGGCAAGATTTTATTCTTTTTGAGGGGCAAGGACGTTCATTCAACCATCCATTAAACATGTACCCTGTGGCAGACCTGGGCTGAGTGCCAAGAGTACAGATGTGAAGATCAGCTAGTTTCTGTGCCCAGGAACCCACAGTCTGGTGTGGAGATGGTGACAATTCAGTGTGACAGTGGTTTTGTAGAAGAGTAACTCAGATTATGTCTCACCCCTGCTGAAAACACTACAGAGGCTTCCCTTTGAATTTTCCCCAGATCCAATCTTTTCAGGCTGTGTTCCTTTCTGTGTCTAGGTCTTAAATTACCTCTTCTTTTTTTTTTTTTTTTTTTCCCCAGCAATGGCTGTGTAAATTCTTTAATTTAATTTAATTTAGTTATTTTAATTTAATTTTTTAAATTTACAAACAAGTTAGCATATAGTGCAACAGTGATTTCAGGGGTAGATTCCTTAATG
>NW_026057577.1:88825026-88924617 GCF_023721935.1 Panthera uncia
TTGTTTTTTGGGTGTTGAGGTTGATAAGTTCTTTATAGATTTTGGATACTGGCAAATAACTTCTCCCATTCTGTCGGTTGCCTTTTAGCTTTGCTGATTGTTTCCTTTGCTGTGCAGAAGCTATTTTGATGAGGTCCCAATAGTTCATTTTTGCTTTTGTTTCCCTTGCCTCTGGAGATGTGTTGAGTAAGAAGTTGCTGTGGCCAAGATCAAAGGAGTTTTTGCATGATTTCTCCTTGAGGATTTTGATGGCTTCCTGTCTTACATTTAGGTGTTTCATCCATTTTGAGTTTATGTTTGTGTATGGTGTAAGAAAGTGGTCCAGGTTCATTCTTCTGCTTGTCGCTGTCCGGTTTTCCCAGCACCACTTGCTGAAGAGACTGTCCTTATTCCATTGGATATTCTTTCCTGCTTTGTCAAAGATTCGTTGGCCATACGTTTGTGGGTCCATTTCTGGGTTCTCTGTTCTGTTCCACTGATCAGAGTGTCTGTTCTTGTGCCAGTACCATACTGTCTTGATGATTACAGCTTTGTAGTATAGCTTGAAGTCTCGGATTGTGATGCCTCCTTCTTTGGTTTTCTTTTTCAAGAAGAAAAGCTTTGGTGATTTGGGGTCTTTACTGGTTCCATACAAATTTTAGGATTATTTGTTCTGGCTCTGTGAAGAATGCTGGTGTTATTTTGATAGGGATTGCATTGAATATGTAGATTGCTTTGGGTAGTATCAACATTTTAACAATATTTGTTGTTCTTATCCAGGAGCATAGAATCTTTTTCCTTTTTTGTGTGTCATCCTCAATTTTTTTTCATAAGCTTTCTCTAGTTTTCAGTGTCTAGATTTTTCACCTCTTTGGTTAGATTTATTCCTAGGTATTTTATGGTTTTGGTGCACTTGTAAATGGGATCGATTCCTTGGTTTCTCTTTCTGCTGCTTCATTGTTGGTGTATAGGAATGCAACTGATTTCTGTGTGTCGATTTTATATCCTGCAACTTGGCTGAATTCATGAATCAGTTCTAGCAGTTTTTGGTGGAATCTTCAGGGTTCTCTATATAGAGTATCATGTTAATCTGTGAAGAGTGAAAGTTTGACCTCCTCCTGGCTGATTTGGATGCCTTTTATTTCTTTGTGTTGTCTGATTGCAGAGGCTAAGACTTCCAATACTATGTTGAATAACAGTGGCCAGAGTGAACACCCCTGTCTTGTTCCTGACCTTAGGGCGAAAGCTCTCAGGTTTCCCCATTGAGGATGACATTAGTGCTGGGTCTTTCATATTTAGCTTTTATGATCTTGAGGTATGATCCTTCTATCCCTACTTTCTTGAGGGTTTTTATCAAGAAAGGATGCTGTATTTTGTCAAATGCTTTCTCTGCATCTATTGAGAGGATCATATGTTTCTTGTCCTTTCTTTTATTGATGTGATGAATCACATTAATTGTTTTGCGGATATTGAACCAGCCCTGCATCCCAGGTATAAATCCCACTTGGTCATGGTGAATAATTTTTTTAATGTATTCTTGGATCTGGTTGGCTAATATCTTGTTGAGGATTTTTGCATCTATGTTCATCAGGGATATTGGTCTATAGTTTTCCTATTTAGTGGGGTCACTGTCTGGTTTTGGAATCAAGGTAATGCTGACTTCATAGAAAGAGTTTGGAAGTTTTCCGTCCATTTCTGTTTTTTGGAACAGCTTCAAGAGAATAGGTGTTAAGAGTTCCTTAAATGTTTGGTAGAATTCCCCTGGAAAGCCATCTGGCCCTGGATTCTTGTTTTTTGGGAGATTTTTGATTACTAATTCGATTTCCTTACTGGTTATGGGTCTGTTCCAATTTTCTATTTCTTCCTGTTTCAGTTTTGGTAGTGTATATGTTTCTGGGAATTTGTCCATTTCTTCCAGATTGCCCATTTTATTGGCATATAATTGCTCATAATATTCTTTTATTATTGTTTTTATTTCTGATGTGTTGATTGTGATCTCTCCTCTTTCATTCTTGATTTTCTTTGTTTGGGTCCTTTCCTTTTTTTTTTTTTTTTTTTTTTGATCAAACTGGCTAGTGGTTTATGAATTTTGTTAATTCTTTCAAAGAACTAGCTTCTGATTTCATTGATCTATTCTGCTCTTTTATTTTGGTTTTGATAGCATTAATTTCTGCTCTAATCTTTATTATTTCCTGTCTTCTGCTGGTTTTGGGTTTTATTTGCTGTTCTTTTTCCAGCTCTTTAAGGTGTAAGGTTAGGTTGTGTATCTGAGATCTTTCTTTCTCTTTTAGGAAAGCCTGGATTGCTATATACTTTCCTCTTATGACCGCCTTTGCTGCGTCCCAGAGGTTTTGGGTTGTGGTGTTATCATTTTCATTGGTTTCCATATACTTTCTAATTTTCTCTTTAACTTCTTGGTTAGCTCATTCATTCTTTAGTAGGATGTTTTTCAGTCTCCAAGTATTTGTTACCTTTCCAAATTTTTTCTTTGGTTGAAAATATGCATGGTATGGTCTCGATCTTTTTGTACTTGCTGAGGGCTGGCTTGTGTCCCAGTATGTGGTCTATTCTGGAGAATGTTCCATGTGCACTGGAGAAGAATGTATATTCCACTGCTTTAGGATGAAATGTTCTGAATATATCTGTTAAGTCCTTCTGGTTCGGTGTGTCCTTCAAAGCCATCGTTTCCTCGTTGATTTTTTGATTAGATGATCTGTCCATTCCTGTGAGTGGGCGGTTGAAGTCTCCTACTATTATGGTATTATTATCAATGAGTTTCTTTATGTTTGTGAATAATTGGTTTATATATTTGCAAGCTATCACATTTGGAGCATAAATGTTTACAATTGTTAAGTCTTCTTCGTGGATAGACCCCTTAATTATGATATAATGCCCTTCTTCATCTCTTGATACATTCTTTATTTCAAAGTCTAGATTGTTTGATATAAGTGTGGCTATTCAGGCTCTCTTTTGTTGACCATTAGCATGATAGATGATTCTCTATCCCCTTACTTTCAGTCTGAAGGTGTCTTTAGGTCTAAAGTGGGTCTCTTATAAACAGCATATGGATGCATCTTGTTTTCTTATCCATTCTGTTACTGTATGTCTTGTGAGTGAAGCATTTAGTCCATTGACATTTAGACTGAGTACTGAAAGACAAGAATTTATTGCCATTATGTTGCTTGTAGAGTTGGAGTTTCTGGTGGTGTTCTCTGGTCCTTTCCAGTCTTTGTTGCTTTTGGTATGTATGTATGTATGTATGTATGTATGTACGTACGTATGTATTTCATCTTTTTCCCCTCAGAGAGTCCCCCTTAAAATTTCTTGCAGGGTTGTTTTAGTGGTCACGAACTCCTTTAATTTTTGTTTGTTTGGGAAACTTTTAATCTCTCCTTCTTCTTTTTTTTTTTTTTTTTTTAATATTTTTTATTTATTTTTGGGACAGAGAGAGACAGAGCATGAATGGGGGAGGGGCAGAGAGAGAGGGAGACACAGAATTGGAAACAGGCTCCAGGCTCCGAGCCATCAGCCCAGAGCCTGACGCGGGGCTCGAACTCACGGACCGCGAGATCGTGACCTGGCTGAAGTCGGACGCTTAACCGACTGCGCCACCCAGGCGCCCCTCTCCTTCTATTTTGAATACAGCCTTGCTGGATAAAGAATTCTTGGTTGCATATTTTTCTGATTCAGCACATTGAATATATCCTGCCACTCCTTTCTGGCCTGCCATATTTCTGTGGATAGGTCTGCTGCAAACCTAATCTGTCTTCCCTTGTAGGTTAAGGACTTTTTTTCCCTTGCTGCTTTCATGATTCTCTCCTTGCCTGAGTATTTTGTGAATTTGACTATGATATGCCTTGTAGATGGTCGGTTTTCATTGAATCTAATGGGAGTCCTCTGTGCTTCCTGGATTTTGATGTCTGTGTCTTTCCCCAGGTTAGGAATGTTTTCTGCTATGATTTGCTCACATAACCCTTCTCCCCTATTTCTGTCTCTTCATCTTCTGGGACCCCTATGATTCTGATGTTGTTCCTTTTTAATGAGTCACAGATTTCTCTAATTCTTAAATAGGGATCTTTTGCCTTACTCCATCTTTTTTTTCTGCTTCATTATTCTCCATTAATTTTTCCTCTATATTGCTGATTCTCTCCTCTGCCTCATCCATCCTTGCCACCGTGGCATCCATTCCAGATTGCAGCTCAGTTATAGCATTTTTTATTTCATTCTGACTAGCTTTTATTTCTTTTATCTCCGCAGAAAGGGATTCTAATCTATTTTTGACTCCAGCTAGTGTTCTTATTATGGTGATTCTAAATTCTGTTTCAGACATCTCACTTGTATCTGTGTTGGTTAAGTCCCTGGCTGTCGTTTCTTCCTGCTCTTTCTTTTGGGGTGAATTCCTTCATTTCATCATTTTGAAGGGAGAAAAGGAGTCAATGAGGGAAAACATTTTTTTAAAATTAAAATTAAAAAATTAAAAACAACAAATACATAAAAAAATAGAATAAATGATGCTAGATCCTAGGTGTGTTTTGGTCTGGGTGTTGAAAGAGGCTTGATAGATGAGAGAAAAGAAGCGGAAAGGAAAAAAAAAGCAATCATTTGAAAATTTGAAAAAACGAATCCACTGAAATAGAATAAAGTGAAATGATGGAAGTAAAATCGAATTTGAAAAAATTTACACAAAGGTTAAAAATATAGTAGAAAAAAATTAAAGAAAAATGTTTTTAATAAAAATTGAAAATAAAATTTTTTTTCATTCTGTATTCAAGAAAAAGAAAAGAAATGAAAAAGAGGGAAAAAAGGAAAGGAAATAAAAAGATAATTGAATGGATGGACCAGTGAACAGCCTGAGATATGATGGAAATTACTTCTATTTCACCTAGAAGTCAAACTTTGAAGCTCTTTATAGTCCGTAAACCAAGCAGGCAGAGACTTGTGTTGAAGAGTTAGGTTGGCCCAGTTGGGCTGGGCTTAGTGTAATGGCTCTGTTCTCCAGTAGATGGCGCTGTTTAGCTTACTGGGGTGGATTGTTGTGGTGCTTGTAAGTGTGTATGCACATGTGTGGGAGCGGTGGAAATGGAGTCACCCAGCTACCCAGTCTCTGGTATCGGAACTCTGTTCTTCCCAATCAGCAATGGCGCATCTGTCCTTTGTCTTCTGCTTCTGTCCACTCCCTGCTTTTACGCTGTCCGTGACCAAGCCCCAGGCAGCACCTCCCTCCTGAGTTTTATCTTAGATGTGGCTGTGTTTCCCAACACCTTACTTCTGAAGGACTGCAGCTTTGACCTGTTCTGCCCCTCTGCAGAAGGGTCTCACTGAGCAATGGCTGGGTGCTGGCTACACCCAGGAATGTTCGCAGGACTGTGCTGCTGCCAATGCCCAGAGACTGTGGCTGGCTGCCAGCCTGCCCCAGAACAAGTTCACGTGATTGTGTAAAAGCAGTGTTTCAGCGATAATGGCAAATCACAACACACATCTGGCACCAGGCTTCACCTCCAACAACCTTGTTCCAGCACCAGCAAATGTGGTTGTTCTCCTGGGTCCACTGGGTCCTTTGGGGGAGCCACACAGCCTCTACCAGATGGCCTCCCAGCAGGGGAGCCACCTCTTCCCGTGTGGCCTGAAGATCCCTGGACCCCCCTCTGCTCCTGGGGATTCGACCTTCCCACCAGGGCACCACCAGGTATCAAGCTGTTGAGGTTCAGACTCTGCACTCCCCCTGTTTATAGAGTCTTAATGGAATTTAAGCCCTCTCCTTTCTCCTTTCTCCCTTTTTAGGTCAGTCTCTGCAGCTGTTTCCACTTTTCCACTTTCTCTCCAGCTGATTTTGGAGGGGGGGTGCTTTTACCTTATTCTTCCCCCCATCTCCGTCCACAGTCTGCAAGCAAAAACAGCTCTCTGCTCTCCGTGGCACCTCTCTCCCCCAGTTCACCTCTCCGTGCCATGTACCTACTGAATTCTGTGGTTCACGTTGTGCAGATTGTTGTGTTAATCCTCAGATCAGTTTTCCAGGTGTGCAGGATGGTTTAGTGTTGATCTGGCTGTGTTTCATGGATGTGAGACACAAAAAAACTTCCATGCTGTTCCACCATCTTGGCTGCTCCCTTACCTCTTCTTTAAGGAAGCCTCATTTTGTCCCATTGTTATACTGGGGATCTGACTTGTTACACATTCACGTCTTATCAGAAGTCCCTCATTTGTTTTCCTGTTTTGTGACTGTCTCCCCAACTTTTCTGACACATCCATTGCTATATCCCCAATCTCTAGCAGGTGCCCAATACTACCAATCAGATGCTCAGTAAAATTTTATTAAATAGATGACTGATGGGAAAGTAGTGAACAGTTTGGGCAGAATTCCCACCAGGCTGTCAGTACTTGCTTTTGTGAAGGGTGGGTTTGTGGGTAGAGCAGAGGAGGGAAAGAAGTCGGGTCATGGGGGGCTGAGAAAGTTAAGTCCTCATTTAGCACTCACAGTGACCCAGAGAGGTGGGCGGCATAGCCCCAGTTCATAGTATATGAAACAAGCTTGGAAGGATTGGTTTCCTTGCTTAAACGGTACAGCTCTCAGGTGGAGGAGCAGGATTAAAACCTCTGTGTGAGGCTCCAAAGCCCAGGTCCTTCCCAGTAGGTCGGTCACACCCTGGAACCACATGCCTTTCAGGCCCTACCTGAACCAAACTCCCCGGGGGACTCTAACATCCTGCTAGGTTGGGAATCACTGCCCTAGTCTCTGCTGATTCTCCAGACTGTGGAAAGGTGGGTGGTGTCACAGGAATGGCACAGGAGTCCTTGGTGCATAGAGGAAGAAGGATTCCTGAAAAAGGACTTGGCTTGGTCCTAGAAGAGTGGGTAGGAACAGGCAGGCAGCCCATGGAGGAGGTTTGAGGCTGCAGGCTAGTATAGGCAAAGGCGTGGAGACACGGACCATCCTGGCCAGGTGTGACTGACAAGGAGCTTGGGCAGCAGTGGGGGACTGTGGAGAGATGGGCTTTCCTTTAATAGTCCTTGTGCTGAGGAGAGAGGGTTCACCCAAGCTTTGGACTGTTGTGCTTTGTCATGACAACTCATCTCCTCTGGGTCTGGTTATGTAAGGGTCCTATTAGTGCTTTGGCCTCTCTAAGCTCCTGTCCCACTATTATTAGAGTCACAGAGAGGTAGTTAAAGACTGGGATTTTCCCATGAAGGAATTTTGGGTAGAATTAGGTGGACTTTGGCCTGGTGACTCCATCAAATAAAGACGAGAACTTGTATGGGAAGCCTATACTCATTCAGACTTCAGAGCCTACAGCATGGGGCCTCAGCCCAGCTTCCTAACCAGTTTGGTCCCATCTGGGTGGGAAGTGCTGGGTCTGTGGTGTCAGATAGTGCCAGGCTCTTACCTGGGCCTTGCCACTTGCTGGCTGTGTGAACAAAGACATGTCTTGTCACCTCTCTGAGCTTCAGGTTCCCCCTTCTGGCAAGTTAGACTTTCCTATAGGTGAGGAATTAAGTGTCATCCTGTATGCTCAGTACTAGGGGAGAGCTTGCACACAACACAGAAAGTGCTTGATCAGTGTTAGGCTCTTTCCTCTCACGTCCCCTCTCTGGATTTAAGGAAGGGGTGACAAGAATGGGGCTACAGAGGTAGATTGGGGCCAGCTGTGAAGGGACCTAACCACTAGCTCCTTAGAGTTAGACCTAAGGCCTGCCAGCGAGGTTTTAAGGGCTTAAAGCAGCTGGGAGTTGTGTTTTAGGAAGACCATTTGGGGTGGCATGGAGACTTGACGATTCAGGGAGCAGCATGTTTCTGGAAGCAGCATGGTGTAATGCAGAGGAGTCCTCTGGAGGGCTTGTTAAAGCAAATACTGCTAGGTCTTGCCCTCAGAGTTTTAGTTCCCTGCAGTGGGGTTGGGGGCCTAAGAACCTGAAGTTCTAACAGGTTCCTGGGGCTTCTGCTGCTGCTGCTGCTGCTGCTGGTGAAGTGGATAGGTACCAGGGCCCAGCCCAGAGTGCTGCTGGGTATGAACTCCAGATCTTCCACTTTGTAGTTAGCCGTGCGGCCTGGGCCAAGTCCCCAGACCCGTGTGAGCCTGTGTGTGTTTCCTCATCTGTAGGTGGGGGGTGGGGGGGATACTGCCCACTCCCAAAAGATGTTGTAAGAATTCAATGAGATAATGTAAGTGCTCAGCACAGTGCCTGAAGTCAGCATTCACTAGGCTGTTTATTATTTTTATTAAAACCAGTGAGGAGGCTGTTGCAGAAGTGCCAGGGAGAGGTGAAGGAGAGGCTGAACAAGGCCAGTGGCTGAGTGATGGAGAGGAGGGGATCTGGTTTCTCTGGGAAGCCCCAGGCCCTGTGATCCTCTCTCATCAGAGTCTGGTTTCACCTCCTTTCTTCACTGGGAACTTGCTTTAAATCCGCGGGCTGGTCCCTTTCTGGCCACTAGAGGGCAGTGGAGGCAAGGCCGCGCAGAGGGAGGTGGGCGTCCTGAAGATTGGCGCTGGTCTGTGCATTCAGCCTTTCTTCGTGCTCTGAAGCCTAATTATGTATTTGCATTGCGCTCTCCTCTCCCTCCTTGGCTGTGTTTGCTGACGTTTTTTGGAAAACACTTCTAATCGGAGGGCACCTCTGAGTTCCTGCTTGTCTTGTGGCTGAGGATTAACCATAACCGAAGCGTCCTGCTTTCTGGCAGCTGTGTTTATTTCTCAAGGGCACAAGCAGAGCAGAACATGGGGGCCTGGGCCCCGCAGCTCAGGAGAGCCTAGGATGAACCACAGTTGTCCTTCTGCCAGTTCAGAACCTGGCCTGTTCCATCTTGCATTCCTCCCCCGCTCCCCAGCCCTCGCCTGCACCCTTTGATCCTGTGGGTGGAGAAATAAAGGGAATTCCAAATCCTTAATCCATTTTGAAGGCTGGCTGGAAGCAGGGCTTTCTAGGGGCCTGGTAAAACAGCACCGGGGGAGTCATTTCAGAGAAGTGTGAGTGCTCTTTCAAGGTCATAGAGTGTGGTGACGGAAGGAAAAAGACGAGACGCACATTTATACTATTTGATGGTATACCTTGTGCCAAGCCCTGTACTTTGATGAGTTGCTTTATTCTACAAGAATAATAAAAGTACCAGTGACAGCTACCTGCTCTTACTGATTGTGCTAAGTGATATTCCCGTATTTGCTCTCTTCACCCTCTTAACTGCCCATGACGCATTATTAATTAATCCTGAAGAAACGGACATGGAGAGGTTACAGTGGGATGCATTGGGCCAAAGGATGGTGCTATTGGAAATTCAGACCGATGTGTCTCACTCCAGAATCTAAGTCTTTCTGTCAGCAATATTGGGTATGGGCAGTTCTATTTTAGCTCCTTCCAAAGTGGGGTATACAGACAATAGGAAGGAGAAGGCCAGCCTGATGACAGAACAGCCTACTAAGTACTCATGATCCCATATTATAGTAGACCAATTAAAAGTATGGATCTGGAACCAGATTACCTGGGTTCAAATCCTGACTCTGCCACCTACTGGCTCTGTGACGTTGGGCAAATCCTTTGGCATCTGGGCCTCATTTTCCTCACTTGTAAAATGGGAGAAGATAATAGTAGCTACCCCACTAGTGTGCTCTGAGGGTTAAATGAGTTAATACATGCAAAAGGCTTAGATCAGTGCCTGGTACAAATAACTCACTAGGGGCGCCTGGGTGGTTCAGTCAGTTAAGCATCTGATTCTTGGTTTTCGCTCAGGCCATGATCTCACAGTTCGTCGGGCTCTGTGCTGACAGCATGGAGCATGCTTGGGATTCTCTTTCCTTCTCTCTCTGCCCCTCCCCCCACTCAGACTCACTCTCCCTCTCTCTCTGTCTCTCTCTCTCTCAAAATAAGTAAACTTAAAACATAAAAATAACTCTAAGTGTTAGCTCTTATTATTGTCATTATTTTTAACCGTCATGCTGTCTTCACCTCTGTTATCTTGGCGCCTGACATATACTAGGGGTTGGCGTATGTTTATTGAATGAGATGAGCCCTTGGATTCAGGAAATATTTTCTGAGCTCTGGACGGTGCCAGGTGCTAGCTTGGTATATAAATGGTTCCATTTTAGGCTTCTCAGTCTGGTGGAGACGTCAGGCATGGGTGCTCATTACTGCACAAGGCAACAACATTCCATGGAGGTCCTGATGTGAGTAAGAGAACTTTTGGAGTGGGGTAGGGGTGTGGGCCAGTTTCAGAGAAGACAGCCTTTGTATTAGACCTTTAAAGATGGGTGGAGGAGGAGGGAAGAGTGGGCCAGGCCAGAGAATTCAGTCTTCTTGGGCCCAGTGTGCCTCCAGCTTCACAAAGGATCATCAAGTCAAGTTGGATATTCATTCATTCAATAAATATTCATCAGGCATGCCTGGAGTCACGTACTGAGACACAGTGGCCTTGACCTAGTCCCTGCCCTTAAGTGACCTGGGTCTAACCAGTCAACAGCCAAGGACGCAACTGATGATAGTTCAGTGTGATGAAGGGGCCATATTGACTCAGAGCCTGTTAAGATACATGTGAGAGACAATTGATTCTGACTGGTTTAAGTAGAAAGGTGATTCAGTGGCTCACGTACCTGGAATATATTCAGGTGTGACTGGATCCAGTCTCAAAAGAGGTCCTTAGGAAATTGTCTCTTCCCATCTCTTCTCCTTGCCTTTTTCTGTGTTGGCTTCAATCTGTGACAGTCTGTCCCTTTGCAATGCCTCAGGTGCCCCCCAGGAGCTTCTGGCTTCCCTTTTACCAGCTCAGAAATCCCAGTAGAAAGAGGGTGCCTTGTTTTCAATGGCTTGCTCTAATGTCATGGGACTTAGTCTCACTGGACATCTTTGGTCACATGCATTCACTGGGGCCAAGGGGATCATCTACTCACCCTGCATGGAATTGGGAAAGTATAGGGCATATAGTTCTGCCCAAATAACATGAATTGAGGTAGTAGATGGTGGGGTGTGAATGTGAGTCCCCAAAGAAATTCAGATGCTGTTACCAGAGGTAGGTAGAATAGATGTTTAGGCAAAATCCACAGATGTCCACTACAGCTACTATGTGGGAAGAGAATAATCCACTGGCTAAGAGCTCTGGCCTGGGACTCCAGTTCCCTGTGAGGGAATCATAGTTTCACCATTCACAAGTTGTGTGACCATGGCCGGCTCACTCACCTGTCAGTCTGCCTCTCAGTGTCCCATCTACAAAGCGAGAGTGATGGATCAACACTGTAGGCCTGAATCAGTGGGAAAGCACATTGTAGAGGGATCAGGCAAGCTCCAGAGGGTGTCCCTGCAGTTTGGCGTGGCATGAAGTCTGAAGTCTCCGCATTGTTACCTGACCAGTTCCAGGGCAGCTGTCCAACAGACAGGCAGCCAAAGTCCTCTGGGTTCAAGTTCTCAATCTGCCACTTACTGGCTACGCTTTCCTCCTCCATGAGTGAGGATCATCGTTCCTGCCTCCCAGGGTCATTGGGAGAAGTGATGAGGTGACATACAGACACATAGCAGTCTGGCATATAGCTTGGCACATAGCAGTCTGTAACTAATGATAGATGTGTTCTCAGCACAATTACTACTCCAGAGCATGTTAGGAGTCCAGGTGCGACTCTGGGAGGACAGGCCACGTGCTCTGTGAACAAACAACCGTCCTTCTGGATAGAGTGCATTTGGCTATCAGCCGGGGCCTTGGGAGGCTTTGTGTAGCCTGGCCCTTCCCTCCTTCCTTTCAACTTGAGGAGGGTACACCCTCACAGAGGTTCATGTTTCACTCTTAATTACCCCTCGGGCTCTACTATCAGCCTGTCTTTCATTTCCATAAAAAGGCTCTCAGCCAGACAGTTTGAACAGAATCTCATCTGGAGTGTGTTAACTTTTCTCTCCATTGTTGGCAGGGATCTGGAATCGGCTCTGCATTAGGACAAGCTGTAAATAAACACATATTCGCTTAAATGTGGCTCCTGCTCCTATCCCATAGCCTTATCTTAGATTTGGGCAGCTTTAAGTCATGGAACAGAGAGTGTTTGGAAAAGACCTTAGAAATCGTTGAATCCAGTCTACCCATTTTACACAAGAGTAAATTGAAGGTGTTTTGTTAACTTGCTAACATTCATACACATCACTTAATATGGACAGAGATGGAAATCAGGTCTTCTGACTCTTAGTCTGAAACTTTACCAGAATAACCTGGTGCTTCAACTTCATTCCTTCAGCAACATATGTTGACCATCTGGCCCTATTCTAGGTGCTGTGCAAATGAATAAGAAACAATCTCTGCCCTTCAAGTGCTTATGATCTCTTCATCTATCCATCCAGCCAGCCAGCCATTGTTCATCTTTCTATCAGTCTCCTTTTCTCTCTGCCCATTCCTGAATCATACATCTGCTTACCTCTTTATCCATTCATGCAGCCATCAATGTGTCTGTAAGGTCCCCAGTCCTGTGCTTGTGCGAGGGAACGAGATAAGTACAAATCAATCTTTGTTCTGTGGGCTTTCACATATTGTGGAGAAAGACACAGAAAGTAGCGTCTAAAGTATGTATGATGGGCTCTGGCTGTACACAAAGGGGGACTTACAGTTCTTCCTATTATTTCTGAGAAGGCTCATTCTGAGGGTAAAAATAGAGCTGCACCTTGGGTAGGAGTTTCCTAGTGGGGAAGGTGGGGGAAAAAAAAAAACCTTCTAGGCGAGGGAACAACAGGGGAAAAGGCATGAGGATGCCTGGTGGGCTTGGGAGGGGGAGGAATTCCATTTCATTTGATGACTCCTCCAAGGAGGGAACTGGCTGGCTGATAGTCAAGACAGGATGTTGAAGGCTGTTTTATTTATTTATTTGTTTGTTTGTTTGTTTATTTATTTATTTATTTATTTTTATTTTTATTTTTATTAAAAAAATTTTTTTAATGTTTATTTTTGAAGGACAGAGAGTGAATGAGGGAGGGGCAGAGAGAGGGAGACACAGAATCCGAAGCAGGCTCCAGGCTCTGAGCTGTCAGCACAGAGCCCGACGCGGGGCTCAAACTCCCCAACCGCGAGATCATGACCTGAGATGAAGTCGGACGCTCAGCCGACTGAGCTACCCAGGTGCCCTCGAAGGGTGTTTTAAAAGGAACTTGAATGTCATACCTGAAGCCAGAATGTCACTCTATGGGCATTTGGAAATCACTGTGGTCTTTAGGAAGAAGGAAGTTAGGGCATTGGGCATTTTAGAAAGATCATCCTAAGCAGCAGAGTCAGGGGGAAAGGCTGGAAGTACAGGAGTGTTTTTAAGGCCTCTTCTGACAGCCCAAAGGGAGTTGACATCAGGGCCTGAATAAAGATGTGGACAGTGGAGATGGGGCCTAAGTGGTGGGGTCCGAGCGACACGTGGAGGAAGAGTTAGCAGAACTTGAATGGTGTCTTACTGTTTTGGGACCCTAAGAGAGAGAGGGACGAGTCGGAGAAGACTTTGAGAAGTCTGATGAGTGATAGGTGCCATTTGCTGAGTTCAAGACCAGAGAAGGAAAAGGATTTTTGGGGTGCAGGGACAATTATGCATTCAATTGTAGTCATGCTGCTTTTGAGGCATCTGTGAGACAGCTAGGGAGACATGTAGGATGCGGTTAGCTGTAGGATCTGGAGCTAACGAGCGATAGGGCTGGGGGTGGACACGGTGGGCTGTCCAGAGTGTGGAGTGTTGATTGCATACGGAGTGGCAGGCATAAAGCTGGAGCCGAGATTAGGACCTAGACCTTGTTACTGGAGAGGACTGGTCTGTTGGACCGCAGCAGGCTGCCCCGGAGAGGGAGAAGAGGGAGTGGTGGAATTGTGTGCCTTTGGATAACTGTGCCAGCTTATGTAAGTGGTTAACATCAGGGGAGCTGGGGGAAGGGTATTTGGAAACTATCTGTGCTGTCTTTGCAATTCTTCTGTAAGTGTAAAATTATTTAAAAATAAAAGTTAAAATAAAAACGATCTGAAGTGAATTGTACTGGTTATAGCAGTTGTCCTTTATGAATGCATTATCTTTTTTCCTTTTTACAGCTTTTTTGATGTACATATTGCCATACAATAAGCTACATGTACTTAAAGTGTGTAGTTTGCTAAATTTTGGCATAGGCATTCTCTCATGAAACCCGTCACCAAATAAAAGTAGTGGACATACTTGTCACCCACAAACATTTCTTCATGTCTATCTCTATTTCCCACCTCCCCACCAAACAACCACTGATCACGTTTGTGGGATTATAGATTAGTTTGCATTTTCTAGAGTTCCATATAAATAGCATCATGTAGCATATACTCTTTTGTCTTGCTTCATTCAAAAGGCACAGTTATTTTGAGATTCAGCCATGGTGCTGTTTGTATACACAACATTCCTTTTTGCTGCTAACTCGCATTCCATCGGATAGATATGCCACACTTTGTTCATCCATTCACTTATTGATGGCCATTTGCTTTGTTTCCAGTTTTGGGCTGTTATAAGCAAAGCTGCTGTGAACATTTATGTATAATTCTTTGTATGGATATATATTTCCTTTTTTTCTTGGGTAAACAACGTGGAACGGCTGGATCGTATGGTAAGTATATGTTTGACTTCACCAACATGAGGTTCTAGTTCCTCCACATCTCCACCAACACTTACCGTGGTCATTCTTTTTAATTGAAGCCATCTTACTGGGCAGGTAACAGTATCTCATTGTGCTTTTAATTAGCATTTCCCTAATGACTAATGATGTGGAGCATCTCTTCATGTGCTTATTTGCCATCTGTACATCTTCTTTAGTTAAGAGTCTGTTCAAATGTTTTGCTCATATTTTTAAAAATTGGGTTGTTTGTTTTCTTACTGTTGAGTTTTGAGAGTTCTTTATTTATTCTGGATATCAGACATATGCTTCACAAGTATTTTCTCCTGGTGTGTGGCTTGTTGTATTTTCTTAAAAGTATCGTTCAAAGAGGAGAAGTGTTTAATTTTGATGGAGCCCAATTTATCTATTTGATCTTTATGGCTTATCCTTTTGGTGTTTGAGCTAAGAAATCTTTGATGTGCTGTGTTACCCAGGGCCACAAAGATTTTTTCCTATGCTTTCTTCTAGATGCTGTGTAGTTTTAGGTTTACATTTAGATCTATGATCCCTTTTAAAAAAATTGAGGTATAATTGACATACAGCATTATATTAGCTCCACATGTGCAACACAATGATTTGATATGTGTATATTTTGTGCAACATTCACCACAGTAAGTCTAGTTAGCATCCCTCATCAGACATAGTTACACAATTTTTTTTTCTTGTGATGAGAACTTTTAAGATTTATTCTCTTAGCAACTTTCAAATATGCAAGACAAAATTATTAACTATGGTCACCATACTGTACATTACATCTCCATGACTTATTTATCTTATAACTGGAAGTTTATATCTTTTGACTCCCTTTGCCCATTTTGCCCATCCTCTGCCCGTCTCTGGAAACTACTGATTTGTTCTCTGTATCTCTGAGCTGTGGGTGGTTTTTCTTAGATTCCACATACAAGTGAGATAGTACGGTATTTGTTTTTCCATGCGTGATCCATTTATGAGTTATTTTTATAGATGGTAACAAGTATGGATTGACAATTTTTTTTTTTTGTATATGGATATCCAGTTGTTCCAGTATCATTTATTGAGAAGGCTGTCTTGTCTTTACTGCATTCCCTTTGCACTATTGTCAAAAACTCATACATGGGTAGGTCTATCTTTTTTTTTTTATACTTGTATTTGTATTTTAGTTATTTTTTTTATTTTTAAAAATTAATTAATTCATTCATTTTTGAATTTAAACCCAAGTTAGCATATAGTGCAACAGTAATTTCAGGAGTAGATTCCTTAATGCCCCTTACCCATTTAACCCATCCCCCCTCCCACAACCCCTCCAGCAACCCTCTATTTGTTCCCTATATTTGTCTCTTTATTAAAAAAAAAACATTTTTAATGTTTACTTTTGAAAGAGAGAGAGAGAGAGAGAGAGAGAGAGAGACAGAGGCAGGCAGAGGTGAGGGAAGGAGGGGCAGAGAGAAAGGGAGACACAGAATCCAAAGTAGGCTCCAGGCTCTGACCTGTCAGCACAGAGCCCAATGCAGGGCTCAAACTCACAAACCGCAAGATCAGACGCTAAACTGTGAGCCACCCAGGTGCCCCTAAGAGTCTCTTATGTTTTTGTCCCCCTCTTGTTTTTATATTATTTTTGCTTCCCTTCCCTTATGTTCATCTGTTTTGTATCTTTTTTTTTTTTTTTTGGTTCTTGAATTTTAATCACATCTGTAAAGAGTATGTCCATAATATTTCTGTAGAAACATATATCACTGGGAAGAAATATACCACAATGCTGTTTCACACTTGAAATATTTTGAATGATTTTTGGTATATTATTTTTCTACGAACTGTGTATATACCATTTTTATGATTCTTTTAAAAAAAATTTTTTTTTAAATTTACATCCAAATTAGTTAGCATATAGTGCAACAATGATTTCAGGAGTATATTCCTTAATGCCCCTTACCCATTTAGCCCATCCCACCTCCCACACCTCCTCCAGTAACCCTCTGTTTGTTCTCCATATATATGAGTCTCTTCTGTTTTGTCCCCTCCCTGTTTTTATATTATTTTTGTTTCTCTTCCCTTATGTTTATCTGTTCTGTGTCTTAAAGTCCTCATATGAGTGAAGTCATGAGATTTTTGTCTTTCTCTAACTGACTAATTTCACTTAGCATAATACCCTCCAGTTCCATCCACATAGTTGCAAATGGCAAGATTTCATTCTTTGTGATTGCCGAATAATACTCCGTTGTATATATATACCACATCTTCTTTATCCATTCATCCATCAATGGACATTGGGCTCTTTCCATGCTTTGGCTATTGTTGATTGTGCTGCTATAAACATTGGGGTGCATGTTTCCCTTCAAAACAATATACCTGTATCCCTTGGATAAATACCTAATAGTGCAATTGCTGGGTCATAGGGTAGTTCTATTTTTAATGTTTTGAGGAACCTCCATACTGTTTTCCAGAGTGGCTGCACCAGCTTGCATTCCCACCAGCAGTGCCAAAGAGATCCTCTCTCTCCACATCCTCACCAACATCTGTTGTTGCCTGAGTTGTTAATGTTTAGCCATTCTGACAGGTGTGAGGTGGTATCTCATGGTGGTTGTGATTTGTATTTCCCTGATGATGAGTGGTGTTGAACATTTTTTCATGTGTCACTTGGCCATCTGGATGTCTTCTTTGGAGAAGTGTCTATTCATGTCTTTTGTCCATTTCTTCACTGGATTATGGGTTTTGAGGTGTTGAGGGTTTTGAGGTTTTGAGGGTTTTTTGGGTGTTGAGTTTGAGAAGTTCTTTATAGATTTTGGATACCGACCCTTTATCTGATATGTCGTTTGCAAATATCTTCTCCCATTCTGCTGGTTGCCTTTTAGTTTTGCTGATTGTTTCCTTCACTGTGCAGAAGCTTTTTATTTTGATGAGGTCCCAATAGTTCATTTTTGCTTTTGTTTCCCTTGCCCCTGGAGACATGTTGAGTAAGAAGTTGCTGTGGCCAAGATCAAAGAGTTTTTGCCTGCTTTCTCCTCAAGGATTTTTGTGGCTTCCTGTCTTACATTTAGGTCTTTCATCCATTTTGAGCTTATTTTCGTGTATGGTGTAAGAAAGTGGTCCAGGTTCATCTCTCTGTATGTTGCTGTCCAGTTCCCCCAGCACCATTTGCTGAAGAGACTGTCTTTATTCCATTGGGTATTCTTTCCTGCTTTGTCAAAGGTTAGTTGGCCATATGTTTGTGGGTCCATTTCTGGGTTCTCTATTCTGTTCCATTGATCTGAGTGTCTGTTCTTGTGCCAGTACCATACTGTCTTGATGATTACAGCTTTGTAGTACAGCTTGAAGTCAGGAATTGTGATGCCTCCTGCTTTGGTTTTCTTTTTCAAGATTGTTTTTGCAATTCAGGGTCTTTTCTGGTTCCATACAAATTTTGGGATTATTTGTTCTAGTTCTGTGAAGAATGCTGGTGTTATTTTGATAGGGATTGCATTGAATATGTAGATTGCTTTGGGTAGTATCAACATGTTAACAATATTTGTTCTTCCTATCCAGGAGCATGGAAACTTTTTCCATTTTTGGTGTCTTCTTCAATTTCTTTCATAACCTTTCTATAGTTTTCAGTGTATAGATTTTTCACAGTGTATAGATCTTTGGCTAGATTTATTCCTAGGTATTTTATGTTTTTTTTTTTTGTGCAACTGTAAATGGGATCAATTCCTTGGTTTCTCTTTCTGCTGCTTCATTGTTGGTGTATAGGAATGCAACTGTGTGTTGATTTTATATCCTGCAACTTTGCTGAATTCATGAATCAGTTCTAGCAGTTTTCTGGTGGAATCTTCAGGGTTCTCCATATAAAGTATCATGTCATCTGTGAAGAGTGAAAATTTGACCTCCTCCTGGCTGATTTGGATGCCTTTTATTTCTTTGTGTTGTCTGATTGCTGAGGCTAAGACTTCCAATACTATGTTGAGTAACAGTGGCGAGAGTGGACACCCCTGTCTTGTTCCTGACCTTAGGGGGAAAGCTGTCAGGTTTTCACCATTGAGGATGATATTAGCATTGGGTCATTCATATATGGCTTTTATGATCTCGAGGTATGCTCCTTCTATCCCTACTTTCTTGAGGGTTTTTATCAAGAAAGGATGCTGTATTTTGTCAAATGCTTTCTCTGCATCTATTGAGAGGATCATATGGTTCTTGTCCTTTCTTTTATTGATGTGATGAATCACATTAATTGTTTGTGGATGTTAAATCAGCCCTGCATCCCAGGTATAAATCCCACTTGGTCGTGGAATAATTTTTTTAATGTATTGTTGGATCTGGTTGCTAATATCTTGTTGAGGACTTTTGCATCTATGTTCATCAGGGAAATAGGTCTTTAGTTCTCATTTTTAGTGGGGTCTCTGGTTTTGGAATCAAGGTAATTCTGGCTTCATAGAATGAGTTTGGAAGTTTTCCTTCCATTTGTATTTTTGGGAATAGCTTCAAGAGAATAGGTGTTAACTCTTCCTTAAATATTTGGTAGAATTCCCCTGGAAGGCCATCTGACCCTGGACTCTTGTTTTTTGGGAGATTTTTGATTACTAATTCGATTTCCTTACTGGTTATGGGTCTGTTCCAATTTTCTATTTCTTTCTGTTTCAGTTTTGGTAGTGTATGTTTCTAGGAATTTGTCCATTTCTTCCAGATTGCCCATTTTATTGGCATATAATTGCTCAGAATATTCTTTTATTATTGTTTTTATTTCTGATATGTTGGTTGTGATCTCTCCTCTTTCATTCTTGATTTTCTTTGTTTGAGTCCTTTCCTTTTTTTTTTTTTTTTGATCAAACTCGCTAGTGGTTTATGAATTTTGTTAATTCTTTCAAAGAACTAGCTTCTGATTTCATTGATCCGTTCTACTGTTTTATTTTGGTTTTGATAGCATTAATTTCTGCTCTAATCTTTATTATTTCCTGTCTTCTGCTGGTTTTGGGTTTTATTTGCTGTTCTTTTTCCAGCTCTTTAAGGTGTAAGGTTAGGTTATGTATCTGAGATCTTTCTCTTTTAGGAAAGCCTGGATTGCTATATACTTTCCTCTTATGACCGCCTTTGCTGCGTCCCAGAGGTTTTGGGTTGTGGTGTTATCATTTTCATTGGTTTCCATATACTTTTTAATTTTCTCTTTAACTTCTTGGTTAGCCCATTCATTCTTTAGTAGGATGTTTTTCAGTCTCCAAGTATTTGTTACCTTTCCAAATTTTTTCTTGTGGTTGATTTTGAGTTTCATAGCATTGTGGTCTGAAAATATGCATGGTATGGTCTCGATCTTTTTGTACTTGCTGAGGGCTGGCTTGTGTCCCAGTATGTGGTCTATTCTGGAAAATGTTCCATGTGCACTGGAGAAGAATGTATATTCCACTGCTTTAGGATGAAATGTTCTGAATATATCTGTTAAGTCCTTCTGGTTTGGTGTGTCACTCAAAGCCATCGTTTCCTCGTTGATTTTTTGATTAGATAATCTGTCCATTCCTGTGAGTGGGCGGTTGAAGTCTCCTACTATTATGGTATTATTATCAATGAGTTTCTTTATGTTTGTGAATAATTGGTTTATATATTTGTGAGCTATCACATTTGGAGCATAAATGTTTACAATTGTTAGGTCTTCTTCGTGGATAGACCCCTTAATTATGATATAATGCCCTTCTTCATCTCTTGATACAGTCTTTATTTTAAAGTTAGATTGTCTGATATAAGTGTGGCTACTCTGGCTCTCTTTTATTGACCATTAGCATGATAGATGATTCTCCATCCCCTTCAGTCTGAAGATGTCTTTAGGTCTAAAGTGGGTCTCTTGTAAACAGCATATGGATGCATCTTGTTTTCTTATCCATTCTGTTACCCTATGTCTTTTGAGTGAAGCATTTAGTCCCTTGACGTTTAGACTGAGTACTGAAAGATATGAATTTATTGCCATTATGTTGCTTGTAGAGTTGGAGTTTCTGGTGGTGTTCTCTGGTCCTTTTTAATCTTTGTTGCTTTTGGTATTCATTCATTCATTCACTCATTCATTCATTCATTCATTTGTATTTGCATCTCTTCTCCCCTCAGAGAGTCCCCCTTAAAATTTCTTGCAGAGCTGGTTTAGTGGTCACAAACTCCTTTAATTTTTGTTTGTTTGGGAAACTTTTAATCTCTCCCATTTTGAATGACAGCCTTGCTGGATAAAGAATTCTTGGCTGCATATTTTTCTGATTCAGCACATTGAATATATCCTGCCACTCCTTTCTGGCCTGCCATGTTTCTGTGGATAGGTCTGCTGCAAACCTCATCTGTCTTCCCTTGTAAGTTAAGGACTTTTTTTCCCTTGCTGCTTTCATGATTCTCTCCTTGTCTGAGTATTTTGTGAATTTGACTATGATATGCCTTGTTGATGGTTGGTTTTTGTTGAATCTAATGGGAGTCTTCTGTGCTTCCTGGATTTTGATGTCTGTGTCTTTCCCCAGGTTAGGAATGTTTTCTGCTATGATTTGCTCACATAACCCTTCTCCCCCTATTTCTATCTCTTCATCTTCTGGGACCCCTATGATTCTGAGGTTGTTCCTTTTTAATGAGTGACTGATTTCTCTAATTCTTAAATAGTGCTCTTTTGCTTTAATCTCCCTCTTTTTTCCTGCTTTATTATTCTCCATGAGTTTGTCCTCTATATTGCTGATTCTCTGTTCTGCCTCATCCATCCTTGCCGCCGCAGCATCCATTTGAGATTGCAGCTCAGTTATAGCATTTTTTATTTCATTCTGACTAGCTTTTACTTCTTTTATCTCCACAAAAAGGGATTCTAGTCTATTTTTGACTCCAGCTAGTATTCTTATTATGGTTATTCTAAATTCTGGTTCAGACATCTTGCTTGTATCTGTGTTGGTTAAGTCCCTGGCTGTCGTTTCTTCCTGCTCTTTCTTTGGGGTGAATTCCTTCATTTCATCATTTTGAAGGGAGAAAAGGAATTCATGAGGTAAAAAATTAAAATTAAAATAAATTAAAATAACAAAATTAAAATTAATAAATTAAACACACACACACACACAAAATCGAATAAATGATGCTAGATCCTAGGTGTATTTTGGTCTGGGTGTTGAAAGAGGCTTGATAGATTAGAGAAAAAAGGGGAAGGAAGAAAAAAAAAGGAAATTGTTTGAAAATTTGAAAAAATGAATATAGTGAAGTAGACTAAAATGAAATGATGGACGTAAACTAGAATTTTTAAAATTTACACAAAAGTAAAAAATATAGTAGAAAAATTAAAGAAAAATATTTTTAATACAAATTAAAAATAAAGATGATTGTTTTCTCTTTCTGTATTCAAGAAAAAGTAAAGAAACAAAAAAGAAAAAAAAAGAAATCGTTTGAAAATTTGAAAAAATGAATACACTGAAGTAGACTAAAATAAAATGATGGAAGTAAAATAGAATTTCAAAAAATTTACACATAAGGAAAAATATAGTAAAAAAATTAAAGAAAAATATTTTTAATAAAAATTGAAAATAAAAATGAGTTTTTTCTGTTTCTGTATTCAAGAAAACGAAAAATGGAAAAGAAAAAAAGAAAAAAGAAAAAAAAGAAAGAAAGAAAATTGAATAGATGGGCCTGCTAACAGACTAAAATACGTCTGAAATTACTTCGTTTTCCCCTAGAAGTCAGACTGTGAAGTGCTTTATAGTCCATAAACTAAGCAGGTGGTGAGACTTCTTTTCTTGAAGAGTGAGGTTCGCCCAGTTGGGCAGGGCTTAGTGTAATGGCTCCGTTTTCCACTAGATGGCGCTGCTAGCCTACTGGGGTGGAGTATTGCGGCGCTAGTAGGTGCGTATACGCATGCGCGGGATCGGTGAAAATGGCGTCACCCAGCTACCCAGTCTCTAGTATCGGAACTCTGTTCTCCCGGATCAACAATTGCCCACCCGTCCTCTGTCTTCAGCTTTTGTCCACTCCCCTCTTTTACACTGTCTGTGACAAAGCCCCACGTAGTAAGTACCTCTCTCCTGAGTTTTGTCTCAGATGTGGCTGTTTTCCCCGGCCCCTTACTTTTGAGGGACTGTGGCTTTGACCTGTTCTGCCCCTCTGTGGAGTGTCTCACTGAGCAATGCCGGGTGCCGGCTGCACCTTGGAAAATTCGCGGGACGGTGCTGCTGCCGATGCCCAGAGACTGTGGCCAGGTGCCAGCCCGCCCCAGAAAAAGTTCGCGAGATAGTGTAGCAGCAGCGTTTCAGGGATTATGGAAAATCACAACATACATCTTGCACCAAGCTTCAGCCTTAAAGACCTTGTTCCAGCACCAGCGAATGTGGCCGTTCTCTGGGGTCTGCTGGGCCCAGGTGGCCTCACAGCCTGTACCAAATGTCCTTCCAGCAGTGGAACCGCTTCTCCCCGTGTGGCCTAAGGACTCCTGGACCCCACTCTGCTCTTGGGGATTCGCCCTTCCCACCAGAGCACCACCAGGTATCGAGCTGTGGAGTTTCAGACTCTGCGTTCCCCCTGTTTATAGTCTTAATGGAATTTAAACCCTCACCTTTCTCCTTTCTCCCTTTTTAGTTCAGTCCCTGTGGCTGTTTCCCATTTTCCACTTTCTCTCCAGCTGCTTTTGGGGAGGGGTGCTTTTCCTGTATTCTCCCCACCTTCTCTGTCCTCTCTCTGCACACAAAAACACCTCCCTGCCCTCCGTGGCTTCTCTCTCCCCCAGTTCACCTCTCTGCACCACATACCTGCTGAATTCTGTGGTTCGGTTTATGCAGATTGTTGTGTTAATCCTCAGATCAGTTTTCTAGGTGTGCAGGATGGTTTAGTGTTGGCCTGGCTGTATTTCATGGATGTGAGACACACAAAAAACTTCCGTGCTGTTCCGCCATATTGGCCCCCCCCCCCTTTTGTATCTTAAATTCCTCACATGAGTTAAGTCATATGATATTTGCCTTTCTTTGAGTAATTTCACTTAGCATAATACCTTCTAGTTCCATCCACATAGCTGCAAATGGCAAGATTTCATTCTTTTTGATTGCCAAGTAATACTCCATTGTATATATATGCCACATCTTTTTTATCCATTCATCTGTCGATGAACATTTGGGCTCTTTCCATACTTTGGCTATTGTCAATGGTGCTGCTATAAACACTGGGGTGCATGTGCCCCTTCAACACAACACACCTGTATCCCTTGGATAAATACCTAGTAGTGCAATTGTTGGGTCATAGGGTATTTCTATTTTTAATTTTTTGAGGAACCTCCATACTGTTTTCCAGAGTGGCTGCACCAATTTGCATTTGGGTGGGTCTATATCTTGACTCTCTCTTCTGTTCCACTGATCTATGTGGCTACTTGATGCCAATACCATGCTATCTTGATTAATGTAATAATTCTTGAATTCAGATAGTCTTAGACCTTCAACTTTGTTCTTCTTTTTCACAGGTGTGTGTGTGTGTGGGGGTGGTGGTGAATTCTGGCTCCTTTGCATTTCCATATGAATTTTGGAATTAGCTTGTCAATTTGTACAAAAACTTGCTGATATTTTAATTTGGATTGTGTTGACTATATGCATCCATTTGGGGAGAATTGACATGTTAATAATATTGAGTATTCCAACCCAGTAACAAGGTGTATCCCTAGGTTTATGATTTTTCCTTTAGTATTTCAAATATGTTGTTCATTGTCTTCTTGCCTGAATTGTTTCTGATGAGAAGTCTGTGTTATTCTTATATTTGTTTTTCTATATGTGATGTGCTTTTTTTCTCTGTTTTCAAATTTTCTCTGTTTATCATTAACTGGTTTTGAGCAATTTTATTATGATGTGTCCTGGTGTAGTGTTCTTGATGTTTCTTGTACTTGGAATTTGTTGAGCTTCTTGAATTTGTGTGTTTTTACCAAATTTAAAATATTTTGGGTGTCATTTATTCAAATAGTTTTTCTCTCCATCCCTGTCTTCTTCAGGAATTCCAATTGATTATATATATAATATATATTTATAGTATATATATAATATTTATATATATATATAGTTGTTCCATAGTTTGCTGCCACTTCTCTTCATTAGTTAAAATTATCTTGGGGGGCACCTGGCTGGTTGGTGGAGCATCAGGTCTTGATCTTGGGGTTGTGAGTTTGAGATCCAAGTTGGGTATAGAGATTACTTTAAAACAAAATCTTTAAAAAAATTATTTTTTCTTTGTATGTTTTATTTTGGATAGTTTCTATTGCTATGTCCATAAGTTCACTAATATTTGTTTCTGTAATGACTGATTTGCTAACAATCTCATTCAGTATATTTTTCCTTACATATTATAGTTTCCATTTTTAAAATTTAAGGTCTTCTAAAAAATATGTTTTCCCTGTTTCTAGTTAACTATTTTTTAAATTTTTTTTAATGTTTATTTATTTTTGAGAGAGACAGAGACAGAATGTGAGTGGGTTAGGGGCAGAGAGAGAGGGAGACACAGAAGCAGAAGCAGGCTCCAGGCTCTGAGCTGTCAGCACAGAGCCCGACGCAGGGCTCGAACTCATGAGCTGTGAGATCATGACCTGAACTGAAGTCGGACGCTCAACCGACTGAGCCACCCAGGCGCCCCTCTAGTTAACTTTTTGAAAGTACGGAATATTTAAAAAATAAATATATATTATATCAAGTACAATACATTGTAATATGTGAAATATAATCTATTGAATATTATAAAGTATTAATACAATATACATAATGTTATAACATGTAAAATATAATAATTGTTTTAATGTCCTTTTTTGCTTAGTCTAACATTTGTGTCAGTTCTAGATCGATTTTGACTGATTTTCTCCTTATTGTGGGTCATATTTTCCTGCTTCTTTCCATGCCTGTAAATCTTTTATTGGATGCCAAACATTGTGAATTTTACCTTGTTGGCTGCTGGCTATTTTAATATTTCTACAAAGACTCTTGAGCTTTACTTTGGAAAGCACCTTAATGACTTGAAAACAGTTTATTTTCTGTATCTTGCTTTCAAGATTACTACATGGGACCAGACCATGTATCAGTGAAGGGCTAATCATTCCTCGTTACCAAGGTAGGACTGCGAGTGTTCTGCCCAAACCCTGTGAAGCTTGAGGCTTTACAGACTGGATGGTAGGAACAGGCAATGTTCCCGGCCTGTGCCAGGACCCAAGGCTGTCCCTCTAACGCTGTCGGAGGCCGAATCTTTTCCGGCCTCGGGTAGTTTCCACACATGCCCACATGTACTGCTCGGTGCTCTGCTAAATGCTCCAGGGGCCTCTAGATCTTTCCCTGTGTTTTGGCTCCTCCCTGGCATTCTGTGCTGTGTGCTGTAGACACTCTAGTGTCTTCCAGCTCTCAGCTTTGTCTCTTCAACTCAAGTTGTCTGCCAGCCTCTCCTCCCTTCCTGCTCCCTAAAACACAGCCTGGACTTCCCCTCAGGCAGTGAGGTAGGGCAACTTCAGGGCTCACTTTGTTTGTTTTCTCCCTCACAGGGGTCTTTATCCTTTGTTGCTTTATGTCCACTGTCTTGAAAATGGTTGTTTCATATTTTTACTATGCTTTGTTGTTGTTGTTGTGTCAGATGGAAGGTTAAGTATGTTCCAACTTGCTGGAGCAGAAAAGTACCTTTTTATTCCATGACCTTGTTTTCAAAATCCACCTGAGAGGAAACCTCCCTTTGTGACAACCAACAGCTTGACGAAGTGTGTTCCCATCATCGTGTGATTGTTTTTCTCCTCAAAGCAAGCCTGTGAGGCGGGGGTCAGATCATTCCATTTTGTAGATGAGGGAACCTAGCTGCAGAGAGGCAAAGGGACCTGTCCAACATCACACAGTCTAGAAGGGATTAAGTCTGGTCCCCACTCACTGTGCTGCCCATGTAGTTCCCAGGAGAGGAAACGGAGTCACAGGAGGTAAGGGTTGGTATTCTATTTTTAGAAGTATTTATTGGGGGATGGGGGATAAATAGGTGGGCTCAGAGAATAATATTTCCAAGGTCACAGGGCTAATGAGCCTAGAGCTTGCAGAGGGCCGGGGGTCTCAGTGAGTGGTCTTCCTACTGCCTTCCTACCTCCCCTCCACCTACTACAGACAGGGAAGTGTGTTTTATAGCTAATGCATCCTGCCAGAGAGGAGAATTAGGCTTTTTGCCAGAGCTGTGGTCCTGGGGGTCTGGAACTCGGCCTGGCTTTGTGAACAATCTTGGGATGAGGGGGAGGGGAAGTGGGTGGGGACTGGGAAGCACTGGTTGCTCACCTGGGAGTGATGGGGGTGGCGTGGGGAGGAAAAAGAAGGTGCCAGAAGGCCAGAGGTGGGTTTGTGGGAACTGAGGTTAGGGGCATGGTGGGGGCATGGCACCTGGCAGCAGGGGCTGTGTCCAGCTGGCTGCCAGGGCCTCCTGCCTTGTGTGATTATCCCTGCTCCCTCCTTTCACTGAATGGGAAAAGTGGGGAAATAAAATAATGAAGCAGGTGGGGTGTTAGAGAGACAGACAGCTTGCCGGGCTGGGCAACACTGACGACTGGAGGGTGGGGGAGGGAGGTGCAGGGGGTGAATGTGCAGATCTGAACTCTCAGAAACCAGGGTGCAGGGGACTCAGCCTGGGTGTGCAGTGTCGCAGGTAGAGGTACCGGAGGGTGACACCGAGGGACAGGACCTCCCTGGGAAGAAGGTGATATGGCCTTTTCTTAGCTGTGGGGGAGGCTTTGAAATGTTCTTGGACAATTATTTTTAGTGAGATTCCCTATTGACTGGGCTTTTAAAAGTATAGAATGGAATGGAACATAATAGTTACCACTTACTCAGTGGCTACTGTATGCTCAGAACCCTTTTCACATGCGTCAATTCAGTTCGTATCACAATTACTTTCTGAGGTAGGGACTATTACTAACTCCATTTGACAGCTGAAGAATCTGAGTCTCAGGGACATGGTGGTTCACTCAAGCACTCTCTGCTTTGATTATTTTATTTTATTTTTAAAAACTTTTAATGTTTATTTTTGAAAGAGAGAGAGAGAGAGAGGAAGAGGGAGAGAGAGAGAGAGCGTGAACAGGGGAGGGGCAGAGAGAGAGGGAGACACAGAATCCAAAACAGGCTCCAGGCTCTGAGTTGTCAGCGCAGAGCCTGACACGGGGGTTGAGCTCACAAACCATGAGATCATGACCTGAGCCAAAGCCAGACGCTTAACCAACTAAGCCACCCAAGTGCCCCTGATTAGTTTATTTTAAATGAGAGAGATGTACATGGGGGAACCAGAGCCTGCTTGTAGACAGAACTCACCTGTGGGTTTTTTTTTTTGTTTTTGTTTTTGTTTTTTTCCCAGGACCTGCTCTTCAGCTTGGCACATTGGAGCTGGAGGGCAAGCTGAGGGTGGTGGGTTGGGAAAGGAAAAGGGAATTGAAGACACATTGGATGCCAAAGAAAAAAAGGAAACTTCAGGTATAGTCTTGCAACAACCCTGCCTTGTAGATATTGAGAGGACTCCTGCCATTTTGTCTACACAAGCAGGAGCTGCAAACCCAGCACTACCTCTCCAGGGGGAGTGTGTTTGGCCCCAGCTGTGCCAGGCAGGTATTCCGTCTCCCTGGCCACAGTGATTGGGCCATGTGTGAGCATGTGACCTAAACCAGGCCAATCACATCCTGTCTTAGGATTTTTTTTTTTTTTTTTGAAATGGAGCTGACAACCCTGTTTATCCCCTTAGCAAAGCAAAGCATAGCTATCATTTGATAGACACATTCTTCACCCTGTGGAGACACTGACTTGAAAAAAGTAAAGCAGACATGCAGAAAGAAGCAAGGGAAAATAGGAAGTTCTAATGACATCTCTCTCTCCCCCTCCCCCAAACTGGATTTCTGTTTCCAGGGCTCTGTGCCTCTGAGCACATTGACTCCACTCAGCCCTCTGATCCCAGAGGGACCACTTGGCCTGGGCAAGGTCGTTTAGCACATTCCCCTCCCCCACTGCAGAAATTGCCAGAGATGGGCAGTACCAACGCTGGTCCGGTCATTTTACCTGCCTCATTTCCTTAAAGGCCCTGTCGCCAAATGCAGTCCCATTTCAAAGACCTGGGGATTAGGGCTTCAGCGTATGAATTTTGGGAGACTGCAATTCAGCCTGTCGACAACCCCCCCCAGACTGAATTTGTGGATACTGTCTACAACACTTTATTATGGCTCATTTACTGTGTAACTCTAAGAAAGGGGAGGCCTCAGATGCAAACACCAGCCTTCCAGTCAGTGTAAAGAGCTACCACTTTCCACCCAGGTTGGACAAAATATATTGACTTTGGGTTTTTGTCAGACTTCTGTATAAATGTGTGCCCACCAGGATTCACTTCCTCCACATTTCATTAACTTATGATTTACTAAGACCTGATTGCTAGACACAGCAGGACTGGGTGAGGGGTAAGTAGAAGATCCTGGGGAAGAGCACTGGCTGTGGAGTCAGGGAGATATGAGATCCAATTCTGACATCACCCATCTGCCCGCTATGTGACTTTGGACACATGAATTACCCTCTCTGGGCCTCAGATTCTTCATCTGCAAAGGGAAATGATAATTGTATTGGTCAGTACCCTAGTTACAAGTGGCAAAATTGTAAACTAATGAGCTTGAGCAAAGATGAAGTTTTTTTTAGGCTTTTTAACAAAATGTTTATTTATTTTTGAGATAGAGAGCTAATGCATGTGAGCGAGAGCACAAGTGGGGGAGGGGCGGAGAGAGAGGGACAGAGGGTCGGAAGTGGGCTCTGTGCTGACAGCAGGGTGCTCAATATGGGGCTTGAACTGGCAAACCGTGAGATCATGACCTGAGCCGAAGTCACACCCTCAACCAACTGAACCAGCCAGGCGCCCCAAAGATGAACTTCTGATCTGATAGGTGTGTTGAGCAGGTGCATATTCCCCCGCTCCCTCCCCAAAGGCCCCTGTAGTGACAAAGGAGGCTTTAAAGGGTATTCGCTCACAATGACTAAGAGAATAAAGAGAGGATATAACAGCAACAAAAGAAACTGCTGGAAAGAAACTGGATGGATGCTAACTATCTTAGCAGGTCAGAAGAAACAGAAACCTAGGCCATCCATGGGGGAAGGCCAGAAGTTGACCAGTTAGCACCCCACATCTCCAGAAAATCTCCAGGGATTAAAGGCACCAGGTACGTCTGTTCCCATCTTGTCTGTCAGCCCTGTGGCTAGCGGAGTATGGGCACCACGTACCTTTCTCTAATCCAGCTCTTCTGCCCACACTCCGACTGGAGCTTCAGCTTCTAGTGGGGCATCTGTGGCCAGCCAGACTGCCCACAGTAGAGGCCAGCTCACTGCAGCAGCCATGTGTTTCCCTTCTTTGCCCCGGTGTGGTCTGTGCACTTCTTCAAACAGAGCATTCCAGCAGCCGGTATTTTCAAAGCGTCCTGGTACTCACACGGCAGACTACAGGCATCTGACATATTGGCCACCCCTCCCCACATTGAGGCCAGTAACCAACTCAGGACTTCCCTCGTGGATGTCTCTTTCTCAAAGCCCATTTCTTGGGATCATGGATGCAAGTTTTTGCTAATGGAGTCCCTAAAGTGTGCCAGGCTTTGTGCTAGGCCAGTGGGAGGCAGAGGCAAGTTAGCCCGGCTATAATCCCATGGCGAGAGGAGCTTTCTGCCCAGGAAAGTGGCACTGTGATAGGATTTGGCATAATGGGATTTGGCCCAAATTATCCTTGAACTCCTTAGGCCTGGGTCTGCAGAATGCTTTTTGTAGCTGAAATTGAAACAGTAAAACAGTTTGTAGCTGAAATTGAAACAGTAAAACAGTAAAACACCAAGTGGGAATGTCTTGGGATATGTTTCCAGGACTTCAGTGTTTCCTGAGGGCTTTCATTATTTCATTTGATCCCGTCTGTTAAATGAGCAATAATCTCATTTTCCTGGTGGGTGCAACCAAGGCTCATAAAAAGCAAGGATCTGAGAGTCACACAGACTGGGGCAAGGTCTCTTGAGTCCGTTTCCCCTGCCTTGCCACACAGTGGCTCGGGCAGGGAAGGGGCAGTGCAGACCGGCAGTACTTGAACACCAGATGTTCATACTGATGTCCTCAGATCCTCCCATCAACCCCGTGAGGTCAGTCTCACTATCCCTTCCTTCGTGCAGTAACTGAGGCTCAGAAGGTTTAGGTGACTTGTCCAGAGACACAAGCCAGGAAGCTCAGAAAAGCTATCAAAGAGAATCCAAGAGCTCCTTGAGGTCATCTGCAAAATAGTTTACGTTTGCACCTCAGTCCCTTTTTTAGAGTGAAGGGTCTAAAACTTTCAACAGATTCTCAAGGTCAGTAATTCCACAATGGTAAGGAAGCACTGACTTAAGCCGAGGTCTTTCTGATCCCAAGGCTTGTGCTCCGAATCCCCCCTCCACTTGATCCTGGTTAAAAGAACACCCTTTAAAGTCAAACCTATGAGCTTTGGGACCACATCCTGGCTCTGCCACGTACTAGCTGTGAGGCTTCATTTCCTCATTTGTAAAATTGGATTCATTTATTCAACACATATTTTATCAAGCTCTTGCTCTGACTCAGATACTGTTGTAGGCACTCAAGTACATAATAGTGAACAAAACAATGTCCCTGCTGTCATTGATCTTCTGTTGTAGTGAACAAATAAATACTTGCGGGAGGTGGTAAGTGCTGTGGAGCAAAATGAAGTGGGGTAAGGGGGACAGGTGTGCTGTGGGTAGGGGAGGGGGCTACTGTTTTATATAGGGGGCTCAGGGAAGCTCCTCTGATGACCATTAAGCTAAGACCTGAATGGAGGAGAGCATCACATGTCCATCAGGAGGGAGAGCCTTCTAGGAAAAGGAGGGGAGGGGGAACATACGCCATAAATTCACTCATACAATTCAGGGGGGCTGAATTGTATGACTCAGTCATTCATTGTATGAAATGAATGACTCAGCCATCTGGGTGGCTCAGTCATTTAAGTGTCTGATTTTGGCTCAGGTCGTGATCTCAGGGTTTGTGAGTTCAAGCCCCGTGTTGGGTTCTGTGCTGACAGCTCAGAGCCTGGAGCCTGCTTCAGATTCTGTGTCTCCTTCTCTCTCTGCCCCTCCCCTACTCTCTCTCTGTCAAAAATAAACACTAAAGTATGCAATTCAATGATTTTAACTACACTCAAGGGGTGCAACCATCACCACAGTCAACTTGAAAACATTTTCATCACCTCAAACCCCATACCTCTTAACTATCACCCCACAACTCCCCATAATCTCCCCTTCCCCCTGGCCTAGGCAACCACTGATGTACTTTCTACCTCTGTAGATTTGCCTATTCTGGACATTTCTTATAAATGGAGTCATGTAATATGTGGCTCCCTCAAGAGGGTTCTTTGTATGGTCTGGATACAAATTTTTCTAAGTCAGGCACATGATTTGCAAATATATTGCAAGCATCTCAGGTATGTGGTCTTCATATTCTCTTAACAGTGTCTTTTGAAGAGTAGGCATTCTTAATTTTCATGATGTCCAATTTACCAACTTTTTTTTGGTCATTCTTTTCATGCTGTATCTAAGAAGTCTTCCTAACCCGTGATCACAAAGATTTTTCTCTTATGTTTGCTCGTAGAGGTATTAATTTTTTCCCAAGAGAGACCAGAAATTGGTTTTTCACGTGAAAAATTTCAGTTTGTAAGTGTTTTTAAAATAAAACATGTCTATGGACTAGAAAAAGACCACAGGCTACCAGTTTTCATACATTAGTGTATATTATTTGCAAAATTGCTTATAATTGGCTGTTTTTGCTCTGTTCAAACAGGAGTTTCATGTGTTTCAAATGGATACTCCTTGCACATTGCTGAATTATAGGCAGCCAACTGAGTTACAGATGCCTGTGGGGTATACTGGCACACCTTGGTCTGTCCTTTGCTTTTTAAAATTTTTATTTCTCTGGTCGAGTCCCTTGAGTTTGCTAAGTCATCTCTATGACAGATGAAAAAACCAAGGCCTATGGAAGTAAAGCATCTTGCCCGACGATGCCCAGCGGGGCTCCACTCATTTGGACTGGCTGTAAAGCTCAGAGGTCACCTGGCACTGTGCTCTCCAAAGCAGAGGCCTCCACAAACACACTTGAACTTCACATTTTAAATATACTTAACTATTTAAACATTGTAATAAATGCAACAAGAACGTCAGATATGTTGCATGCTAAATATTAGCATTTTGGAGATGGCCAGCATAGTTTCCTAAGCTGTTAAGTCAGATACGTGTAGGCTCGACCTTCAAGTTTCTTCTTTTTTCTCTGTTTGTATAATTGAAAAGAATACTGAAATTGCAAAGCAAACTTTTAAATACTGCTAGCATATCCAACTCCTATTTGTTGCAACTAGGGATTATCTTCATATTTACAATTTTAAAAAGAGTAAGGCTTTAAAAAGTCAGTGCTGGGGCGCCTGGGTGGCTCAGTCTGTTGGGCGTCTGACTTCGGCTCAGGTCATGATCTCACGGTCCGTGAGTTCGAGCCCTGCGTCAGGCTCTGTGCTGACAGCTCAGAGCCTAGAGCCTGTTTCAGATTCTGTGTCTCCCTTTCTCTCTCTGACCTTCCCCCATTCATGCTCTGTCTCTGTCTGTCTCAAAACTGAATAAACGTTAAAAAAAATTTAAAAAAAAGTCAGTGCTGAGGTTGAAACATGACTGTGTCTGTCATCCATAATATCTAGTTTCCTATTCTTTTTTTTTAAACTTCCTATTCTTTTTTTAAATTTATTTTAGAGATAGAGCGTGTGTGTGAGCTGGGGAGAGGGGCAGAGGGAGAGAGAGACAATCCTAAGTAGGCTCGATGCTCAGCACGGAGCCCAATGTGGGCTAACCCACAGGTAGCAAGACCCTGGGATGATGATATGTACTGAAATCAAGAGTCAGACGCTCAACCGACCGAGCCACCCCTAAACTTCTTATTCCTTTTGACTCACTAAAACAATCTTATTGATCTCAGGGATTGACCTTATAATAAGTAAATGTTATAGAGTTTGTGCAGAGGTACCAAAACTTGTCTTTTCCTGCAAGAGGAAGACTACACTTCCCAGAGTCCTTTGCATTTGAACAGAGGCACTGGGTGCTGAGGGCCACCAGGCTGTGGGCTGAAGTAGTGTATGCTTCCCTCCCCCCGCCCCCCTCCTTCTGCAGAGGTCGGGGCTTTATTTTTTAAATAGGCAATCACAAGATAGTGAGATGGTGGGTCACTGACTGCGGGAGCTGGAGATCTGCCATGAAATGCTTTCTGAACTACATTGAACTGTGACATGAGCAGCACACATGTGTGTTCAGCGACTGGGATGTTGCGTTTATTTGTTATTACAACAAATCCTGGTCTACCCTAATACAGGATTAAACAAATAAAAGTTTCTAAGAAAACATAGCTCTTGTCTCGTTTATATTTGGTTCCATGTATTAGTAATTGAAAAGTAAAACTTTCTGCTACTATAAAATATCCAAAAATCAGTGGTGGAGTTTGATGTCTTACTCTCACAGGTCAGAGAGGAGCAGTGACTTGTCCAATGTCACACAGATGAGGTAGGGCTAGAATCCAGTTGAGGGACATCTGTAATCTTAGTCTGCCCTTTCTTTTAGCAATGGCAATTGAATTTTCGCATTTCATACTCAGGCCATCTGCTTCATGGAGGACTTATTCTCATCCCTCATCTCCAGGCCTGGCTAATCTATGTAATCTATCACTTAGGCCTCATTGATTAGCTTGATGATAGACATATGACCCAGGCTGGATAAATCAAAGCTAATCCCTGTATTTTTGCTGGAGATACTGAAAAATAGTCACTCTTTATAGGTTGTTGAACCAATAGGATATGTCTCTGGTTGCTGAGGGCTGTCTTAGCACATCTAGGTTGAGAATGAAGCTAACGCAGGGGAAAGCAGAGTTGAAAGATGGAGAGAGACAGATTATGCTTGATGGTGGTGTTTGAGCACCTGGAACCAACCATGCCTGAAGTCTGAGTTTTAGTCACAGGAGCCAATATATTTCCTTTTTTCTGTTTATGCCATTTTTGATTGGTTTTCTGTCACTTGCATCTGAAATTATTCAGACTTCTACAAACCGTTTTGTGCTCTTTTCACTAACAGACAGGAATTACTATGTTTTTCTATTTTACTGGTAAGGAAGATTCAAGGCTTGGTGACTCTCTTTTGTCTTGGGAATGCCCCACATGGGAACTCTTCATTGCCTCCAGTTCCCACTTGAGTGTGGACATATTTTATCCTAAGTTTCACAAAGGGTTGTTGAACATAACATCCATCACAAAGTAGGTGCTCAAACATTGTTGAAATGAAGCAAAGAAAACATCCTCACAAAAAAGTGTACAAAGTGTATGAAGAGGCAGTTCACAGAAAAAGGAATACCAATGACAAGATCTTCAAGCTCACTAATAATTAAGAAAGACAGAGAAAGTGAGATCTGTTTTTCACCCATGAGTTTGTCAAAGAGCTGAATGTTGCCTAATACCTGGGGATGGGGAAACAGATACTTTCATGAGCTGGCACATGCCTCTTTGGAGGGTAATTTGGCAATGTCTGTTGAATGTGAAAATACACCTGCTTCCTGCTTGAAATTTATCGTACAGGTAAATACCAACAAATATGGAAAGATTCAAGTAAAAGACTGTTTAGTATAGTATTATTTGTAACAGCAAAAACCAGAAACAAATTCCCATTAAAAAGGGGACTGTCTAAATGAATCACAGTACATCTAAACTGGGGAATAAATTTCAGCTGCTAAGAGAAGAATGAGGTGGCCCTGGACGTGTGGGTGTGGAAAGGTGTCCAGGGTATACCATGTTGGTAGGGGAGGACAGGATGTGTGGCACGATGGTGTTTGTGTTGAAACCAAAATGAAATCTTACCAAAGTTAAGATGAAGTTCAGTTGGAAAGTGGGAATAAAGGATTAGGAGACTTTTATCTTTAACTTATAAACTGTTCTTTACAATTTGATTTTTCAAAATTATGAACATATATTACCTTACAATTTTGTTTACTTATTTGATTGCCTTTATTTTGACTATCATTTTTCAAAAAATGTTTATTTGTTTATTTTGAGAGAGAGAGAGAGTGTGTGTGTGAGAAGGGGAGGGGCAGGGAGAAAGAGAGAGAATCCTAAGCAGGCTCTGTGCTGTCATCTCAGAACCACCATGGGGCTTGATGTCATGAACTATGAGATCATGACCTGAGCTGAAATCAAGAGTCAGACACTTAATCAGCTGAGCCACCCAGGCGCCCCTAATGTGACTACCATTAATAATAATGCACAAAGTGAAAACATTCAAAAGACACAAAAGGAGTTGTACAATTTTCCAGTTACCCTCTCCAGCTCCCTGATAGAGAAGAAATGTATTCCTAGCATGTATTTATTGTATTTGGCAGGAGGAGGGGGAAGAGAGTGAGTGGGAAGGGTGGAGGGCATTGGCTGCTACTCTGTGGCCTGGTATAGGGCTGCCCTTCTCAGGGTTACTCTCTTTCTTTGGCTTCCAGGCATCAGGCCCCTGAAATCCCACTGACATGCTGGTAAAGACCTTCAGGGATACCTTGGCTGTGGGCCTTCCAGGTCTGGGTCCTGCACTGCTGGGCCCTAGGGAGTGAGGTCCTGGGGTCCCCCAGGGCTGGCCCCCTTCCTGCCAGGTCCCCTTGGGCCAGGCCTGCCTAGCGGATGCCCAAGCACTCATTAGGCGAGATGGGGCTGTAGGCAAATATTTATTCCTGTGCAGCTGCGGGCTGAGTGGAGACCGCAGGTGCGGGGCAGAGTCCTGTTTACCCAGCATTGAGCCGGGCAGGCGCTGCCTGTTTGCTGAGCTCTATTCCTGGCCTGGCTTAGGTGCCCAGGAGGAAGATGAGACAACAGAGGATGTGGCAGGTGGGGAGTTGGGAGTGCCTCCTTGGCAGCCAAACCCTGCACAGGCCTCAGTATAAAGTCCTGACTAGGCCCTGGGGTCGTGTGAGACTGGCCTCTTCCTCTCTCCTCTTGCAGACTTTCCGTGTGCTGCTCACTGGGGGCTGGGCGAGGGGCAGGTCTTCCTTTAACCACCTCTGCCCTGGGCTGACTCCTGGTCATTCTTGGGTCTCCCTGACCACCTCCCACTCCAGAGTGGGTAGGTGCCCTGTTAGTGGTAGCCATGGCCCCACAGCTCATGGAAATCACCTATTCATTTCCTCACACTTTCCTGGCTAGTGTTTGTCTTCTCTGCATCTAACAGAAGAGCAGGGACAGAGACAGTTTTGTTCCCCACGGTTTTCCCATCTCCTCCATAAAGCCTGGCACCTCATAGGTGCTCACCGAATATTTCAGTGTTGGCCTGAGTGAAGCCAGGCAGGGGGAACTGCATGGGCAAAAGCACAGAGGTGAGATGGAGGGTTGAGGGGGTTGGGGTGGTGTGGGGGGAAGCAAAGAGACCAGAGGCTGGAAAGTTATGTCCGGGCTGGGACTCTGAAAGGCCCTGAATGCCATGCCAACGAGTTTGGTTTTATCTAGACAGATATGGGAAATTGTTGGAACATAAAGGAAATGCAACTAATACAGTGAGAAGATGATATACTAGATTCTTCAAGTTGAACAGTGTGAATTCTGAGGTTCATACAATGGCCTGCAAGGCCCTCATCATCTGCTGTCTCAACTGCGTCCGCTTTCTGTCACCTTCCCCTTACTCACCTCAGCCCTGCTGGCCTTGCTGTTTCTTGAACACCAAAGGGACATGCCAGCTGCAGGGCCAATGTACTTGCTGTTCCTTTGTCTGGAAAGCTTTCTCCTTGGAATCATGATTTACCTCCTTACTTTGTTTAAATCTCAGCCTCCAATGCCACTTTACCAGAGAGGCCTTCCATGATACTGTAGACAAAAGAGCCTCATTCCCCAGTGCTCTTATCCTGCTTTATTTTCTTTTGTAATACTTGTTTCTATTTGCTTACTGTCTGTTTCCTCCACAGGAATGTCAGCTACAAAAAGTCAAGGTATATCTCTTTTGTTTATTGCTGTGTCTTCTAAGCCTAGAACTTGTACCTTTAGGCTCTAGGAATGCCTGTCGAGTGAATGAATGAATGAATGAATGAGTGACTGTTTACCATTAAGCCAAACCACCCAAGTCCTGTAATGCTCCCCTGGGCCAGTGCTTTCCTGTCTCCAAAGCCCTCACACAACCATTATCTCCTTTGATCTGCACATCAGCCAGGTGGGGAACACAGGACAGGCATTAATATCTGCCTTAAAAAGTGATTATCCATGGCACAGAAACATCATGATCACATGGACAGAAACCAGAATGAGATGCCTGTAGGCTCAAGACTTTAGTAAATCAATTTTAAAAATTCGATGTGCAGGAATTGTAGCAAAGAGGAAACAGTCTGCATTCTGAGCCAGGTCTTCCTTGCTTTCTTTCCTGGTCTGGCTGTTTGTTTACTCTGCAACCCAGGACAAATCTCAGCTACTTCTCTGAGGCTTGGCTATCCTTTCTGTAAAATGGAGATCAGATTCCCTCAAACAGGTACAGTGCAGAGGCATTTCCTGGGCCACGCTCTCTTGTGTGCATCCTTTATGGAGACTGTGCGGTATTCCACAGGCTTAACCACTTGACTGTTGCCGGACATAGTGACAGTAGCTACCATTCGTTGAGTGCTTGATCTTGCTGGATGCCAGGCCAAGCAGTGTATCTTCACTAGCTCATTCAATCCTTCCTGCTACTCTGGTAGGTGCTGTTAACCCCCCTGTTTTGCAGATGAGGTTAAGTGACTTGCCCAAAGCCACACAGCCTGTAAATGGAGGAGTCAGAATTGGAAGCCAAGTAATCAAACCTGAGAGCTTTATACTCTCTGCTCTGGTAGGATTTTTTGTCCCCATTTTATGGATGAGGAAAATGAGGCTCAGGGAAGTCAACGACTTTACCTGGGCAGAACTGGGATGAGACAGAAACCAGATCTTCCAATTTTTGACCTGTGTCCTCCAGCCCACCCCTATGCACCCTGGGGCAGTGTCTATATGTCTCATTCTTCCTGAACTGGGGACCAAGTGGCTGATAAAGGAGTAGCCTTCTAGCTTCTGCCCCATAACCAGCTAAAGACTTAAGGATGGGGTTGAGGGGATCACTGGTAAGCCGAGGAATCTTAGTTCTACTCTGGAAACCACTCTTCTCTCCCCCCACCTCCCGTCTCTTGCCTCCCTCCAAGAGCTCTGTACCAATTAATCAGCAGACATCCGAGGCTCCAGCTGGGACCAAGTGGGCTGGACTCATTAGTACAGAATGACATTAATATCCCAAAAATTTGAGACAAATGCAATGATTCAGGGAAGGCGCCTGCATAGGGATGGCTCAGAAGTTGGTGTGGGTAAGGGAGCTGTGGTAAGGGGCAGAGAGGAAACAGTGCAGATGTGGTAGGAGAACAAGACCAGGTCCCCAAGATGCCCGGTGGGAAGGGAGGAGACAGCAACTCTAACTTGGGCAGGGTCTATCCTCTTGTGCAGTCTAACCCCTTCCTCCCTGGACTGTCCAAAGAGGAATCCAGGGAATATAATGCCTCTTCCTCAGTGGGTCACTGTACCCTCGGGCCAGTTGGAGAGGTGGCAGTATGTGGTGGCCAGATCCCAGCTGCATCTCCTTTCACCTCTCATGGTGGGGCCTTCTGCAAGTCTCTCCATCTCTTTGGGCCCCAGTCTCCTCATCCGGACCAGGGGGTAGTAACAGCAGCCCCTCAGGGCTGGTGAGATGATGGCGGATGTGGACGTGCCTTGTGGAATGTGAATCAGAGGGAAGGGATGGCATATTCCTCTTCTGCTTCCCTTTCAAGGTATTCTTTAGTGGTGTTAACCAACAATACTCTGTGCCTTTGGGGACAATGGGAGTCAAACCAGCCTTTACAGAAAGTCTCAGAAATAGAATTCTGTTTCCTAAGCTATTAATTTCTTCACTCACTCAAATATTCACTCCATTCATTCACTCACTCACACATGTACTGATCACTTCCCATGTGCCACCATCGATCGACTAGGCACTGGGGATAATAAAAAGGTGGATGGGACACGATTCCCACCTCAGTGGGGCCCTCACTCGAGTGGGGATGCCAGTTAAGGGAGAGATCATTGCCATGATATTGGGTAGGGAGGGCTGTTGATTTCAGGAGCTCTGCAGCCTGGATTTTGTCCAGACATTCTGATTTCAAATCTATGGTCTCATGGTCCTCATTAACACATTGCTTATCTCCATCACTATTTTTTTTTATTAATTTTTTTTTATTATCTAGGAAACGTAACAATACACCTGCAGTTCTTTGGTGCTGTGGGAGTGGAATTAGCCAGGACAGGCTAGGTTATGCTGTGACAATGGACAGCCCAACCCCTGGGAGCTCAGAGGAGGGGTGACGTCCTCTGCCTGGAGCACACGTGTGTCATCAAGGAGAGCCTTTCAGAGGCAGGGACACGGGGCTGTCCCTGCAGTTAGAGAAGTTACCAGCTAGCCTGGGGGGTGGGACATTGGGACATCATTAATTAAAAATATTTATTAACACCTCCTGTGTGGCAGGCAGTGTTCTAAGTGTGGGGATACAGTTGTGAAAAAAACAGACAAATCTCTGCTTTCAAGGAGATGATTTTCTGGTGGGGGGCTAGAGAAAGGACAAGCAGAGCAGGGATGGTGCTTGCTGTTTTGTATCTGGTGCTCAGGACAGAGCTTGGTGACAGGTGCCACTTGAGCAGAGGCCTGGAGGAGGCAAGGGAGTGAACCAGATGGGGATTTGGGGGAAAAGTGTAGGCAGAGGGAACACAGTGCACAGTCCCTGAGGTAGAACCTTGCTGGGCCCTGGGAGAAGCCAGGAGACTAGAGCTGCAGGGAGGGTGGCAGGCATGCAGGGATGTGGGGGACGGAGCAGGGAGCAGGGGTGGGCCTGTGGGTTTGGCTGCTGGGCAAGTACAGAACGCCCAGTTAAATTTGAATTTCATATAAACAACAAATAAATTTTTAGTATAATAAGTATGAACCATGCAAAACTGCCTTTCTCTGAAATTCAAATTTAACTGGGTGTCCTGTGTGTTCCTTTGCTAAATTTAGCTAGCCTAGTGTCAGGCCTCTGTAAGACTTTGGTTTGACTCTGAGATGGAAGCCACTGGAGGATTTGGAGCAGAGGAGGGATAGGATGTGACTAGTTTTAAGGGGATCCTCTGGGTGCTCTGTTGTGATCAGACTGCAGTAGGTAGGGGCAGAAGCTGCGGGTGGGGCATGGGAAGTGAGAGATGGGGGCTAGTATGGCAGTGGGAGTATGGAAACATGAGGGGAAGCCAGACATGTTTGGAAGACGGAAGTGACCCTGTTTGCTAACAGGTTGGTCGTGAGGTGGCAGAGACAGAGAGGAGACAAAGAAGACTCAATGGCCTTTGGCCTGAGCAACTGGAAATACTGAGATGATGGCATGAGATGTGTGTGCATGTGTGCATGTGCGTGTGTGTGTGTGTGTTTAGACACATTGTTAAGATACCTACTCTGTAACCAGGAGGAGGCATCCAGTACACGGTTGGACGCATGGGCCTGGGCTTCTGGAGAAGACCCTTGTTAGTCACTAGTACGATGTCATTGAAAGCTGTGCCTGCTGAGAGTACCAGGATGCTGTGGAGATGGAAGGGGCCCTGATCCAGGCATCTGCAAAGGCCTGAGGCTTTGGGGTGCACTCAGGGTACGAAGAGGGGTTGAGTGCTGATGGCTAGGCCAAATTGGTGTGGAAAATGAGGTTGGCTCAGCTTTCAGGACCAGAAGCCATGGAGGGTACTAAGCAGGGGAGTGCTGTGCCAGATCTGTGTGTTAGATCTGAGGCAGGGCGGAGGGGAACCTGGGGTCCCCTGTGTGGGGCTGGGAGGGCAGTGAGGACACTGGGGTGCCAGTCTTGGCAAGATGAGGGGAGGCCTGACCAGGACAGCAGCAGGGGGTCAGAGCCAGGGCCACAGAAGAGAGGGTGGGTTTGTGTGGGACTGATGGGGCTAGGTGGCAGACTGGATGTGGGGAGTCGAAGATGCATGTCCAGAGCCTTCAGGCTCTTGCAGGGCTGCGGGGGGGTGGGCAGAGAAAGGAGTGCAGAGCCGGTTCTCCCCCAGCACCCCACGGCCACTGTGCTTGTTAGCAAGGAACACTCCTTAGAGGGAACATATGTGCTGTTATTTTTAGGTGATTAGCCGCACGTCGTGGAGCGTTTGTTTGCCAGTCGTGGGTAAACAAAAGCCATTTGTCAAAATGAGATGTTCTAGCCTCATCCTCCCCTCACAGGCCAGTTGCTGGCTGTGAATTCCTGTTGCATCAGCCGTGAGGCTAATTAGCTCCACTGCTCCTGAATAATAATGGCCACATTCACGGAGAGGTGTCTGCATGCCAGGAGCCTTGCAGACGGTACAAAACTTGAAGCTGCTCAAAATGCATCTTTGTTGGTCCCATTTTGGAGTTGGGGAAACTGAGGCTGAACATCTACCCTCCCCCATCCCAGGAATGGGGACTCAGCAATGCCATCAGTCACTGTGGAGCAGCTTAGGTAATTGGATGAGTGCTGGGAATCCCATCAAGAGGCTTGCTCTGTGTCTCCCCTTCTGGGTGCTGACTTTTGGGACCTCTGGGTAAAGGGGCCAGAGAAGCTCTAGAGGAAGGAGCATGGATGGGCTTTGGATGGGGACAGCAATGAGTTTTTGGCTTGTCTTTGCCACTAAGCGCAGTATATAATCTTGGGCTGGGCTCTGAGATACAATATGCAGGGAGTTTATTAGGGAATGCTCCTGAGATCAGTATCTTTGGAAGGGAGGGGACAGACACAGGATTGGGCAAAGGAGGAAGCCAACCTATCATGCTGTCTTTATGGAAGCTCAGTTGGTCCTGCAGGGAGTTGATGACCCTTCAGGGCTGTTCTGAGTTGAGGCAAAAGGGCTGGGCCTTTGCACTCCATGTTGATCCATCATTTTCTGTAGGTCACTCCAGGAATGGAGTGTGAGGGGCTGACAACCATCTGCCAGCAACACCCACAGAAGCTGGGGGAATAGGTCCTTTACTCCTGCAGGGGGACCTGGGTGGTGCCTTACAGAGCCCACCACAGTCCACTCCTTGGGCCTCTTCTGGGAGAGGCTCCTCTAGGAGTGAAAAAGAGGGCTAGTGGATGAACTATAGCACCCCTCCCTCTTCCTGCTAAGGGTTTTGTGGTATCAGGGGCTGCAACCAACATTCTTCAACTTCCTCCTCCACTAGCCACCAGAGATCCCTGTCACTCTCAGGTGACATCTCTGTGGGGACGGAGACTCTGGTCACCATGCCCTTTTCAGGCCTGGATGGCTGCACTTGTCAGTTTACCATCAATATGGGCAAGAGAGCACCAAGAGGCACCCAAAGGGATCACCTATGTGTCACCATATTCTTCCCTGTCCCCAAGGGTGACTTCCTCCTGATGACCAGGGTCAATTGCTCTGGCCAGGATGGCAACTCTTCATGCTTGCTGGTTCCCTGACACTAGGAGCCTAAAGTGCCAAGGGGGAGGCAGCTGTAGCCCATAGTTTAAGGGACTTTACCACGTCCACTGGCAAAAGTACCCTCCCTTTGGGAACAAGGAGCCCACAGAACCCATAGTTGAGGGATGGAAAGCACAAATTCTCTACATGGGTCACTGGGAGGGATGTAAGCTGGGCCACTTAAGCTTCCTCTTAGACCCATGTATCCCACTGTATGGGACACAGTGCCATATAAGGTATTTGATTTAAAGTGATACTGCATCTTGGAGGATGGTGCCCAGACCTCATGAAGTACTGTTTCTGAGTTGGCTTTTCAGCTTAGCAGGCTGTTACACTGCCCCACCTGGCCAGAACCTTTTGGGTAATGGGGTGCACGATGGCAGCCCGCTCCCCTACCCCATGGGTTACTGCTGTAAGATGAGTTATTCGGTTTGACGTGATGTTATGTAGTATCATATGCCTGTGGATTCAACACTTCATACACCCTTGGATAGACAGCCTGTGGGCAAGGAAGGCCAATCTGTGTCTGGAACATGTGTCTATTCCTGGTCTTTCCAGGGTGGAGGGGTCCAGAGTAGTCGTCTGTTACATATTGACCCAAACGAATCTAAGGTTTTGTCCTCCTCTTTAGCTGGTGGCACAGGATCCCTGGTGGGGCCATTTGTGTGAGCTGAGGGTACTGGTAAAACAGTGGTGGGTGACAGGGTTCTTTTACCTGCTCTGCAGCTTGCTGGTGAACTCAAGTCCTGATCATGTTCAACTCAGGACGTACCCACCTTCTGACTTCGTGGGTCTGACAGACCCGGCTCATGATGGGCAGTTCTGGGTATGTGAACACTCGGCATCTCATAATTGGGCGCTCTGTCTCTACCAGAGCCAGGAGCATGCCACAACCTGTTTTCCAAAAGATGTAGAATTCTTCACTACAGATGATATGCACTTGCTCCGGAATTCCCAGGGTCTCCATTGTGGTTCTCCCCGGGGAGCTTGTCACACCTCACAGGGCATCCTTTCCTATCACTGTCCTATGTGTCTAATACCATACGGTCTGCTGAATCGGTCGGCCCAAGTGACAGGGCTGATGGTGCCAGCAGCCTGAACCTTCTGCAGAGTTCTTCCTCGCTCTGGGCCTTGGTAGCCCCTCATATCACAGTACTCCCAGACATGAAATAATTTTGCTTCCAAACCCATCTATCAGGTGCTGTGCTTTCTTCTTTGTGATGGGAGGTGAGAGATGAAATAATTTGTCTTTACTTTGGGGGTGGGTCCAAGTATTTACTAGACCACAGGATTCCTAGAAATTTTACTGACATAGTGGGCCCCTGGATCTTCATCAGTTTTCTCTCTCACCCTCTGGCCTCCAGCAAGCTAGGTGCCTCTTGTTCATCAGCTCAATCAGCATGATGTCATCAGTGTAGTGGATTGGTGTATGTTCTGCAGTGTGTCCGAATGGTCCCGATCTCCTTGGACTACCATGACAGAGCCTTGGTGAAAATGGTGCATGCATGTTGTTGTCGGTTCTTTGTGAATGTGTGCTGTTCCTGATTTTCTTTCTGGATTGAGATAGAGAATACAGTTAGCAAATCAATGACTTCATAATATGTACCCGAGTTCACATTCTTCAGGTTTCACCTGGCTTCCATGGGGGGCAGACTGGTGAATTAAGTGGAGCCATGATAAGAATTATTACCCCTACATCCCTAAGATCTTTAAGAATGGCACTAATGTTTGCCATCCTCCCAGGGTGTAATACCATTTTTGATTTACCACCTTAGCCAGAAGGAGCAGTTTCAGAGGCTTCCGCTTGTTCTTCCCCACCATGACCACTCTTACCTCACAGGATAAAGGGGTTTGTGCCAATTACTAAGTATGTCTATTTCAGTTATACATTTGGAGACTCCTGGGTGGGATGCAGTGGGCCCACTGTGACCAGGGCCTGGGCTAGAACTCCATTTATCACCTGCCCCCTGACCATGATGATGCTTGGAGGTAGCAAAGTGATCTTCAATTCCGTGCCCAACTGCCCTAGAAATGCTTGCGTTATTGCCCTTTTCTCAGTATTCAGTTACCTGAGTAACTTGGGGGAAGGACTGGGGAAATCATTGCTGCATATTATTGCAGGGTCCTTCCTCCTGGGGACACAGGCTTTCCCTCAACCAGTGGATTCCAGGTCTAAAAACCTACTCAGGTATGAAACTAGGGAAGGGATTGTTACTTCTTATTGGGGTGACTATCTTCAGTCTCCCGACAGCCCATCTTAGATTTTTTTTTTTTTATATATGCAGATAGAGTAGTATCCTGGTTGGCTGATGCTATGTTCTAGCAACTCCATGACCCTCTGCAGGTCAGGCTCTCCTCGCTGTCCCTCCACCTTACCACTCACCACAGAATTGCGTCTTCCTGCCTTCAGGTGGTTTCTGTGTTTTCAGGGCCCTGTCACCCCCACTGCTGTGAGTTAGCCCGGTTTGCAATGGCATCTCCTACTGCCAGCCCCAGCCTCCAGAGAAGAGCCATCCTTGAACTTCCAAGTGATGCTGGGGCCACTCGCCAGTGCACTCCTGACTGCCTTGCAAATGGTATGTCCTCTGGGTTCTGTGTGCAATATAGGCCTCTGAAGGGAGTTCTGGCCTTACATAGTATAGGACATCCCCTCTGCCGTGCCCACTTCTCTGAGCCTTTCAGTGCCTTCTTCCAACATCTGCAGTGGCACTTTTCACTTCACCTGGGCCACTGCTTTCCCCATGCTTCTGGGGACCCCTGGGGTACTCGTGAGGGTGTTAAATCCTGTGTCCTGGGAGGGTGCTCCCATACTGATAAATGCTCCCTTTATCTAGCTTTGTGCTCTGGCGCTGTTGATCACTCACCTTCCGTCCCAATCGAGAGCCATGTTGACTAGGTGCTGCAGCCCCTTTGGGGTAGAACCCCCATTTCTCCACATTGGGCCCAGTGTGCCCACAGCTACTTTATGTGTGACTTAACCCTAGTATCGGCCCAATGACATCAGCAGAAGTGGAGCAGATCCTGAGTGTGGACATGTCTTGGCAGGGAAAAGCCTCTGCAGTCTCAGGTGAGGAGGGAGTGCTAGCTCCCAGCAGGGAGGGGCAAGCTCCTGCAGACTCAGAGCATTCAGGGGGATCTGGAGAGTTGGGCTTTTGCAATATCCCCACCCAGATGTCCCCATACTGTGTGTCGGGGTTTCATTCTTTCCTAACCAGGGCTTTGACCTTGGCAGAGCAGACGTGTCTTGGCTGGAGTTGAGCCTAGGGCAAGTTTTCACATTTTCTGTCCTTCTGTGGTGGAAGATGACCACCTCTCTAAACAGCAACAGAAGGCCCTCTGGCTTTCACATTTAGCTTTTAATTGCTGACTAATCATACTCAGCTCTGTGTTATTGTTTTCAGGATCAGTGAGGTTTAACAACAGCTACCCAGTTCGGTTGTCCTTGTAGTTACTGTTTCTTCCATATTTCTTATATCCATCACTCTAGTTAATGGATTCCCTGTCACCAGTCTGCCATCCTCGTTCATCACTCAACCAGCTGGGTGGCAGGTGATTCTGCTCCAAACTCCCATCCTGGTGTCTGCTTTCCTGACCCACTTTTGGTACCAACTGTATGTAACAGGTTGGGTTCTCAGAAAGCAGACTCTGTGACAGAATTCAGCATGTGGGGTATTTATTAAGAATTATTCTTAGGATCAACACCTGTGGAGGGGAAGAGACAGAAACAGGATCGAACAGAGAGAGAAGTCAAGTTGCCCCATAGTACTGTTTGAAGCCTCAGCTGGCCCTGCAGTGAGTCCTGAAGGTGGTGTGATCTTTTAGAGCTGTTCTGAGTTGGGGCAAAAGGCCCTGGCAGTCCTGGGAACAGGCTGGTGACCTTGGGTGACATGGTCTTCTTCTGCTGAAGCAGTCTCTGATGGTACTGATAGCTGAGGACTGTCTGATGGCAGCTGGGGTAATAGGGTCTTTATTCCTATCGGAACATCTACCCCAACACCTGTGAGTTCACTTATCTGTAAGACACGGATATAAAAAGTCCTAGCTATTGCTAGGCTAATTGATAAAGTCTCCATAAATGGTAGCTATTGCATACTTTATAGGTAGTTATTTGAGGATATTTATAAGTGATAAAACTTCAACTCAAAATAATTCAAGTCATGAAAGGAGTTTACTTGTTCACATAATTGGGAACATGGAAATGACTTCAGGAATGGATGGATACAGGAGCTCAAAGAATTTCATCAGGATGGGTCTCAATCTCTCTTTATACACACACACACACACACACACACACACACACACACACACATCTGTCTTTCCATCTCTAAGTCCCCAATTCCTCTGAGTTGGCTTCACTCTCAGGCAGTCTGCCCTTGAAGGCTAACAATGGCCCTCAACGGGGGGTGGGGGGGCATTATATCTATCTGTATCTGTACCTATACCTATACCTATACCTATACCTATATCTGTCTATATATCTGTATCTATATATGTATCTATATCTATATCATCTGTATCTATATCTATGTCTATATATATCCATATCTGAATATTACTCAGCCATCAAAAAGAATGAACTCTTGCCATTTGCAATGATGTGGATGGAGCTAGAGTGTATTATGCTAAGTGAAACAAGTCAGAGAAAGACAAATACCATATGATTTCACTCATATGTGGAACTTAAGATACAAAATGGATGAACATATGGGGAGGAAAAAAAAGAGAGAGGGAAACACACCATAAGAGATTCTTAACTATAGAGAACAAACTGAGGGTTGGTGGAGGCAGGTGGGTGGTGGATGGATGATGGGTACTAAGGAGGGCACTTGTTGCGATGAGCACTGGGTGTTGTATGTGAGTGATGAATCACTAAATTCTACTCCTGAAACCAATATTACACTATATGGTAACTAACTAGCATTTAAATAAAAATTTGAAACAAAAAGAGAGAGAGAGAGAGAGAGAGAGAGAGAGAGAGAGAGAGAGAGAAGAAAAGATGGTCCCTAACAGCTCCAGGCCCACATCCTGCCAGCTCAGGAACACTGGCAGAACGAGGGGGCCAAAACCTCCCAGTGATGACTAGTTCTAGGATAAATCCTACTTATTGGCCAGGCCTGGGTCATGGGGCCTCTCAAGAGCGGGGAGGATGAGGTCAGCCCTTCTTGATGGGAAGCTGGGGTTAGGCAGTGTCCCAAAGGAAAACTGAGATGCCGTGAGCAAATAAAAGTCAACAGATGATGGTAAAAAACACATCCACACCCTGTCCACCTTGAAGGCTTCTTTTATTCCATCTAGAGAATAGAAGGGTGTCAGACCGATCTTGCCTATGTGGGGCCATGTGCTATGTTCAAGAATATGTCTCACACGTCTACATGTGGCTGCCTGGAAACTTGCCGCATGGCCCACTAGCCATGATTCTGAGGTGCATCTACTGGGTCCAGGGACTGAGGCCAAGTCCAGGTGGATTGAGAGGCAACTTTCAATTCCAATTTGTCTTCTAGATCATTCGCTCTGCCAGTCAATATACATTTATTAGTGTCTACTTTTGCCAGCCCAGTGTGGGACCCTGGTGATAGAGACTGAAAGCCCCTCCCCAGTGAGGACTCAGGGTAACTGAGGACTCAGCCACATTGTATGCCATGGGACATAGCAGCAGGGAGCTAGATGGCTGAGGGGGACCAGGCCCAGCAGCCCCTGAGCCTCTCTGGCCTTCAACTATGTTCTCTTTGGCTGACAACCATTTAAAAAGATTTATTTATATTACCATTACTGTAATATTTCATCAGCTCTGCTATGAGACTTATTGCAAAGTATGCTTCCATTTTATGTACCTTTGAGAGACATGCCAACAATTTTAAGATGAACCCCCAAATTTTAATGATGTTTGTATATGAAAAAATGCGCTGCCGGGTAATGAGGACATACAGTAATTACCAACACTTAAAAATGGGGCTATTTCATATTAAACTCCTGTATCCTGGTTTCTTCTGAATAATTGCATACTTCCTCAACCCAGGGCTGGCACCTTTGCGTGGCAACAGTCAGCCGGAGATGAGTAGGACTTTCCCCTTTTGTTGTTTGCTTTATTTTTGTTATTTGTTTTAAATAGATCATACATTCTTAGGGTTCAGAAATCAAAACAATACAAGACAGTATAGAATGAAAAGTCTGACTCCCACACCTGTCATCATCCACTCTGTTCTCAGCCCTTCACCACAAATAAAGCCCTGCATTACATTCTCATGCTTCCTTCCATTTAAAAAAAAAAAATGCAGACACAAACAAATATGAATAGATACACCTCAACTCTCTCATTTAAAATAGGTTCTGCCTTTGTTTTGATCACTTAATGATGTGTCTAGCAGATATTTCCAAATCTGCAGAGAGATGCTGGCCCTCCAGGGGGGAACAGGTTCCCCATTAACTGAAGTCTCCCTATACCAGCTTTCTTCCTTGCATACCCACTGGGCCCCTGGGGACACCAGACTGTAGTCTTCCTCATCTATCCTGGAGACACTCAGCAGATGCCAAGGCCTAAGGTTGGGGAGGGGGGCAAGCACGTTGGGGCAAGGGAGGTGACATGGATAGGAGGTAGTACTTGTGAGTGGATGCATGTGCATGGATGCTTTGGTCTGGCTTAAAAGCTCTGGTAAGTGGATAGGGTTGCAGGGATAAACAAGGTCCAGGAGTTCAGAGACTCACTGGCAGCAGGAGAGCAAAATGAAGCAAATGGATAGTTGGAAGACCAGAGCAGAGAGTATGATCTTGGGTAAATTAATTAAACTCTGAGTTTCTGATGCCTCATTTGCAAAACAGGGATATTTTAGTCCCTATTTTTAGGATTATTGTGCAGGATAAATGCAACAACATTTCCTGTCATATAGTAAACACTGGTATGTATTATCTCTGTCGAGGCATAGTGGAAGGAATAAGACTGCTTGGAGGTGGCGGTGAGTGGGGTTTTGAAGGCTAAATAGGAGTTCACAAGGTAGAAAGTGGAAATAGTACGTTCTAACACAGGAAATAGTATGGGGTCTTCTAGCTTGCCTTCAGGTGTTAACTCAGTTTCAAGGAGGATGTAACTGAATCTCATACAGAAGATGTGGCCTGCCTAAAGTCAAGCATGCAGGAATGCAGAGCTCCATACCCAGTTCTGTCTGACTCTGACCCCGGTGGTTAATGCTCAAGTTAGAACATGTGTACTATCATTCTCGAGACCTATTTGTGTTGTAGCTCAGGGCTGATAAATTGGGTTGCTGTGGCATGTGAGGCAGCCTTGCCCTCTGAAGGAAGAAAAATCACCTGGTGCTCAAGGGCACAAACCGGGGTACCTTCTCTGAGCTCTGCTTTCTATGTAAGCTCTGCTCCCAAGCAAGTTTCCCCCAGGAAGTGGCAAGATGGCTGCTGGCAGCTCAACTGGGCCAGCAAAGCTACTGCAGAGGAGAGAGGGAGCCCCTTTCCTAGTGGTTGCAGTTAATGTTTTTATTTATTTTATTTATTTTTTTTTAATTTTTTTTTAACGTTTATTGGTTTTTGAGATGGAGAGAGACAGAGCATGAATGGGGGAGGGTCAGAGAGAGGGAGACACAGAATCTGAAACAAGCTCCAGGCTCTGAGCTGTCAGCACAGAGCCCGACACAGGGCTCGAACTCACGGACCGCGAAATCATGACCTGAGCCAAAGTAGGCCGCTTAACCAACTGAGCCACCCAGGCGCCCCTGTTTTTATTTATTTTTGAGACAGAGAGAGACAGAGCATGAGCAGGGGAGGGGAAGAGAGAGAGGGAGACACAGAATCGGAAGCAGGCTCCAGGCTCTGAGCTGTCAGCACAGAACCCGACGGGGGGGCTCGAACTGACCGAGTGTGAGATCATGACCTGAGCTGAAGTCAGACGCTTAACTGACTTCTAGTTAAGGCGCCCCTCCTAGTGGTTGCAGTTAAAGTCCTAGGCAGGGTTCTCACTGGTCATCCTTGGGTGACAAGGCTATCAGTCGGCCAATGGTTAGGAGAATGTGGCCTTCTCACTAAGGCCAAAGTGACCTCTGGTAGGTCACGTCGTGACCATCACAGAACCAATCAAGTGGCTAAAAGATGTGGCCCTCTCATTGGTCACACCTGGGTCACATGACCATCACTGAACCAATCAAGTGGCTAGGGGAATGTAGCCCTCTCACAGATCAGGCCTCTCACATGACCAGAGGAGCCAGAACTACAAGGGTCTAGAGTGGAGGAAGGGTGGTCCCTCAAAGTGATATTGGGGTCCTGCATCCAGTAAAGGGGGAGATGGCTGGCTGGCAAACCCAGTGGATGTTCTTCATAGAGCCCCAGACAGGCCCATCCATTCGTCTCTTATGACCTGGGGCTGAGGGAAGCCTGGGACACCTGAGCCAGGGATCAGGAACGCTTTCATGGAGCCCTTTAGTGAAAAGCATCTGGCCCCAGGCAGCAGCATGCATAGCAGTACAATAGTCCGTAACAGTGGAGGAGCTATGCCAGTGAAGGGGTTTGGTTATGGTCAACTCTGTGGGTGGGGTGGGCAGTGTCCTATACCCTCCTCACGCTGTCCTGATTGCAGTTTGGAGCAAACAGTTATGATGGAAGCATCTGAGCTTCCATGATTCGTGGGCTGGCCATAGGCTCCACCTGACCAGGCCTTCCAGGGATTCGCCGTGGTTAAGCAAGAGGAGGAAACGAGTTTTACAAATTAGTACCAACACCTGGAGGGACAGAACCAGCCCAGGGGAAACCATATAGGGAGTCCAGTCCCCACAGCATCCACTGACGCATTGTACAGAGAAACCTCTGTTTCCAGGGTAACCACCACATCCTGATTGGACATCTCACCTTGCCAAGGAGGGCAATTTGAAACATTCTGGTATATAATTTATTGCAAACATTCTGTGGTATAGGCCCTGTGTCAAGTGCTTTACATATATGACCTCCTTTCATCCTCCCTGCACTGAGGGAGTATCATTGTCCCCATTTTACAGACAAATGAACCAAGACTCGAGGATGTTAGGAAACTTCTCCCAAGATCACATACTAAGAGGGAATGCTGCCCATTTGATGTCCAAGCCCTGGTTCTTCTGAGCTGGGCCTCCTTTGATGCTGGGGACCAGAGACCCAGTTGCAACCCCCCCCCCCCCCCACCCCCGCCCCCAAAACGTGGCAGGTGAGCTGAGCTGCATGTCTCCCACAGTTACTCAGCAGATGTTCTGAGGATGCTCAAAGATGAGGCACAGGATGGGGCTTCACTTTCTGGTCCCAGGGTCTCCTGCCCCAAACAGTTCCCTTGTGGCCTCTCCTAGAGTCCAGAGCTTCGTTTTTTATCTGAAGCCTGGCAATTTGGGGCCCACATGAGGCCCCTAGGCCTGAGTGCTTCAGTGGGGAGGATGGGAGGTTTCAGAGAGGGACAAGAGGGGTGGGAGTAGGCGGGGAGGGGTAGAGCCCAAGGACTCAGAGGAGGTGGGAGACAGGGAGGCAGCTTCATTAGTCTGTCCCCAGGGAACTTGGCAGCCAGTTATTAGGCACTCCCTAGGATGGTGAGCTTGGCAGATGAGGGAAGAAAACAACATGGGAGTTGTGGGTGTGGGCTGGGGTTGGTTCTGCCTCTTCTGGACCAGGGGATCCCTTCTTTTCATCATATGAGGGGAAGGCTGAGGTTCTCCAGGGCCTAAACCTGTCACCATGGTACAAGCCCCTCCTTGACAGTAGGGACAGTGTCATGAGCATCCTTGGATGCAGGAAAGGAGCTGAACTGATGCCAGTGCTGGTCCCTAGGGCACCTTGACGGTGCACTCCCCCACTGAGGCTTCTTGGCTACTATGGTGGTTGGGCCAAGGCTGTGGTATCTACTGGACCCTTACCCTCTGTCCTGTCTCTGAGAATCCCACCAGTCCTACTTGTAGTCTTGAGGCTACGTACTGTTGCTCCCATACTGTAGACCCATCTCCCTTATCATTTTCCCTTTTCTCTAGTAGAAATAAATCTGTTAAGTTTCCCTCAGACTTCTTCTCTTCTCCTCTCCCACCAGCCCCTTGGCCTTGAAAGTTATCAGTGATGACTTAAACCTTACTTGCAGCTCAGACTCTTTGCTGAGCAGCTGCCTCCTGGGCATCTCCCAGGGGTGCTTCTGGGCTTCACAGACTCTACCGCTTCTCATCCACCTACCCTGCTCTGCCTCTGTGGCATCCCATCTTGGAGAAGGGCTCCGCTGTCTGCCCACTAGCCCAGCCCAGGGCACACAGAGTCGCTCCCAACTCTCTTCTTCCCCTGACCTACCACAGGTAAGCCAAACCTTTACTAGCTTTCCACCAACTCTTTTAACTACCTTCTTCATGGCTGTGCTCTGGTTCACTCACCTTTCCTTCTTTCCTGGAGTCTCCACGTTGATCTCTGAGCCCCTGGTTGACCATCCATGCTGCCTGTCCATAGCTCTCTCCTGTTTTAAAATTCTCAGTGGCTCCCCCAGCACCCCCAGATGAAATCTGTACTCCTTGTCTTAGCATTCTGAGCTCCATGTGGCCTGGCCCCTACTGCAGCCTCTGCTTCCACACCTCCTCCAACACTTTGCATGTTCCAGTTCCCACAGTGCGCCATGTTCCCTCCACTCTGAGTCTTTGCTCATGCTGTTCTCTCTCCCAGGAATGTCTCTCCCCACTTTTGGTTGTAAGTACACTCAGCTTTTGACTCCTCCAGGAAATGCTCCCTGAAAATGTGCCCACTCCCCGCCTTCAGCAGGTCTAGGTGTCTCTGTTGTGGGCTCTTATAACATCCCACATGCTTCTACATCATGGCGCTTAGTACTCTCAGTTACAGTTGACTGCAGATCTGTCTTCTGCCCTCTGCTAGCTGTGGGAGCTTGGAGAGCCAAGGTTGGGTATCTTGCTGGTCGTGCTCTCTAGCATCCACCTGAGTCAGGCCTGTGGTATATGCTTAAGCAGGGCTGCAGAAGAAATGAAATGTCTACCAATCTCTCAAATGTCAACATCAGGGTCTTTCGATGTATGTATTAGTTTCCTATCCCTGCTGTAACAAATTACTACAAGCTTAGTAGCAATGCAAATTTAGTCTACAATTCTAGAGATCAGAAATCTGATGGGGCCTGGTCTCACTGTGCCAAAATCAAAGGGTGGACAGGTCTGGGTTTCTTCTGGAGGCTCTAAGGGAGAATCTATTTCCTTGTCTTTTCCAGTTTCCGGGGTCTTTTCCACTTACCTTGGCTTGTGGGCACTTTCTCCATTTCAAAGCCACCAATGTTGGGCTGGGTCCTTCTCATGGTACCATCTCTCTTTTCTGCCTCCCTCTTTCACTTTTAAGGACCCTGGTGATTACATTGAGCCCAACTGGAAAATCCAGTATAATCTCCCTATTTTAAGGTCAGCTTATTAGCAACCTTAATTTATTTGCAGCCTTAATTCCTCTTTGCTGTGTAAATTAACAAGATATTCACAGGTTCGAGGGATTAGGACATGGACATCTCTGGGTGGCCACTGTCCTGCCCATCACAATAAGGAAGAAGCTGGAGAAGCCACTGCCATGTGGGGAGAGGTACCCCTCTGTGAGACTCTAAGAATGGGGGACACCAAGGGCAAAAGGACAGTCAGGGTCAGATAGCAGGATGATTTGATGCAGGTTAAGAGAGTTCTGGGAGAGCCAGAAAGGGATTTCTGCCTGTCATGGTCAAACCTGCAAGTGGTAGAAACCCAGCCAAAACTGGCTTTAAGGACCAGGGGGATTTACTGACACATGAGACTAAAACATCACACACAGGTAAGAATTCCTCCAAGAACAGCTGGGTTGGGGGTCAGAGGACGTCCCACAGCTCCACTTCCCTCCACCTCCCAAATCTCCTTTCAATCCCAGTTTGGCTTTATTCTCAGTCCACATGAGATGGCAACATAGCAGCAGTCACTGCCACCCCCAGCCTCCAGGTTTAAGTGAGCCAGAGCAACTGCCACCTCTCAGCAGGTCTCCCTGCCTTGCCTTGCCTTGCCTTGCCTTGCCTTGACTGGGTCTTGAGTCTAGCTCCCAACCAATCATGGGGCCAGGGGGTTGGATTTCACTCAAATCATGGGTAGATAACAGAGGAAGAGTGGGTTCCTAAAGGAAATTCTGATGGCTGTTTTCCCCGATGGGTGATGCTCCCTGTATTCTCTTAGGGAGACAGGATTAAGAAGAGACCTGGGTCCTGATTCTGGTTCCGCTGCTAACTTGCTGCTGTGTGACTTTGAGCGAGTTACTTATTAATCTCTCTGGGCCTGACTGTAGAATGAGGGGGTGAGTTGGGATGCCCTCTAAGGGACCTTACCACTCAGAGGCCTTTCCCATCTGTTTAGCCCATCTGTTTTCTTGTGAGTCTAGATACTAGTGGTAAAGATCCTTAGAAAACCTGGTAGTCGGAGAAGTAGTAGGGGAAGCTGCACAGAGTGGAGCCAAGTTTGGGATCTGTGGCAGGGCCAGGGAGGTGGGCTAGAGCATGTGAAGTGCTGGGTTCATGGGACAGTTGGGGGCCTGAGCAAATGGCCAGTGGCTATCAAGACTTAGGGTTTATCTGTTGCCAGGGTCAAACCTCACTCTGCTTGTATCGAGCTTAGCGCGTGGCCACGGTTGGGGTTGTTGTGTGAGTTGGCATCACTGTGTGGCTGTGGTAAAGACTCAGTCTGGGTCCAGGCTGGGGATCAGAAGCTGGTCAGCAGGAGACAGGGTAGATGCTGCCAACTGGTATATGGGGGAGCCAGGTGTCACACAAAAGTGACTGGCCACATGTGACTTCTCAATTATTCTCACCGAACATATTATATATTTTACTTGTTCTTTTGTTTTTTGTCTGCTTCCTTTTACTAGAATGTCAATTCCCTGAGGACAACCACTTTGTTCTCTAGCTCCTAGAACAGTGCCTGGCACATTGTAGGTGCTCAATAAATAGTTGTCTGAATAATGCAGAGGTATGTGCATGCAGGTGAGGCCAATGCTGTGTGCATTAGATTGCCAGTTCCCCAACCTTGCCTTCATTTGAACCACCTGGAGATCTTATAAGAATCCCAATGCCCAGGGTACAGCCCTTACCAGTTGAGTCAGAATATCTGGGGGACCAAACTAGGCACTGGTATTTTTAAAAAATTGCCAGATAGTCCCACTTGCTGCAGAGTTTGAGAGGTGCTCACTGCATTAGACCACGTGAAGTGTGGGGTGGGGAGTATGTGCCGCCTCATGAGGACACACACACAGTGGTTCTGGGTGGTAGGATGGAGACTTTTTGTCCTAGATCTCTATCACATTCTCCGGACACCCGCCACGGAGGTGATTACTTTGCTCTCAAAATGGATTTTGGCCGTGAGTCAAGAAGAGCTCTCGCTTCCCAGCTAAACGATGGCAAATCAATTTGAGGACTCTGCTGGAGCTGCTGATTAGGGCTGGCAGCCAGGGAGCCCTCTGGCTGTCAGAGCCATGGCAGGACTCAGCTAGGCCTTTGAGAGGAGGTGGCAGGCAGGAGCTGGGACCAGCCTTGGGGTCCAAGAACCCAGCCTTCTCCTGGGGGACATGGGAAGCCTAGATGGGGCGGCTGTCCACTTTGGGAGTGCAATCTCCATTTATTTAGGACAGCAATATTAATAGTATTAGTCATCATTTATTAAGGACTTGTATGTGCTGGGCACTTTAATACATTTGTTGCCATAATTGGGCAATGCAAGTATTATTATCCTTTAGTATGGAGTCCCTGAGAGGTAAAATAATGTGTTCAAGATCAAATGGCTTCCACATAACAAGTCAGGCTTATAACCAGGTCTGCTTGGGAAAAACCCAAATGTTTTCTCATGATGCTCTGTTGTGTGTTCGTGTACATGTCTGGACTCTGAGCTCTCATGACCATATCAGATTCAGGTTTAAAAGGCAGCTCCTATCCCAGTGTTTGGCTATGGGCAGTTTGCTGGAGGAAGAAAGGAATGAGGACATGTTTGCTGAGTGGATGGATGAATGAAAGAGTAGTTGCTGACTAGGGGCAGAAGGTGGGATGAGGTTTTGCGTTGTGAGGTAGGCAGCCTCCATGATGGCCTGCAGCCCCCAGTGATTGTCCCTCCTGCTGTTCATGCCCTGTGTAGTATCCTCCTACATTGAATCAGAGCTGGTCTGTGTGGCCAACAGAATACTGGAGAAGCGATGGTGTGACTTTCGAGGCTAGGTCACGAAAGACATTGCATCTTCCACCTTGCTCTCTTGGATTACTCACTCTGGGAGAGACTAGCTTCCCTATCACGAGGACACTTCAGAAGCCCTTTGGAGAGGGAGACTTCTGCCAGAAAGCCGGTGCCAGTTTGACAGCAATGTGACGGAGGCGTCTTGGAGGTAGATCCTCAAGCCCTAGTTAAGACTTCAGATGAGACCTCAGCCCCAGCTGACATCTCTTTTTTTTTTAATGTTTATTTATTTTTGAGAGAGAGAGAGAGAGGGAGAGAGCAGGGGAGGGGCAGAGAGAGGTGGGGACAGAAGACCCAAAGCAGGCTCTGTGCTGATAGCAGAGAGTCAGATGCAGGGCTCGAACTCATGAACTGTGAGATCATGACCTGAGCCAAAGTTGGATGCTTAACCAACTGAACCACCCAGGTGCCCCCCAGCTGACATCTTAATTGCAACTTTATGAGAGACCCCAATCCATAAATAGCCATGAAGCTACAACAGAATTTTTTGACTCTCAGAAACTGTGAGAGAAAAAGAAATGTTTGTTTCACACTACTAAGTTTTGGGATAATTTGTTATGCAACAACAGATAACTCATGCATATTGCTAAGTCTCTTTTGAGCTGATGAGAGCTTTCTGGAATAGGCAGTTTATTCCCCCTCCTGTCCCCTTTCTCACTTGTGACTCCTGCCTCTCAGTTTATTTTGTATGTATTATAATAAAAAGACATGAGAGTTGGCTTTAAATCCAGGTTCCCAGTTTACTATTTGGATGACCTGAGGATTTTTATTGAAATTAATTCTTCTCCTTATCCCTTTTTACTTTTTATCCCTCCTTTCCTATCCTTTTTTCTTGTCTTCATCAGTCTTGCCATAGTAAGAGTAGCATTTTGTAGTAATGGCTGTCATTGTTTAAGTAACTGTTATGCACCAGGCACTGTGTTAGGGGATCCACAGACATTATTTAATTTAGTCCCCTTAATGGGTGGTGGTGGGGTTAGTCATTATTGTATTCTATTATTTTGCTTTTTTAATTTTAATTCCAGTATAGATAACATACATTATGTACTCATTTATTTTATTTTATTTTATTTTATTTAAAAAAAATTTTTTTTAACGTTTATTTATTTTTGAGACAGAGAGAGACAGAGCATGAACAGGGGAGGGGCAGAGAGAGAGGGAGACACAGAATCGGAAGCAGGCTCCAGGCTCTGAGCCATCAGCCCAGAGCCCGACACGGGGCTCGAACTCACGGACTCACAGACCGTGAGATTGTGACCTGAGCTGAAGTTGGACGCTTAACCGACTGAGCCACCCAGGCGCTCCAATATACTCATTTATTTTAAATAGATAAGGAGACCAAGGTCCGGAGAGTCATATGCCCAAGACCAGATGGAAAGAATCAATATTCCAAGCCAGGTTTTTCTGCAAACCAAAGCCTATGCTCATTTCCATTATACGTCTCTACTTCTGAGCCTCAGTGTTGTAATATGTAACATGGGCATAATTCTGACCTCACAGATCCCTGTCAGGATGAGCAAAGGTGGTGCCTTTAGAGCAACAACCCTATTATGGCATGGAGCGAGGGCCTAGTAAGTGGGAGGCTTCCTTGATCTTCCTATTCTCCCCTCCCCACTTATGTACTTTACGATGGGCTATCCTAGCCCTTGTATAGACAGGGTCATGTCATTGCCTGTCACTGCAGTACCAACAGGGAGTTGATGAGACCGATGGGCCTGCCCCAGGATGGACGGGGTGCATGCCTGGGTCTGGAATCCAAGGAGATGGTAGCACTAGCAGCTCTTGCTTACCCACTGACCCTTACCTTGTGCTAGCCCTGTTCCTGCCCCAGCTCGCACAGAGATGAAGGAAGGAAGGAACACGCATTCAAACCTAGGTCAGTACCTGTGGAGAGGCCATTGTGTAGAGATGGCTCCAGCTGGAGGATCCCAGCTGAGAAAACGTTGGGGGGTGGGGAGGGATATTGAATCATCTCTTAGATCAGGCAAGAAATCCCAATTAATTACAAGTGCTAAGTGAGTGGTCTGGAAGCAGACTTTTGCAGTCAATTAAAGGGATGCTGGAGGAAGCTTCATTAACCCCCTGCCTCCTGGCAACTTTTGGTTTAGGAGAAAGAAGGCATCTGTCTGTAATGAGCTCCCCCACACTGTGGGGAATGCAAGCAGAGAGTGCCCTCCACCAAAGATGGCACAAGAGGGACTCCTGGGTTGCATGGAAGGATGGATTCGTGATGTCCTATGCTTTGATCCCTGTGGTAAATGAAGTAGTAAAGACATTGCTCCATTTGGAGGCCAGCCCATGCACAGTGCAGTTTGTGCTTTTCTTGTCCTTCTCCAGCATGGACAGCAGAATGGCCACTAGACTCTCCCCAGGTGCCTCAAACACAGAAGCCCCAAACTAAACTCATTATCTTCCCCCAAACCTGTCTCCGCAAATTTTTCAGATCTTGAAGAATGGAGCCACCCAAGATGGAGACACAGGCTTTGGCCTCAACCCCTTCCTGTTCCATGCCCTACACATTAACTCCTTAAGTCCTGCCAATTTGCCCCCCTATGTAGTACCCCCAATTTATCTGTTTCTCTCAGGCCCTTTGCCATTGCCCAAGGTCGGGCCTTACCATCTCCAGCCTTGACATTGTACTAGCTCCTTCTTGGAGCCCAGTTCATTCTCCTCCCAGCCCTAATGATCTTTCTCAATCTGCCCACCTGATCACATCACACCTCTGCTCAAGACCCTTCAGTGGCTCCCCATGGTCTGCAGGGAGAGCCCAAGCTCCATCTCCTGGCACCCTGGTTGATGTCCCCAGCTTTCAGCTTTTCATCAAGAATTTAATAAGCTCCTGCAGATGTCCCCTGCTTCTCCCTCCTTGGCACCCACCACCCATGCTCAGACTACTTTTGTCTCCTCCCTGCTTTTGCTCATGCCAGCCCTTCTGCCTGGAGTGCCCTCCTTCTCTACCAGGTTGACTTCTCATTTAAGACTCATCTGAGATATTGCCTCCTCCTGGGAGCCTTCCCCAAGCATCCTGAGTTTGCTTTTATCACTGCACATGTTATGGTGGCTAATTGGCCTATTTTTCTGCCTGTCTCCTCCTTTAGCAGGTAGATTCCTGGTAGAAAGGGCTGTGTGATTGGTGTTCTCGGTGTCTAGTGTGTGATTGGTGTTCTTGCTGCTTAGCAAGTGGTAGGAGCTCAGTAAGTGCTATTTAAGAAAGGGTTAAGACTATGAGGGGAAGACCTTTGGGACTAACAGTGAGAGGATGCTGTCATTTCCCGACTGGGCACAGGATTCTGTGGGGTGCCACTGAGTGTCAAGGAGGGGCAAAGTGGGCAGAGGAGAAGCATCTGAGTGTCTGGGGCTGAGTTGTTTACTGAGGAGGGACCTGAGTCTTGAAAGGACAGTGTCTCGTGTGCTGATAGAGCACACAGATGGACTTCTAGGGAAGCCCAAAGACCTTGTGTTCCATTTCTCTCCAATCTTCATCCTTGGAAGGCCCTCAGAGCCTAGCCACTGACTCTGGGAATGGTCTCAGTCTTGCAGAGGCCTGAGGGGAACCAACTGTTGGCCCTTATTCTGCTCTGACACATTTCCTCCTCCACTTGGGACCCTGTGGTAGATGAGGTTTGGTTCTGGCTCCTCTGAGGTCCTGCTCAACTCCTGCTTCTTTGTAGGGAACGGGGGAGTTGCATCAGGCTCCATGGGGGCAGACCCTAAGATGCCCCCCCAGTGATCCCTGTCCTGTTACATCCTTGTGTAACCTCTCCCTATGGGTGTGGGCAGGACCTATGACTTCTAACCAATAGAATATTGTAAAAGTGATGGGATGTACTTGCCCAATCAGGTTACATAACATTGAGGCTTCCATTTTATCAGCCTTCTCTGTTGCCTTCTTGGCTTGCACACTTGGATGAAGAAAGCTGCCATATTGTGAGCTGCCCCAATGAAGGGGCCCACATAGTAAGAAATGAAGGACAGCCTCTGGCCAACAGCCAGCCAGGGACTGAGGCCCTCAATCCAATAGGAACTAAATCTTGGCAACAATCACGTGACCTTGAAAGTGACCCTTGACATCAGTTGAGACCCCAGCCCTGGCCTGCACTTGACCGCAGCTTGGTGAGAGACCCTGAAGCAGAGAACCCTGGCCTCCTGTGAGAAACTGTGAGATAATAAATACATGTTGCTTTAAGCCTCCAAGTGTGTGGTAATTTGTTATGCAGCAGTAGATAACTAATACAGCCTCCCAGTGCACACTGTGCTCCCCTGACTCTGAGAGGTGAGGAGACCTGTTATCCTTAGTGCACTAGCCCAGACTTATGGGGGGATCTGGGAGAAAGGTAGGATGAGTGATGTTAGGGCATAGGAGAGAAAGGGGTCAGGTTCTGCCTCCCCTCCCCCTATTGCCCAGTAGGTGCAGAGAGCTGGAGGAAAAGTGACTGTGGCCACCAAGTAGAGGAGAGGGAGATTGGTCGCTTGGATCCTGAGTCAGCACTGGGGTTCCTAAGGACCCACTACAGGCTAGACTCTGCAGTGGGTGCTGGGAGGCATTGGGGCACCAGCCAGCATGACACCTAGAAGAGCTCCCAAGTTAGAGACAGACACTGCAGCGGCATAAATTGTAGTAGGATTTATAAGGTGCCATTCAGTAATGGTTGGCACGCAGTGCTAAGAGTGTGCATGTGTGACCCCATTTCTTCCTCACAACTGTGGAGGTCAAAACAATTATTATCCCATTTTACTTGCAAGCACACACTCAGAGGGGTTAAGTGGCTTGTTCAAGATCACTCTGCTGGGTGACAACCCTCTGGCAAACCCAGGGCTGCCTGAGCACATAGTTGTGATGCTCTGTGTGTTGTAAGCACAGCAACAAACCCTGCTGTGGGAAGGGGGATGGGGGGCTGTGTCAGGGTGGGCGTCACACAGGAGGTGACATCTTGCTGGATCTTGAGAATTTCAGGAGTACACCAGGGAGGGGAAGGGTACCATTCATTCCAGGCAGAGGGGAAAGACTCAGCATGTGCATACCATGTGTGCTTGGCTCAGAGTTGGGTGTGGGTCTAACCTAGTAGGTTGGGGTCATATCTTACAGGGCCATTTTGACGATTTTGTTGTTGTCCTGACCACTGAAGGGTGCTGGGCAGGAGAGTGACATGGTTAAGTTTGTGTTTTGATGAGTCTTCTGGGCGAGGTGGGGTGATGGGGAGAGGATGGACAGAGGGAAGAGGCAGAAGCTGGGAGACTAGTATGTGGGGAATGGGAGGTGCCTAGACAAATAGAGAAAAAGTGAGGCCCAGCTTAAGGCAGGGCAATGGTGGGGACAGCCGAGGGTGAAAGAAGGTTCTCGTCTTGTCCTGACTCAACAAGGTCTGGGAAGTGTCTGTGTCCAGGAACAATGCTGAGTGGCACCAGCTCCCACACACGGCCTGGCAGAGAGTAGGAACTCCCTCGGTGTTGGTGGGTGACCAGTAACAGACCTTTGCCCACCCACGGTTCTTGGCTTCATGTCGGCACGCCATATCCCAGGGAGCTTTCAGAGAAGGATGGCCAGAGATGGGGTGTGGGGTATTGTGACCAGGCTGGAACACCAGCTCTGGGGGGGTTTCGTACAGTTGAACTTGAAGGGCGGGAGGTGAGTGGCGCTGATCTCTGGGGGCGAGCCCTGACTCTGGCCTTCATTTGTTTCCAATGTCCCAGCCAGAAGTCAGGGTAAAATGGGAGGTTTTCTGAGACCTCTTGAACATTGCAGGTCAGCCCCCCTTGCCTTAGCTGGTGCCCCATGTAACCCTGGTGGTGCCAACAGACAGAAAAGGACAGACAGACTAAGAGTTGCTGTACAAGGTCTTTTCTTTGTTGTCATGGTTGGTTTGGTACATCTTAGCATCTGCGTCATACAAAGGGGGGAGCAACAGCCATGGCTTTTGGTCAGGTTCAGGGGGCATGAGGGGGTGCCCCTCCCCTCCCCCCAGGCACTGACACATTTAAAGAAAGCAGAGCAACAAGGACACAACACAGATGTGGGAAAGGGATTCCCCCGCGAGAGCAGGATGGTCGTCCTCACCTGGGTCTCAGGACCCCCACCCCCATCCCAGGGCCAGTGGGAGCACCTTCCAACCTCTCCCCAGTGAAGAAGGTGGGCAGCAGGAGCAGGGAGGGGAGTAGGGGACATGTGGGGGAAGGCATATCTTCAGGCATACCCTTATCTGAGCCATCTGATCCCCAGCTGCCTGTCCAGTCAAGGGCCTGTGAGGCCCTCGAAGGATGGAGCAGTTGGGCGGTGGGGTGGGCAACCCTGCCATCTAGGGGCAGGACTCTCAGGACTGGGGCTCTGGCCATAGCCTGGTGGGGGTAGCTTCTTTCCTCATCAGGCCACCTGAGAGGGGCCTGGGCTGCTGAAATACTTCAGTTCACTATCTCTCCCCTTCTCTGTCTCTCTTCCCTCTGTGCCCTCCCTCCCTCTCTCTCTCCCTTTCTGTCTTGTCTCCATGTCTCTCTCTCTCTCTCTCTCTCTCTCTCTCTCTCTCTCTCACACACACACACACACACACACACACACACACACCCCGATACTTAAGAGGGTCTCTTGACTTCCTGCTTGCCTTTGGAGGAGACCCCACACAGTGTTGCCACTTCCTGGAGCTTCTGAACCTGGAGCTGAGGATGTCCATGTGTGGAAATCCTGGCTCGCTGCCAGCACCGGCATGGGCGATCCAGAGAAGGCTTCTCCCTCCTTTCTTGAGGATGAGCTCCCAGGCATGCAAGCCTGGCAGTGGCCTTCCCTGGCAACCACGCATGCCCACATCAGGTGGTGCCCACTCCCTTGCATCTCATTGTTTTCACCATATACAAATGATTGCTCCTTCTTATTTCTCTAGTTGAAGAATGTCTCCCTGGTATGTTGCATGTGTGCACTGAATTCTGGGACTGCTCCCTCCCTACCCCAGCCTCCTAAGTGTATCACATGCACTGCCCCATTTAGGTGTGACACACTCATCCCCCTCCCATCCAGTGGGTCACACACACCTCCCACCCCAGGTACATCACGTAAACATCTCTTCCCTGCTAGAGCACACCCCACACATATTTTGTTCCCCCTCTCCCTCCACCTGAGTGTGTTGCACACAACATCTTCACTGGGTCACACACTAGCTTCTTTCCACAGGTCTGCATCGGGAATGACAGTCATCATGTCTCTCTGGACCTGAAGTTGGTCACCTGGCCGTGGTTGGAGCCAGGTATGCCCCATGCCGAAATTCTCCCCTGCTCCTGCCTCCAGGATGACCTCTAGTTCTGCTGCTCAGGGGTAGGCCTGAGGATTCTGGAAGAGTCTGGGACGTTTGCCAGACTCATCCAGCCAGCCTGGAGGGTACTCTCGTATGGGAAAAATCCAGAGCCCGCTGGGGGTGCAGAAGGGCTGTGGAGACCACCAGGGACATTCTCTGAGGGTCTGGTGTCCCTCAGGTCCACCTGGGATATCTTGCATGGCTGTGTTCCCCTGCTCATCTGAAGCTCCCTGGGCCTCAGTCTCTGCTGCCCATCTGTCATTTTCTGTGCTCTGGCACCACCTTTGAGATCTGTGGGCCCCTGTCAAGGGGGAGACGTTTTCAAACACTTGGGATTTACATCTGTGTCTGGCTGGGGCTCACACACAGGGTCTGGGGAAGCCTGGGGCCCCTTGACTGCGCCCTGCCTATCTCTGTCCCAGGACCCCAGGGCTCTAGAGAATGACCATCCTGCCCAGGATTAGAGACACAGACAAGCAGACAATAGGGGTGCGAGGTGGCTCCCCGTCACAGACACAGGCACAGACACAGGCCCCTTGGTGGGGCAGGACACAAGGGCACAGGGGAGGGGGAGGGGGCGGGGGAGAAGGGCAAGTCCAGGGAGCTAGAGCTGCTGGAGCCCTGCTCCCTAGAGAAGGGACAGACCAGGGGATTTTTCTAGTTCCCTAAACATATGGATTGTTTTGTCTCATCTTTAAAGTATTGCAGTCTAACTGATATGGCTTTAACTATTGGAAACGGACAGAGAAGACACATGTCTGTCTCTGAAATAAAAGCATAAATCCACTAAAATGGAAAACCTGCAGAATGCAAACTGGGGTCAATGAGGCAGGAGCTTCGGGGGCAGGCAAGTCGCCCCCTCCCTGGGCCCTGCTTTTGGGGTAGGCCCCGATGAGGGCCCAGCATGGCTTCTTGGGGCACTGCCAGGGTCAGTCTCAGTGGACTTCTGAGGACCTCAGGCAGGAACCCTCCAAGGGCAGGAGGACTCTAGGCCAAGGACAAGGTCTCCTGTTGGATGTGGCCACCCATGGCCAATGGTTTGGAGGCCAAGAAGGGGGTATGTTACCTATGTTCTTTCTCCCGAAGCACACATTCTGCACACAAGTGCCTATTCAGAGCCACACATGCACACAACACTCTCAGCACATCTGACAGTCTCTCAGACACACACTGTACAACTTCTAACACATACCCATTGCTGCAGACACTCCTGCTATTTTGAAAACACATGCAGATACAGGCTAACACATGCAAACTTGACCACCCATATAAGATGGCTAGAAAACAGATATGACACAATTTCAATTCATACATACCCCCTCAAACAAACACACATACACAAGGCTGCCTAACATATACAATCTCTAACACAAGGGTATGATTAACATACACAAACAGTCTCAACACACACACTGACAATGCACCCATATGTACAATCTTTGGACGCACAATTGCTGATGCAGTCTCTGCCACATACACGCATGTGTGCATGGACACACACTTTCCTCTCTCATTTGCTCCAAGGCCCCCTGGTTCTCACACAACTGACTGAGCAGGAGGCCTTGACAGTTTGGGGTGGAGGGAACAAATGCCATTTTCACACATCCCAGAGGAGAGTTTGTTCTTGGCCAATGAGATGAATGGACAGATGCCTTCTGTCAAGTGGGAACTGGCTTCTCCCCAAAGGCTTGGGGCTTTGGCCAGGAAGGGTCCTCCTGGGGACCATGGGGCCCTGGAAGCACATGAACAGGATGGGTTGGGGAAGTGGGGTGGATAGGAATGGGGGCAGCTTGGCTGTACCAATGGTGAGGTCCCATGGCATGGGCCATCGCTGCCCAATGGCTCCAAGTGTTTTCTGGGGGGCCTGGGAAGCCCCTTGGCTGGGCAAACTGGGCCCAGCCTGGCAGTGGGGCCCCAGGACCCAAGCAGAGAGGGGGGAGACAAGGGGCTGCTCTACCCTGGGGCCTCTCCACAGATGAGTTAAAGTCCGAAGAGGATCCATTTGGAGGGACTGGCTTGGCAGGGGCCATGCCTCTTCAGGTGGGGGTTGGGAGAGGAGTGCTCCTGGGCTGGGTGGTGTCATCTCAGGGGGAGGGAAGAAGGAGAGCCCCAGCCTCCTGCCCAGACCTAGGCCTGGCCAGAATACAACAGGGCCTCTCAGGCTGGGCCCTCACAGGGCAGGCTTACCCTGACTCCCTTCCTTAGAACCAGGCCACTCAGTGCCCCTACCCTGACCTAGAGGCCCACTGTGGGTCAGAGGCCAAAGGTCGGCATGCTGGGCAGGGCTGGAATGTGTCATTACTTTGGCTGGCTGGGGACAATGGTCCTCCTGGCAGTGGGGTGCATGAAGGAATGTATGGGGGTTACCACACTAGCATAGACCTTAGGCTTCTGGAGGGGGCCCTCAGTGCCTCTGGCACTGGATTCAACGCCCCCTGCTGGGGGAAGCTGTCTTCCCTTTTTCAAGCAACTGGGAAGTGAGGTGGGGGCTGAATACCCTGGGATGAAGGGGGTGTGAGGGAGTGCTGAGGGGGAGGAGTCCTGGCCAGGGAAGGGGGGCAGAGGTCAACTGCGGTTTTCCCCTTCAGAACTGAGACTTAACTGAATGAAAAGAAAGAACCAAAAAAAAAAAAAAAAAGTAACAAGTGGAGTGGGAACAGGGCAGGAGGGCCGGTTACTTCTTGAACATGTCCTGCAGTGGCCCGGGGAGGTATTTGAGCACCGTGTCCAGGATGCTCTCCTCCTCTTCCTCCTCCTCATCCCCGCAGCCTGCAGGGATAGCCTTCTTGGGCCGGGTCAGGCTTCCCTCGCAGGGCTGCTCCAGGGCTGCCTTCTCCTCTGCCTCCTTCTCTTCCTTCTTCTTCAGCCCGTACTGGGAAGGGGGGAGGGCAGACATGAACATGAATGGGGCAAGGAGAGAGCTGGATCTCAAGGTCAAGCTGGCTCATCCGGGGCCGCCACTCGTGGAAACTCCCCAAGCCTTAGTCCTCTCATCTATAAAATAGGGATAAGGATGCCTTCCTTATGGGATTGTGCCTGTTCTCGGCAGGTGTTCCAGAAAAGAGAGTCGGTGCATAGGGTTTCCTTTAAAATTAATACCTGCCCATAATAACTTCTCTGCCCTTCTGACATCCCCCAAGATTTCACATCTGAAAGTCCTCCCATAGGTTTCGATGACAAAACTTGATCTGAGCTGATGGGAGGCTACTTATAGCCTTGTTTTTTTGCAGTGGTGAGACTAGACATGTATGGAACTGCTTGGCATCAGGTGGCAGCTGCAGACCCATTGAGAGCGACATGTAACAATAATAGGTGCTTAGGGCACTACGGTACTTTCCCCAAATTCCCAAATTCTGGATTGCAAACATTTGGTCTCCAGTCTTGGGCACAAGACTGCGGACCATAGCAGCAAACATTCGGGAGCGCTTATCGTGTGCATTATCTTACTTAATCCCCATAACGCTCCTTTGAGGGAGGTGTTCCTGTGACACTCCTTTCTCCCTATGACGAAGAAACCTAGTGAGAGTTAGGTCTAAGGTGAGAGCAGGGATTCGGGGGAGCCTGAGGCCGGGGTTTGGGGGGACCGGCTTGACCTCAGTTCCTTACTCTCCCACGCTGATGGGTGATGCTGACCTTGTCTCGGATCTGCTGCCGGACCTTCTCACGCTCAGCCTCCATGCGCGCATGCTTGGCTTTACGCTCTTCCTCCTGCTGCCGCAGCGCCTCCTGTCGCTCCTCCTCCTTCTTCTGCGCGTCTGGGTCCTTCTCCTCCTCTCCCCCCAGCATCTTCCCCATATCCTTGGTGGCCCCTAAATCGGATGGGGTGGGGAAGGAGAGGATGGGGTCAGGGGGGACCAGGGCTGGGGATAGAAGGACTTGGTGCTCTGTGGGCCCCTCCCTCCTGGATTGAGACCCAGGTCGGGGAGTGAAGGGTGCGGGACTCACCTCCAAGGGCCTGCTTCATGACGAAGTCCATGACGCCGGCTCTAGTTAGCGTGCCTTAGCCCGCAGCCAAGGTTGCATGCAGGGCTCCTGACAAGGCCTGGCTCAGAGATATGTGTCAACCTGCAAAAGTGGAGTCAGGGATCAGATGGGAGAGGCCTCTGCACAGACAGACAGCAGCCTCACCCTGGTTCGGGCCCCAGGCTGCATCAGCCCAGGCCAAGACCCAGTGCTCTGGCACTCAATGGAAAGGGGCTATTTCCTGAGTACTTGCTGCGTGCCAGGCACATACGTGTGGCCAAATATCTTTTGCTTCCGATTTTAAAACCTTCATCTTGCCCATATGGCTTTAATTGGATTGAGTCCAGGAGTGCTAGAAAGAAGGGGGAGTTTGGAGTCAGGCAGAGCTGGGTTCTCATGCCACCCTCATTCCTTATTCACCATGTGACATTCAGCTAGTTCCTGAACCTCCTTGAGCCCCAGTTTCCTCCTCCATAAGATAGAATGGCAGTGCCTCTTTTCCCAGGGCTACTGTGGAGACTGGAGAAAATTCCAGCCTGGGCCACTGGGCCAACCACTAGATGGAATGAGCAGGGGATTAGGGCCCCAGCAAATCAGAGGCCGGTGAAAAACTGAGAACAGTCAGCTTGGATGAACATATCCAGACTTCTGAAATTAGGCAAATGGAGAAATAAGTTACTTTTATTTCAGGAAACATGTAAGTTTTGTGTTTTATAGCTTAATATTGATTTTTATTTTGAATTACACATGGGGGTTGGAGACATGATAATCTTCTTGGGGCTTAGGGCCTTTAAAGTACCGAGCACGGGCCTTGTAAGCACTCAGCTTGTGTTAGTCCTCCTCTTCTCTCTAAATTACCAACTTTCAATTTTTATTATATTTTTTATTCTTTCCTTTTTGGCCTCAGAAGATTTTCTCCAAATAAAATCTTAATGAGAATCTCAGTATGCAAGATCCCAATGTTAGTGGGGCGGGGAGGGTAGAGAGCTTGGAGCTTCCCTCCATCCTTGACCTCCTTCTACCTTGTTCCCCCCACATCCTTGAGAATTTGAACCCTGATACTGTAACTCTGAGAGATTTCCTTTTTATTTTAACCATTCAGTTTCATCACTGGCTTTTCATAGACAAAGCCATCGCAAATCACTTTTTGGGTGTAGATGGGAACATCCCTGAGCTATCTAAAGGGTGATGTGGTCACCTGGGGTGAGGCCTACTCCCCAAGGCCTTTCAGCCCACACAGCCTTGGGGGCTTTATGATTTGCTGGGAGACAAAAGGGAAATGGTGGCAGAGAAGCAGGCTGGATATCACAACCAGGTTGAGTTCAAGGTCACTGGCTGTTTGTGGATGATTTTCTTCATTTCTTTCAAAATGAGAAGACATATCAACAGACTGAGATCTTTCTATCAAATGGAGCCCGAGAGTTTATTTGAGGATTTGTACATGATCATACCACCTGACAGGTTGTTTTGAGGAGAGCAAATCATGACGAAGTAGAAAAACATCCCCAGGGGCTTTGGCATCAGACACACCTGGTTAGAAGTCCGGGCTCCAGTACTCCCTGGCTGTGGCCACCCTGGGGAAGTGTCAGTTTGCTCCAGGACAGCGAGGGAGTATTAAGCCTACCCTTGTACTGGTGTTTGAAGAAGAGGAGACACTGGTCAAGTGACTGGGTATGTAGCAGCTGCTCCTTAATGTTGGCCATTGCTGACTGCATATTTGTGAGGACGTGTTGGAGCAGCGTTTCCAGGAAATGTAAGAGAACCCACCCCGACCCAGAATTCTGAGTGTGAAGGCGGCTCAGCTCAGTCAATTAAGATGTTTTTGCTGGATTCAAAAACATTGTAAAGAAACTGCATTTCTAAGAAGAGGAAATGAACAATTTAATAATCAAATGATTTCAGGAACTATTGGGTTCCTCCTCTGTGTTTATATGCAGCTCAAGGAATTTGCAGGTGGTAGTAGAGACATGGGACTTTAATCTGAGATGCTTCAAATTGGTCCACAGGGCACCTGGGCTTTAGGTTCAGTCTCATCCCTAATTTGCTGCTCTGGCAAGTCTCTCTCCTGAACCAGATGATCTTCTGGGCCCTCTTCCCAGTGGTTCGGTTGGAGCAGTTTTGCAGCCTTTGAACTGCTGGCCACCCCCACTGTATCCTCAAATCCTTCTCCTGGCTTGGCTCGGTGACTCAGTTCTTTCCTCTCCCCCATGTCCTACTGCTCTCTTTCCTCTCCTAGTGCTCCTCGCCCTTCCCCATCCCAGCTTTGCTGCCTCCTCTTGTTCTCCGCTCTTCAATAAGAGTGTTCCCCAGGACTCGGACTTTAGCTCCCGTCTCTTTTTCCTCTCTAATGCTTCCCTAGGGCAACTCATCCTTTCTTGGGCTTTAATGATACCTAGACATCTTATGTGGGCTCTAGACCCCTGTAGTCATTTATCCAACAAATATTAATTGAGTATCTCCTATGTACCTATGTACCAGCGTGTTAGGCACCGGGGATATACGAGTAAACAAAACAGACAAAACCCTGCCCTCATGCAGATTACATTCTGGAGTGTGTGTGTGTGTGTGGGGGGGGATGGGCGGTGAGTGTGTGTGTGTGTGTGTTTGTGCACAGGGAAATAGACAACAAATAAATCAAGATATGCACTTGCCTTCCTCTTGGGCACCTCCCTCTGGATGTCCCATGGCACCATTCAAAGTTAACATAACATCTTTCTATCACCGCACCATCTCCTTCTCCAGACTCTTCTGTTTCTAAGCATTCATTCAGCAAACATTGATTACCATCCCTCCCGGCCCCCCAATATGCAAAGTACATCTACTCATTTGAGGCCCAAGTCTTCTGGATACTTACATCCCTGTCATTCTAGGTGCCCCCTTACCCTTGTTGAGTGAGGCCTGCTGGGATTATTTAGCAGCTTCTTGGGTCCATCCCAAAGTCCTGCTGCTCACCCCCAACGTGGCTCTCTCAGCTATTAAGTAATTTGTCGTTCACCCTGTTGAGGTTCTCCCAACCAATTTCTCAAGGCCCAGGGTCCTCCTACTCTGTCTCCTTCCACAGGTGCATTGGAAGACTTGTGAGCCCTGGGTCAGGCGTACCTGACTCCGATCCTGAACCTGCTACTTTTTAGCTGTGAGATAGTAAGTAATTGACTTAGCCTCTTTTCTTCATACAGTGAGGATTATGTGCCACTTTGAAAGGTTAGAAATAATGTGTTTAGCACATGGTGGCAGTGGGGAGCTCAGTACATGGTGACTGCTATCACTCTCAAAATGATTAATGCCAACTAGTATGAGATCCTGCCACTTTCCCTCCTAGCTTCTGAGGACTAGGTCCCCCTCCTTCCTGCTGAAGTTAATCTATCCACCGGTACTGCAGATCTTCTCTCCTTACACCTCCTACTTGATCTTTTCGTGCTCTCTCTTCCTCACATCCTCAGTCTCCTGGATAGGTCTCTTTATCTGCTTCTTTCTCCAACTCCTGCCCCTTTCCCTTAATCTCTGTCCTCTACCTTTGTGATGAAGGGGTGTCCATTTGGTGTCTCCACTTCTTCAGCTCCAGGTCAGCCCTGCAGCTCTGTGAGATCAGAGATCTGCTGCCTCTGCACTGCCACCGAAATTGCCCTCGTCGGAGTCGCCAGAGGCCTCCAGAATGCCAGATCCTGGAGTGTTTTCACTGCTCTGAAGCTCCTCCATCCAACCCTCTGTAGCATCAGATACTGGTGATGACTCTACTCTCTCCTCATCCCTCTATTTTTCAGCCCTCTTCTTGAATCTTTTGAATTCTAGGACGGCACTCCTGTGGTCTTCATCCTACTTCTCAGACAAATCTTTCTCCCCTCTACTGACTTCTTTTCTTTAAAATGTAGATGTTATCCAAGCAATCACTCTCCCTCTTTCTCCTCCTACTGTCCCTTATTCCTCCACTGTCTCCCTTGGGAATCTCACCTAAACCTATTGATTTATGCCCTTCTTTAGTCACACCACCCCCAGCCCCCAGACTCACACATTTAACTTTCTGCTGGATATTGCCACATGGGTAATCTCAAATTCAGTCTATCCAAAGATCGATCTTATCCTTGCTTCCCTCACCCAACCACCTTTTCTTCCAGCATGTCTTGTTCCAGTCGCCTCAACTGAAAACTCTAGAGTCAGTGACTTCTTCACTTACTCACTCACTCACTCCCAATATTCTTTGGGCATCTACTCTGCCAGGCACTGTTCTCGGTGCTGGGGCTGTGGCAGGGAACAAGGGAGTCACATTTGTTCTCACAGCACTCAGTTAGCTGGGGAGGGAGACACCGGACAAAAGACCACACAAGGAATTGGTGAGTTAAAATTGGGAGGGGATGCTAGAGAGGAGTCCAGAGACTGTAGCTTCATGGTGCTTCCTGCATCCACACCCTCTTCTCCTACGCTGCTAATGTCTTGGCTCAGGACTTCAAGGTTCTGGATTTGTGCATAACCTCTATGTCTGTCCCTCCCTCAGCTCTTACCCATCCTCCACATGGCTGTCCAATTAATCTTCCTAAAGGGCAGATCTGCTCATCAAACACACCCTGCAATGGCTCCCCATGGTCTTGTTAAACTGGCCAGAGGGTCCTTGTGCTGACCTTCAAATCCTGCACAGTCTAGCACCTGCCTGCCTTGCCATTCATTTCTCATCTTTTGCATGTGGCTCTGCTTCTATTTGAAAACCACTGGGTATTTGTTCATTTTACAGCCTGGGAACCCCTTAACTTCATCTCTGTCGGTTCTAATCCTGACTCCACTACTTACTAAGTGACCTTGAGCAAATGACTTAATCTTTTTTCATCTGTGAAATGGAGACAATACTATCCCCAAGACATGTTGTGAGCACTAAATGAGATAATGCAAATAAAGTGCTCAGCCTAGTGTTTGACACATAGTAGGTGCTAATACATATTACCTATCATCACTATCATGGTTATCATCATCACTGTTATCATCATCAGCAGCAGCAATATTAATTTTCAAAGAGCCCTCTCAAACATCACTGCCTTTATGAAATATCCTGGATCTCCTGGGTGAGATGTGATGGTGTCTTCCTCTTCTGAGACCCAGGGTACTTTTCTACTGCAGCCTTGCCTGCCTCCAGCTCATGTGCTCTGTCCAGCTGTGTGTGTTTCCTTTCCAGATCTCTCTGAGCTCCCTTTAGGGGAGGGCTTGTATCTTGTTCATTTCCCTTATTCCAGAGTCCACAATATCTCCTGGTTCATGGTAGAGCCTCATGACGTATTTGCTAGGTTGAATTTAATGTTGTGTGTCAGAGAGTATGTGAGAGTCTACGCGTTCAGAGTATGATCCTGCATGTCTAACTCTGAACTTAGGCATCGTGTGAGCCTGCGTGAGCGTGTGTGCAGGCGTGTGTGTAGATATTTTGCCATATGCCTGTAGGAGTGCTGAGGTCGGGCAGGTTGCATGCAGTTGAGGATTTTGGCCAGACCGCCAGGAGGCGCTCCTCAGCGGTTCTGCGGGAAACCTTGGTCTATCCCCGCGCGGGAAGGGTGGTGGTAGTGGTGGTGGTGGTTGTGGGGTGGGGGTGGTGGTGATGCTGGGCTGGGGGAGGGGAGACAAAAAGGGGGAGAGGGAGGGCTGCCGCCGCAGCACGTTTCCGTGCCTTTAGCGCGCCCAGGACCTAGGACACATCTTCAGCTTTCCCTCTTCGACTTTCTCCAGCCTGTCCCAACCCGAAGGCAGCGGAGGCACCTCCTCAGGCTTGGCCGTCTGAGCCCCAGCCGGTTTTCGGGACTGGGCCCCGCCATCCGACATGCAGATTCGGGCACCTGCAGTGTTTGTCCTTGTGGCTGTTTTTCTGTTCTTATGGCTCAAGTCCAGCCTATATTCACCGCAACTCAATCCAACACTCATTTGCTTTTCGCAGGGGACCCTACGCTAATGGCGATGGCAGAGACAGAGGATGCCCCTTACCTCCCCCTCCACTCCCCCCCCCCATACGCCCCTGGAAAAGAGAAGCACTGGGGGAGGGGAAGGGGCAGTGGAGGATGGGAGGGGATAGGGAATCGGCTCCCTCAGAAAAGCGGAAGTGGCAGGGACTTAGCGTTCCCTCGGCAGAAGAGGACAGGAATCTAGGCGTCCCTCTCCTGCTCCCCTGCGGAGACGAGCCAGCAGCTCTGCCCTGGAGCTCTCGGTTGGCGGCTGAGAGCGCCCCTCCCCCAACACACAAAGCTTCAACCCCAAGACCCAGCCAGGTATCAAACTTTGATGGGGGAGGGGGCAGAGTGGGGCCTGCGAAGGCCTTAGAAGGGACGGTAACTAATTACCCCAGGCAGAGAACGTGCTCTGGCCAAACCTTGGCTCCTCCTCCTCTGAGGACAAATAGTCCCTTTGGCCCCTCACCTTCAGTTGACGTTTTAAGCTTTCCTCCCCTCCACCTTCGGCCTCTCCGCCCCCCTCCTGGCGCCCTCTGACTCACTCCAGGAGCCTGAACCCCTTCGGGGGCGGCTCCCTCCTCCGGGGCGAAGAGGGCTCTGGAGGGTTCCGGGTGAACCACAACCTGAAGTAGCTTAGATCGACTCCCCCCCCCCCCAATCCCCACCCCCGCGAGCTCGAAGTTGTTCTCTAGGTTCAGACTTGAGTCTCCCGCCGCCCTCGGGGCGGTCCTGGCTCTCCGGGAGCAGGGCTGTTTTGGGCTTATGCCCGGAGGTCTCCGACTCGGGGCCCACTCCTCCTTCCCAGTTTGCCCCGGTTTAACTCTCTTCCCTCCGCTTGCTCGCTCCACCCTCGCGGGGAGCTGTCCTTTCAGCACCACGCCGAGCGCGCCCACAAGGGTCCCAGCTGCTGCCGCTCAGCCTCCCTTTCCGGCGCCTGGCCAGTCTTGGGGAGTTGTCCCCTCGAAAGCCGTACTCCCCAGCTTCCCAGGCTGCCCTGCAGCCTCACGGCGAGAGCCGGGACCCTGTTGCCCACAGCCCGGCTCCGCCCTCCCGGCCCGTGGTCAGCACCGACCTGGCGGTCCACGAAACCGTCTGAGCCACTGCAGGGCTCCGGGTGTACTCAGCGAGGCGGTTCCTTCTGCTATTCCAGCTCCCGCCGCCGCCTCGTGCAACTCCACCAGGCGAGCTGGGGCCGCGGCTGCCGCTGCCGCGGGCGGCTGCCTGAGGCGCCCTCCAATCACGCCCCTCAGCCAGGCCCTGACGTGCTACCGCTCCCCTTCCAGATGGGAAATTCAAACCTCTCTCTCTCTCTCTCTCTCTCTCTCTCTCTCTCCTCTCCACTCTCTCCTCTCTCTCTCCCCCCTCTCTCCTCCCCCTCTCCTCTCTTCCTCCTCCCCCTTCCTATCCTTTTCCCATTCTTCCTCCTTCTCCCCTCTTTTCTCTCTCTACTCTCCTTCCTCCTCCACCTTTCGCTGTCCCCTCCACCCCCGCCCCCGGAAGACACCCCCGCCAATCCCCCCCTGCAGCCACTTGTCCTGGCCAAAGCTCTTAGGACCACAAGCTTGTTGCTTCAATGCACTGAGGGCACAGTGATGGGTCAGGGGATGGGTTCTTTAAAGCAAAACTCAAAGATCACCTGCTTGGGAAAGTCCTCCTGATTCCTCCAGGAAGAATTGGTCCCACTCTTCTCAGGGTTTCTGCCATCCCTAGACACATGGCTGTTTCAGAGGCAATTGTTGCTCTATTTTGCTTACCTCTTGCCTGTGAGCTCCTATAGGACAGGGCCACCATCAGACCATCTTTACGGCCCCTCAGCATCATGTCCTGCCACAGGAGTACTCAAGAAACATTGATGGATCATGTGGTAAGGCTCCAATAGGGGCTAAGGAGTCCTTCCTGTGGACCCAGAGGGAGAAGATTGCTGCAAAATTCGCTGATTGCCAATCCCTTGTAGATCTGGTATCCTGTGCAGAATAAGGAATCTGTCGCAAACTTTATTCTAGAAGCCTATTTCTTTCTCTTGTAGGCCCAGGGAGGAAAAGGGACCTCCAAGAGGTAGGGCGACATCTGTCCATATCCCCCAAGACTTTCCTCTCCCACTTACACTCATTTCTCATTTTATTACTCTCTCCTAATGAATCTTTCCATTCTGCCTGCCATCTTTTGGCTCTAAAATGCTTCCTTTAATCCAGAACGATCTGTAAGAAAATGACTTAGGGGAGGAGGGGCCTTGTATCAGGCCTTTGAAAGATTTGCAGGAGTTTGTGCATCAATCAGGGTTATGTCAGAGTGTAGATGACTTCTGCTTCTGTAAGGGGATGGCTTCCTTCCAAGGAGGAAGCAGCAAGAGCTGCAGAGGGACAGGATTGGGAGAGGAAGGAGGTGTGATTTGTGTGATTTTTGTTCCAAAAGGAGGGGACTATTCCTTTACACAAGTTCACAGCAGAGTCCTCAAAGTGAGGGACTTCCACAGGTCAGAGGCCATTGGCGGAACCACCCTTCTTACCTGGAGAGTCATGTTCTGAAGCTCATCTCTATTCTCCCCTTATAGGCTATGGGGCTTGGTATAGGGAAAGCCCTTCATTTATGGCTGAGTTCTGTTTAACACTGTGTTGGGCCATCAGCATGCTCATTTTTAATTTTCTTCGTTTTCCTGAGGCAGACACTAATGGGGGGTGGGCAGTGGGGAGGCTGTTTGATTAGAGTGACTTAGACTTGCCACTAATGCCTGAGGGGAGTTCTGGGCAGGGAGATCTGATATTATGCCATTTTAAGACTCACAGTCCTCCTCCTCTCTCTCCTTCTCCCTCCTTTCTTCCTGTTCTTCCAGAGCAGAAGCTCGGTGAATGGGACCTGGCTGGCAGCACTCTACTTACAGCTGGGGTTTTTCCACAATGGGCATTGTCTTTAACATGGACATCAACCAGGATGCCCTGGTGGCTCAGTCAGTTAAGCCTCCTACTTCATTCGGCTCAGGTCATGATCTCACAGTTCGTGAGTTTGAGCCCTGCATCGGACTCTCTGCTGTCAGCACAGAGCCTGTTTTGGATCCCCTCTCCCATCCCTCCCACACTCTCTCTCTCTTTCTCTCTCTCAAATAAATAAAACATTAAAAAAATAGAGACATCAACCAAGCTGGGCTAAACATCCAACTTAGCCCTCAGAAAAATACTGAGCTCAGTTCTGGACACCATACTTTAAGATAGTTTAGGGGTGCCTGGGTGGCTCAGTCGGTCCAACTTTGGCTCAGGTCATGATATCACCGTTCGTGGGTTCAAGCCCCATGTTGGGCTCTGTGCTGACAGCTCATAGCCTGGAGCATGCTTCAGATTCTGTGTCTCCCCCTCTGTCTCTGCCCCTCCCCCACTACACTCTGTCTCTGTCTCTTTCTCAAAAATAAACATTAAAAATATTTTTTAAAAAATGGATTCAATAAGCTTGCATATGTTTAGGGAAAAAAAGGGTAGTTTGGTGGCAGGTGTCTGGAAATTATGTCACATGGGTGAAAGTTGAAGGATTTGAGGGTGTTTCATCTGGAGGAGAGAATGCTGACGGGCCAAGTCTTGCTCAGTTTATAACTCTGGCACTTAGCATGGTGCCTGGCAAAGTAGGTGCTAAGGAAATGCTTGTGGTTGAATGAATGACCACTGCAAGCAAAATGGAGTACTATTGTTTTCATCAGCCCTGAAGACAGAATTAGGGCAATGGGGGAAAGGTAAAGGGAGGCAGACAGAAGCTCTAAGAGGAAAAATCTTCTGTCAGTTGGAACTGTCTAGCCATAGCGTGGACTGCCTCATGTTAGGTAGTGAGTTCTCCATTCCCTGGAAAATGACAGTTGGGTGGCAGGTGACAGCTAAAGCCCCCTTTGAACCCAAGCTTCTGTGAATCTATAAAATACTGTATGAGCTGACATGAATCATGTCAGCTGCAGAAAATCTTACTGGTGAATAAAAGGACAGCTCAGTCAAGCCTTGTTGGCTTCATCCTGTTGAATGATTAGGGGCAAATCAGGGCACTTTAGCTACTGATACTTTGTGTTGAAGAAAGATGGCGGACAGCTGAATACTTGCTCCCTGTTCACTCTTGCCAGCCTAGACATAGTTCCTAAATACTCTACTGTCAATGTAGAAAAGTCATTAAATATTATAACCATTTTCTAATGATTATAATACTACTAGTCATAGCAACCATCAGGCCCCCATTATATCTCAGGCACTTAGTTTGGTGCTTTGCATAAATTACATTCTCTCCTTTAGTTCACACAAACCTCTGTTTCCAAGATGAGGAAGTCGATCTCCTGGGAGATGCAGTGAGTCTTTGGCATAGCCAGGATTCTAGCCCAGGCCTGCCTGATGCTCAGCTCTGGGGTCCTTTAACCACCCCCCCCCCCCACCCCGCTGCTTCTCTTCTGACACATCCCACAGCCTATGGAAATGTAACTTTTGCTCTTCAGATGTTTTTCACATTGACATTTATCGTCCTCCCTGTTCTCCAGTTTCTCACTTAAAAAAAATAAAAACACAAAAAACTGCCTTGAATTCACACCCAGATTAGGGTCTTCGTGTCATGTGGGTTGTCTGCATTTTCTTCATCTCCTGCATCTCTAATCCAGCCCGCTGTGAGTCCCCCTCCCCCAGCCAGCCTCAGGGTCTTGTGGAGCCTGCTCTGTAGACAGCTTCTAAGAGTCACCTGGTAAAATATGGATGTGGCTCTGCAAGGTGTCTCACCCTGGCTTGTGCTGGATCTCCACTTCTATTTGTGAGCCCTGTGGTCTGGGGCAGGGGGCCAGATTCGAACAGAGTTTTAAAATTACGTGTACGTGCCTTGACTGTTCACTAGGAAGCCAATCAAGAGAGCTAATGTCAGTACTTTGTGTGAGGATCGAGGAACAGTGTGTGAAGAATGACAACTGTTACAGACCATAAATGCAGTGATCAGTGAGAACGGCGTTTGTCCAAAGGTCAGCCCATTTCTTCCCTGCAGTTGTCTCAGCCCAGAGGGCACTCTGGATGCAGTGTGGGATGTGAGGAAGAGATTGCTGGCTGGGCTGACCTCAGCTGGGAGTTGAGCTGGTGGGTGTAGGGAGGCTTCTGAGTGCTGGAGATGTTGACTCCACAACCTGCCATTCTAGCTTGAGCCTGGAGGGGCAGAATTGGTCTTGGTTTGAGGGGGTGGCTGTGTGCCAGAGGCAGAAACAGAACTGAGGGGGTGGTGCACAGGGGAAGGGCTCTAGGCCAACTTGCTCATCTGACGAGTGCCTCCCATCTTGTCACTGATAATGGCGAGGGTGCCACGGTCAGGATGTAAGGCCAGGGGCCCAGTCTGTCTCTTTCAACATGGAGTGGCAACGTGAAGGCAAACCCGTTGTTGTGCAATGGTGCATAAGTGCGTGTGCCCACCAGTGTGGGACCGTGTAGGTGGCAGTGGACAGCATCCATGTGGAGGGACATAGGTGCTAGGAGGCCAGATGTAGGTCTGTCGCCATGTGATCCACAGCGTGTGGTGGTGTATCCTTCCTGATGTGGAGTGTCTCTGGTGTGACTGTATCATCGGGTATAAAGCCAAGAGGGTTGTTGTTACAGCGAGATATGTAATGGCATTGTGTGAAGGTTTAGGTGTAAGACATCGTTACCATGTATAGCTGTGCAGGTTGTGCAGTGTACAACCACAGAAGGCACTATTCACATAGACTGTGCCAGATGCGAAGGCTCTAGGGACATGCCACCATTTCTGTGTAATGACGTATGTCTAGGTGTCACTGTCAACGAGAGATGATACAGGTGACAGGATGTTACCGTCAACGTGAAATGGCGCCATCATTGGTGGGAAGAGTGTAAATGTAAGTGTGTCACAATGGACTGGCACATGTGTCACTGTCGTTGTTGGGGCCGAACGGGTGTGTCTGTGCAGCCAGGAGTGTGTTATCCCCACTGCGCAGGCATACAGGCGAAATGCGTCACTGAATATGACTGATCCCTCCTTTTCCATTTTCCCCCACTGGAGAGACCCTTGGTAGCCCAACCTGCTAGCTCTTGCCCCACGCAGGAAGCTGCATAAACCTTTGGATTCTCCATTATCCACTTTTGTTTCTCAGAAAGAGGGTTCCAGGCTCCCCATCTGAACCATGACTCATTGGTGTTGCACATAGTGTGTGTGTGGGGATCCCTGAGGAGCCCCTCTCTATCCCAGAGCCCTGCCCCCAAGTCAGAGCTCCTCCCCAGCCCAGCGTCCTCCTACCAGCTCTTTGGAGGTCCTCTGCCACCCTTCATCCCATCCCCACCCAGATCCAGGCACTCATTAGCATGTCAAAGCAGTCCTTTTTCAGCCCACGCATTGTACCCTGGGATATCCCCACACAGTTAGCTCGCTCCCATCTTGAGCTTTCCTGAAACCTTACATTTTCATGTCTGCCACACCAGTCTGCGGTTCTCCCACCATCCGGCACAGGGAGGATATTGTGGTGGTAAATCCTTCCTCCCTTGCCTGGTTCTTTTTCCAGCTCTCTACTGGGACTTCTGCCTCCCCTCATCCAATCTGAGCCCTTCCAACTCTCGAGGATGTGGTTGGACCAATCTTTCCATCAGAAATTCTTCCCGTTGACCCTAGATGCTCGTATCACCCCAGAGCCAGACAATGCATCCCACCAAGACTCCTCATTTGAGTCTTAGTGCTAGACTTGCTCAGTCATAATAGGTGAAGCATCAAAATTTGTTCTGTGTCCTCAGGAGGTTCCCCTTCCAGAATGTCCCTCCATCCTTATGACACTTGGTCCCTTTCCCCCTCCCCCCATATGAAGCCCTGCTCAGAAAGACAGTTTTTTACACCTTAGAATCCTCTCCTTAGGCACATGGAAACAGAATAACAGAGCTCCAGAACACTAGAATCATAAGCCAAAGGCCTTTTTAGGATAACGTTTAGAATCACAGAATTAGAATGATAGGCTCTCTAAACACTGTATGGCCCACTCTTGCTCAGAGCCACTGGGGTGGAGGGCTTGCTAAAAAAATGGCAGACTTTTGGGCATCTTCCCATGTGGACTGAACCAAAATCTCTGGGATGGGATCCCAGGAGTTTGCAACAATATCAAGCCCCCCAGGTGGTTTTGATATACCCACTAGTTGGAAAACCCTTGCCTTGGGCCACTAGAATCTGAGAATCATATGATTCCGGGCCGTAGTCTTATAGAAAAAAAAAATACTGAATCATGAAATCATAGAATATTTTAGGATTCACAGAAGCTTAGATTCAACTAATTACACACATTCACTCACAACTTTAGGATCTTAAATTCCATGAATCTTAACGCCTAGAATTATAGAGTTTGAAGTGACCCTGGAGTGCGATTTTGTTCCTGTTCTAGGAGGAAATTTTCTTTTTCAGCCTCATCGCTCCTTTTGGAATGGAAGGCTTTTTCCCCTGTCCCTTGCAGGGCTGCCTCCACGGTGTCGCCTACATTTGTGAAGATAAATGTTCTTTCCATCTTGGTGCAAAGGCAGCTGGCAGAACCCCTGCATTTATGGAGCAAGTGAGTTGGAAATGACTTCTGCTTTTCATTTAGGACCAGCACACCCTGGCCCACAAAATAGATCTTGCTCTTTGATAAAATGAATCTGAGGGGACATTATTGCTGTTTCATATTTGAGGAACATGGACAACAGAGGTTACTAAGCTCATGGAGCTTCTGGTCAAGGAAATGAAAGAGAAAGAGCGCCGAGGGATAGCCGAATGCTATTTTGGAGATTGATGGGCGTGTGTGTGTGTGTGTGTGTGTGTGTGTGTGTGTGTGTTTGGACGGGAGTGGAGTGAAGGGAAGGGGTTGAAACATACATGAAAAATCAGCAACGAAAGGGTAACTTTCTGGTCATTTAACCCAGTGTTCTCAATTTACAAGCGGGGAAACAGAGGCCCAGAAAAGGGAAGGGACTTTTTTAATGCCACACAGCTGGTTAGTGAAATTCCTAACTCCTGGGTAAGTACTCCTTCTGAGTTACAACTCAGCACACAGCTCCACGCTTCTTAAAACATGTCCAGCGTGCCAAGCATTGTTTTAGGGATGTTACAGATGTCAGCACTTCCAGCTGCACAACCCTACGTAGCAGCTATTTTTGTCACTCATTCATTCATCAAAACATGCCAGGCACTCTCCTAGACAGACAAAGATGTATAGGAGGTTTCAGAGTTTCTCTTTCCCCTCTTTAGTCCACAACGAGAGGTGCAAATATTCCACAGAGGGATAGCACATAGACAAATTCACGCGCTCAAGATCCCTTCAGATTGGAGCCTCCGATTCGAAGCACTCAGAAAGCAAGCGGGGGAGAGATGGCCGCAAACAGTTGATGATAATACAACATGCTAAGGGCTGTCCTAGTGAAGAGGCAGCTCTGGGGAGCAGAATGAAATACACACAGCTTGCAAGCCAGATGGGACTGGAAGCCCGAAGTGGGGAAAGGACAGGGTGGCTGTCTCCGGGGCGGCCAAGTCATCTTGGGCTCTGGCCGCATAGGGACGTGGGTTCAAGCTCAGCAGCTTTCTGCACCCAGCACCACCCTCGAAACCAGACAGTGTGACTTTTCTCTCAGACTCAGTTTCCTCCTCAGTGAAGTGGGGGGATGATCCCGACCTCCCAGGGCGATCATGAGGCTTAGATAAAGGCACCGTTTAGGAAACAGCAGCACAGTAGTCTCAGCAAACATTCATTCTCTTTCCCTCCAACACCTGAGTAAGGTAGGCATTTCCTCTGGAGTTTTGGGCAATGCGACCATTAGACAAAACCTTTTAGTGATCTTGGTCAGAAAACTCTGCCTCATGATTTCCTTGAGTTTGTTTAAGTTGCAATGAGAACGAAAAGAATTGGAAGTTTAGAGGAAAATAGGAGAGATATTTCTTCTACCTGTGCGCCCCTTCTTTGGGCTTCCGCCCTTCCTCTGTGGCACACAAGGGATTGGGATATTGTGTTCCCAAACGGGAACCGCTTGAAGGAAGCCCAGAGGGGGCTTGGACTTCAGGCCCAAGAACGGGAGGAATTTTCCACCCACAAATCTAAAAATGGCTGCTCTGTGCCACTCAACCTCCAGTTGTTTTTTTCTGGCAGGAAAACAAAATAAAACCAAACCACCTTTTATTTGGCAAACAAGATGTTGGGGAAGTCTTGGGAAGATGAAGCTGGGGGAAAAGAAGGGCTGAAGAGGAAGAAGTTTTCATTCACTGAGCCTCTTGCTGTAGGAGGTGATTCACAGTCTTTATTTGATTTGATCTCCGCACCATGCCTCCATTACCTTAAATGTCATTACCTCTACTTCATATTCCTATAGGGATATTCAGACTCAGAGAGGTTAAGCACCGTGTTCAGGGTGACACAGCCAAGAAGTAGTGGCATCAGCATTTGAGCTTAGTGTAGCTCTGCAGCTGGCCATATTTCCGAAGGGAGATTAAATGGGTTTCTGGAAGCTGAGCCTGGGCCTGCAGTTTTGGGGCAACTGGTCCCAGAGTTTGGATGACCCTGCTAGGACGCCTATATGGGGATCTTGCCATAGGCTGGTCCTTAATGAGCCTGAGTGTTCCAGGTCTGAAGGCGATCAAAAGTGATGGGGGCTGTAGCTCGGGACCCCTGAATTATGCCCTAAGGATTTATGTAAGAAATCTCCTTCTGTGGTAGCCCTCCGCTCACTTCTGCTCGGTTTGCTGCAGCCTAGCTCTTAAGATCAGCTATCTAACCATTGCTCCTGCCTCTGCTCCTGCCTTCAGATTGACTTTCTAATTGGCTTCCAGAACTGTAGGAGAATCATAGCTTTCCAAAACATGGGTCGGACTGTGGCATTCCCCTCCTTAAAACACATGGTGGTCACAGCTTATTTTGCCACTTAGCACCCACTCCTCCCTTATGTGGCATCAGCTTTGGGAGAGCCAACGTGTGTATTTCATTTGAACCTGTGGGTGGATCACATGACCTGGGCTGAGCCAATCAGCACGTATGGTTCCCCTGGTCCCCCAGATCAGTTCAGCAATAAGCACAGGACCAAAATCAGATCAGTCAGGGCTAGAGAGACTCAATTTTGGGACTTGGCTTGAGCTAAGGGAAATGGACTCTCCTCTGAGCTCCACTGTGATGTGAACTGAGGTTCTCAGGAACCACCACACGGAGCCTTAGAATGGGGATCAACTTAGAGCCAGCAGAGTCAAGAAAAGAAGAGCAGGGAAATCTTAGCCTGGTGACATTGTTTACACCTTGGATCAAGCTGTGCCTGCAGCTCTCCTGGGTCTTGTCATTTTTGTGAGCCAATAACTAACCCTTCCCTTTTGTTCTTGTTAAAGCTATTTTGAGTTGTGTTTTTCTTTATGTGCAACCAAAAGGATCTTAACTGATACACAAATCCTTTGATGTGTTCACGTTGCCTTCAGGAGAGAGTTCAAGTCCTTTAAATTGGATTTTAAGGCTCTCGGTGATCAGACCCTGACCTCTCTCTCCAGACACCTTCTATGTGGATCCCTGGACGTGCCATCACCTGGTGTTTCTGAGCCTTTGCCCATGCTGTTTGCCCCCTGAGGAATGGCCTTGTCTGCTCTGTTCTCTTGGTAAGCCTCTGCTTTGACCATCAAGGCTCAGCTAAGGCATAAAGAAATCCCTCCTGGGAAACAGGACTGAAGCAGAAGTTTCCTCTTTGCTCCCACGTGGACCTTTACACTGTAGCACCAATGAAACTAAACTTGACACTTAAGGTTGGATTCCTTGTCTGAGTTTCTCCCTAGATTTTGAACTCTTTGAGGATGGAGACTCATTGAGGATGAGGGATTCATCCATTCAGCAAATATGGACTGAACATCTACTACATGTCAGAGGCTCCTCTAGGTGCTGGGGATAAACAAATGTGAACAAATGTACCAATTTCCCTCTTGTCTGGCAGGGGAAGCAGACGCCGATCGAGTAAACACAGGGGGTCTGGGTCATTTCAGAAAGCGGTAGGGCTGTGACATAATAAGACAAGGGGATGCCTGCTTCATGTTTCTGGGCTTGGAGCCTAAAGGAGGGCCAGGCTCCAAGCAGGGCCTCAGGAAGTGACCATTTAATGAATGAATAAGGAACATCCCCTCAGCCTTTCTTTATGACTCTACCAGTAACTCAGGACTCTACCAGAACCTCTTTGATAGTCATTTATTTCCCATTTTCAGCCTACACCCCCTCTTGGGGTGTAGTTATATAAATGACATTTTTTTATGTGTACAACACACCTTTCCTGATGGGAGTTGAACAAAGGCCACATTCTCTTTGACTTCATGGTGCGGCTCCATCCCTGTCTTGGTCTAGCATCAGGAAGCCGTGCGCTCCTCTCCCTGACTTTGATCAAGGCTCCCACTAGCCTTCATCTTTCCAGTCCTCACTCATCTGTCTCCTCCACAGGCCTATTGCCAGCCCTTTGATCAGCTCTGTGACTCTTCTGGGCTTTATCTGGCACCATTAAGACGATGAGACTTCATCCTGTTTTGTGTCACTCACATGCTCAAAAACTTTCGATGACTCACTATTGCCTACAGCATCAAGTCCAGACCCACAAGGGCTTCCCTTGATCTGACTTCCGCCTCCTTTGCAGCCTGTTTACCATGACTGCTCTCCTACAGAGCACTCATTTGCTGCTGAGCACTCAACACCTCCGGTGTTCATTTATTCCTCTATTAATTTACACGTCCTTGGATGTCTTCTCCCACAGGATCATAAGCTGTTTGAGGGCAAGGATCATATCTTGCTCATCCCTGAGTCTCCAGCACCAAACCCAAGGCCTTCTCCACTGTGAATGCTCAACAAATCTTTCCAGAGGTGAAAATCTGTGCACGACATTGCCCCACCTGCTTAGGATTGAAGTGGCTTGTCCTGCCGCATCAGTCTTGAGGTCCCCATCTCAGGGCCAGACTTAGTCCCCTTATTGGGGTATAGACCACAATAATAATTCTGGCATTCTTGTTTAAATCTTATACTTGTTCTCACCCCCCCCCCCCTTTTTTTTTTCATTCTTAGTCCACACACCTAATCCCATGATTTCCTTCCATGCTTTGGCCTCATCACTGTGGCATTTTGTCATTGGGATATTTTTGGTGTTATTAGCTGTGTTGATATACATTTTTGTCTTGTTTGGTATCTCTTTGGAGTCCCTGTCCTCCCGTACCCTTAGGCTTTATGGTCTGAGTGGAGTTAACTCCATGCCCCACTTCCATGGGTGAGCAATAGACCTATAGCAGCCAATTAGAACATTATTAGTTGTGGCCACAGTGATTGGCTCAGGGAAGGCAAGTGACACAAGCTAAGCCAATGAGAGCCAGCTCTGGGATTTTAGCTAGAACCAATGGGAAAGATGCTTTCTATTTCTATAGGATTTGCAGAGCTGGCAGAATGTGGGCCTGAGCAGCTGGGCTGTTTTGCCGTCACCCAGGGAGAGCCTGCCAGAGGGTGATGCCAACACAGAGAAGAGCAGAGCCAAGGGGAGGATAGGAGACAAATTTCTGATGACAGTGTCTGAGTGCCCAGTTCCTGATGTGCCTTTAAGCATCATCTTCTCCTGTACTTTTCCATTATGTGATCAATAAATGTTGCCTTTCTCCTTAAGTTTTTTTGAATGAGGTTTCTGTCTCTGCCACCTAGGAGAAACCTGCTGGAAACTGTAACTTTGAAGCTGTGTGTCCCTTCCTTCACAAAACTTCTAATCAAGCAGGACCTGACTCTGGAAGGACCCTTCGTTTAATAGTCTCAATGTTCCAAGAAGGAACCCATCATCCTGGTCCCAGTTCTCGATCTCTAAGCTGCCTCCTCACCTGTATAGCATGATTCCATGGTCGTGTTGATTTGAGGGAGAGAAGGGGCTCACACTGTGGGTCCATACTCAAAGCTTTGCCAAAGCTCAAATTTCATATCCACGGATCCCAGTTCATATATCCACATCCCCTCAAAAATGCACATATTTTTGCCAACAGCTCTGCAATTTCACCCTTGAGTGGCATCAGGATTCTTGGGCGGGTGCCATCCATTCCTGGCAATTTGTCTGCATCTTGTTTGTCAACTGGAGTTGGAACATTTGCCCGCCAGAGCAGTGCCTTTGGCGCCCCTACTTCCAAAAGACAATTTGGGAGCAGGAATTGCCCTGAGGTCCTCCTCAGTCACAGCTGAGGCTGAGGCTCTCAGATGTTCTAGATATCTTTTTTTTTTTTATCTCTGAACTCTCTCCCAGAGCTGCGATCATCAAGCATCTCAACGGTCCTTTATCTGACCTGCTTTCCATTTGATGGACTTGAAAAATCACTGATTCTTGGCCCTACAGTCCATCTCAAGGTGACTTTTGGGTGTCTTTGGACTGCATCATTTCAAAGCCTCACTGCCCCAGATAGGCTTCCTGATTCTAAGTCATCAGTTTTTAAAGATTTTCCAAAAGATTCCTTTTTCTTTGTAACAGCCTCTCCTTAGCTTGTTGCTTTGTTTTGTTTTCTTTCTCACTGTTACCATCAGACTCTGCTGGCCTGTGGTTGGAGGAGGGAGGAGGTCCTACGCTATCTTGGGATGCCACCATCTCAGCATGTAGGTTCTAGGGTCACTGTGGTGGGAAGAGAGAGTTGGAGTGTCACATAGCTCCCCACAGCCCCGGCTGGGAGATGATCTTACAGGTTAGCTTCTGTTTGCTTCTCCGGCTCTGCTCCCCCCACCATATCTGTGCCCAGGAGGCTGGTCTATATGGACCAATCAACAGGTTCTCTTTGTCCTCTGGCTTCTGGTTGGGTTCTATCAATGGGAGGCCCCAGCAGGGTTTGGAGGCAGGAGGACAACAAGATCAGAGTGTCCCTTGGCTGAAGGCCACTGCTCCTGGCAGTGGTCCTTCCTACACATGTCCCCTCTGCAGGCTTGGCAACCACTCCCTCCTCGTCCTTTAGGCTTAGAGGTGGTAATGGCTCTGCACTAATGCTGGCCCTGGAGAATTGTGCTAGCCTTTGTGCAATCTGCCAGTTCTGCCTGCCCCTTAATGAAGCTCTCCTCAAATGGTCCACATGGAACGTTCCGTGTTTCCTGCCAGGATTCTCACTGATATTGACACTTATGTTCACCATTCATTGGCCAGATCTAGTGCCTTGGGCAAGCTTATTGCAAGGGGCTAGGAAGCACGGAGCCGCCTGTGCTCAGGGAGAGGGTTACGACAGGTGTGGATGTGCTCCGGCCTCCACCACAGGCCAACAGCTCCCAGTCTTTGGCATGGAACACTCTGGGATCCCAGTAAGTTCCTTCCAAATGAGTCCCCACACTTCTTATGGCATACTGCTCTTTGAAGCTCCTCTCCCAGGGCACAGCAGAATGCAAGGAGCTTTAGGTTCCTGTCCTGACTTTGCTGGGTCCTCACTGTGTGACTTCGGGCAAGCCAATCTCCCTCTCTGAGCTAAGTTTCCTCACTTGCAAAAAAAGGGTATTGCCACTTATGTTGCAGGTGCACTGTGGGGCTTAGATAGGGCATGCACAGGCCCTGGCACACCAGAGGCTTGCAGGAAATGGCAGCTAGAATTAACCATCACATCCATGCCTTGGAAAGATCAGCATCTACGCACTCTTTTAACACTGTTCCCTGAACACCTGCTCTGGGCTAGGCATGTCTTGGTGCGGAATACAGAGTGAACAAGACAGAGGAGGTTTCTGCCTTGTGCAGTGTTTCTGGCAGGAGGGGACAGGCAATTGACAAATAAATAGAAAGATAATTCAGGGAGTGGTGAGTGCTCTGGAGAAATAAAACAGGGTGACGTGAGAGAGAAAGATGGGGTAGGGTGCCTGGGAAAGCCTCCTGGAGATGACATTAGAGCTTGACCTGAAAGAGTGGAAGAGGCCTGTGTGAAGGTCTGGGGCAGAAGGTTTGGCCCAAAAGGCACTCCCCCAAGCTGGGCGAGAACTTGGTCCATTCCTGGGACAGAGTGAAGCCCAGGATGGGGTGGTGGCGGCGTGGGAGGTGAAGGGCAGAGCGGTAGTGGTAGTACCGGAAGTCAGAGAGGTGGGCTGTCCAGGTCCTGTGGGTCCTTGTCAGCCAGGGGGAGGGGCCCGCATGTTATAGAAGTGGAATAAGGGCCATCCATCAGGAGGTTTTAAGGAGCAGGTGCAACACACAGCGAGTCTCTGGGTGAATTCTCCCCATCTCCAGTCCCCAGTTCTCCGACCTCATTTGCCCAGACAGTCTCTTTAACAAATTGCCATTTCTGGAGAATTGCGAGCTTCTGTTGAGGATCCGAGCAGGTTCCGCTCTCAATTCAAGGGAAACCGCGGCCCACAGTCCCAGGGGTCAGGCCCAGATCCACCTGCGGGATCCACCCCCTTGCACACTGAGAACCTGTAGCGCTCCCGGTGCCCTGCGGGGGCCCTGCGCATGCGCTCTCTCCTTTCTTGGGCTCCCTCTCCCGGGGAGGCTGTTGTTGTCATCTCGGTTCTGTAGATGAGGAAACTGAGGACCCAGCATCTCCCACTCCCTGCTCACCTCAGGACGTGTCTCCCTCCTCCCGCAACAGCCCACACGGCACCCTGTAAATAACTGCATGTTCCCAACACCTCTCCTCCTTCTCCTTGGAAACCTGCTTTCTCTTTGGACTCGGGCTGCCGGGCTGTGCGATTCCCGGCTTGGCTCAGTGCGGAGCGTGGCGGCAACTCGCATCTGCAGGCCTGGGCGGGCAGGCGCCTTCGTTCACTAGGTGGGTGACCTTCGGTAGGTCACTTCACCTCTCTGAGCCTCAGTTTCCTCACTGGGAGTGCGGGGGGATCGTAGCTAAGGTCTGTGATGAGATTAGACGAGGACTTGTACACAGGTGTCCGGCTGAGTGTGGAACACGCTCGCGTGCTTAATGAAACTGGTTCCTCTTTTCTTCTCTTCTCTCGTTCTCCTTTCCCTCTTTTCCTTACCTAATCAGTTCTGCGTCCTAGATGTTTTGGAGGGAGGTCAGGGTCCACACACGCGGATGCCGGTAGGACCAGACACGTGACAGAGAGGGGACACTGCTGGGCTCCTTGTTAACGAAGGGCATGGGAAGAAGCCGGCTTCCCAAGCAGACCTGCACAGAGCCGGTAACCTGGGGGAGGCCCGTCACGGGGAGGATGTGGGCCTGGGTTGTCTAGGGGCCTCTGATGCCTTCTAAGGTCTCCCTCCAACTCAGGGCCGGATGCAGGCTCCCCTAGATTGCAGGAGCCACTTAGATTTCCTGCCAAACCAAAGTTTCATATTTACGTTTCATTTCACCTAGTGGAAGGGAGAAGTCGAATGCGGTCTTTCAGTGGCTTTTGGTAGATCTTCTGGAAGAAGTGGGAAGGGGCTTTACTAATGGGGAGGGGTGAATCAACGTGACCCCCTGACGTCCAGAGCCTGTGGAATGATGGTAAGAGCAGGAGCTAACTTTGCTGAGCTACTTTGTGCTATCCGCCCTGTATGCACTACCTTGTTTAAGCTGCACAACAACCTTATGAAGTGAGTAATTAGTATTATGCCCATTTCACAGAGGAGGAAAGAGGCAGAGAGAGGCCAGGAACCTTGTCAAGGCCAGACAGCTAGAAGGTGCCATGGAAGATTTGCATCCAGGCTGTGTGGCCCTTGCCTCACTGTTCTTCTGGGATCAGGAGGTCTGAATGGGAGATGGGACTCACTCTGCAGCTGAGTGGAGGGTGAGGAGACACTAAGTGATTATTGAGCACTCTCTGTGGGTCACTGCCTGCTGCCGTGTGGTCACCCTGTGGTCTCTGTGTAGTTGCTATGGTGGACGAAGTTTGTCTTAGTCTGCCCTGTAGCCTTTCTTCTGTACAGCTCCTTAATATTCCTTTGGAGATTCACCCTCCCCTTATTCTCTGGCCATGTGGTTTGGATAGAGTCCTCCAATTCTCCTTGTTCAAGCTCTACAGACGGGTGCATAACCCAGGCCTAGGATTAAGCTTTCGACATGTGACTTGAGATGGTCCAGTAAGACTCAGTCATGGAAATTATTCTGGAAATGTTAGGAAAATTCTTCTTCTGTTCGAGTTACTGAACTAAGAAAGTGTGAGCCTAGAGCTGGAAGGTCACAGTGTGGAAGGAGCCTGCATAAGGGAGAAGCCAAGCCAGAGAGAAACAGAACTGATAGACAGAGAGAGACTGAGCCCTGAGGATATTGTATGACTCCTGGATCAAGCTCTTCCTGAAATCCAGAATCTGCCATTGAATTTTTTAATTACATGAAGTAATGGAACCCTTTTTTGCCCTTGAAGCATTTTGCTTGCTTTTTCTATCACCTGCATCTATATAGGATTGGCTGGCATCGTGCTAACTACTCCATGTATGTTATTACATTTAATCCAACGAGGTAGTTGATATGGTGCCTACTATGCAGATGAGGGAACTGAGGTTCAGAGAGACTTCTGCTGGTTAAGGTGTCACAGCCAGTACATGGCACAGCTGGGATTAGACCCCAGGCATTTTGACTCTAGACTGCACCTTGATCACCCTGCTGTATGGCAGGAAGGCTGGTTCCCCCCGCCCCCCAAATACCTCTTGAAATGTCTCCTCTCCAAGTCACATCCAACTGCTCTCCCTGCTTCTACTCTCATCCCCTTTAATCCCTGCTTCCTTGGAAGTCTTCTCTGGCTACACCTTCAGACTAAATTCTGTTTCCTGGTAGACATTTTTATGGCCCAAGGTACTTTTCTTCTTAGCTCGACTGAACTTCAATAATGATTTGTTCCAGGTTTATTTCTTCCGCTGGGTGGGAGTCCCACAGGGGCAAAGATGACGTCTGTTTGCCCATTGTTGCAGCACTGAAGCCTGGCACAGTGCCTGGCCCGTGGTGGGCACCTGGTAAATATTTGCCGAACAAATGGATTGTGCAGTTTTTCACTCCCACTGGGGCCCTGGATCATTGTACACCTGTTTGACTGCAGTGTTATATCATTCTGACACTGCAAAATTCGCTTGTGCTCTGCTGTATTGTAGGGTACCTGTGATCCCGGACGCGCCTTATCCTGGCTCTCCCTGCAAGACAGTGAGTTCTTTGAAGACTGGGGCAGCGTCTCCGACCATCATCCACTGAGAGTAGTAATAATACTAACAATGATACAAGGAATAATACTAATGAGGAGCACTTACTATCTGCCAGGCACAGCCCTGAGGCTTTACACGCATTGCCTTATTGAATCCTTACCTCAACTGCATGCGAATGTACTGTTATGACCCCATTATACTTAAGGGCAAACTGAGGCTCAGGAGGTTATGTGGCTCTTTTGCTTCTGCCGTTTGAGTTAAGGGTCTGCCTGGTGCAATCAAAAGAGAACTTGTTTTTACCGGTGACTTTAATGGGAGCCTGCCAGGCCGGGCTGGAAGGCAGTGAGGATAGCATGAAGGCTGAAGGAGAGCTAAAAGGTTGACTCAGCAGCTGAAGGCCTGGCTGTGCCCTGCTGAAAGGAGGAGAGTCTTTGTTGCAGAGGTCAAAGGGGGGCGGATAAGCATCCAGGAGAGAGGGGAACCCTCAGGGCGAGGGAGCCGAGGCTGAGGGAGAGTTCAGGGGTGTTGGAGAAAGGGCCCTGGCTGGGGAGTCTGGGCTCCTACTCTGGCCTCAGCACCTCCTGGCTGTGTGGCCAGGCTCTGGCCTTAGCACCCCACGGCAAGGCATTGGCACCTCTCTGAGCCCACTTTGCAGTGCTGACGCCAGCCTTGACTTAACACCTGGAAATTGCCTAGCCAGTGCCTGGCAAAGAGTCACGGGCACTGTGTATGTGGCATAGGCTACCTGCCTAGGCGGCTGCGGCCCGTCATCTGCCTGAACTTGGGTCATCCTCGCAACAACCCCTGGGAGAGGGCCCCTTGAGGATCCCATTCTGCAGTGGAGACGGGGCAGAACAGGGCAGCTGTTTGCTCAGGGTCGCTCAGCACGTACGAGACAGCTGGATCTGAGTTCTGGCTGTGTGGTTCTGGAACTTCTGCCTTACCATTCTGGCCTTCTCAGGGTTGGAACCTGGTTATCAGTGAGAGACAGTTGCTCACTTTGTACTCTCGCCTCCTTTGGCCAGTGTCTGTACTCCTGGTTTTACCTTTGAGGGACCACTCCCCTTTCTCCCCCGAGCAGGTCTCGGGGCGCAGTAGACATTTATCAGCAAACCTGTGCTGGCACGGCCCGTTTGGCAGGAGATGGGGGAAGGGGTGCCGGCGCCAGGTTTCTCAGGGGTCCCCTCAGCGGACCGTGGTGATGTCGTGTGGGGGGCTGGCGAGGGGCCCAGAGGTAAGGCACCGGCGCCTCGCTCACCGAAGTCACACCTCCGCAGCCTTGCCAGTCTCCACACCACCTCTGCTATTTACTTAACATTGCCCTCTAATTTCACGCACTTGCAAAAATAAAACCCTTCACTGCGTTTACTTCAAAAGGAAACCTCGGCTGGCTACTTCACACCAGAAAACCAGTGTCACTTGCTATAACAGAGGGTAACCAGGCGCATAAACACAACGGAAAGGAAACGCGTGCCGACGTCCAGCTCCCCGCTCTGGGGGCCTGACACCTGCCCTGGGTCTCAGGCCAGCACCCTTGTCATTGAAAGGGAGGGGGCTGATGTCAGAGAGGTGTTAAGGATCCCCCGGCACCAGCCTGAGACTTCCTCCTGGATGCAACTGAAGTTGTTGTAAAAGAACCGAAAAAGAGGACCACGTGTTTCCATGTTTGACTTGCTGTCGAAAGCGGTACCTGCCAAACCACCTGGAGCCAGTGGCTGAGGTACCGAGGCTTCTGTGCTCTGGAAAACGCACCCCTTTCCCTGGGGTCGGCCTCACTTCCCCTCCCGCCTGAGCTCTCCTCGGCCTCAGCTCCACCGACACCAAGGAAGCAAGGCCTTTGTCTCTCTGAGGCTCTGTCTCCCCGTCTAGAAAACACGGATAATGACTTCCTCTTGCCAGGGCTCTTTGGAAGATTAGAATGAGACACTATGTGTCAAAGTGACTCCGCACGCTGTCTGGTACCCGGTACCCGGGCAGCGAGCCTTCCTGCCCTTTGATCCCAACTTGCTCAAATTTAGAAATTCTGTTCGCAGCCACAGCTGTCTGCCTCCATACCCTTTCCTCTCTTGCAGGCTCTTTCTTTTCACCTAGAGAGTGTGACAGCTTTGGGCTCAGATCTTCTCTCTTTCATCCCCTCCAGGGTCAGATCACCTCTCTGAGCCTCAGTCTGCTCATCTTCAAAATGGGAACAGTCACAGCCTCCTCAGCAAGTCACTGTATGGACAAGGAAATACTTTGTCATGGGTGACGTTTTGCGCACACGTAAGGACTTATTTTTCTGATTTGTGATCCTCTGGCGAGGGAGGGTTATCGGGAGTGTTGCCTGGGTGTGACCGCCTATACCCTCAGGGGAAATTATCTGAGTTTGAGTCCACAAGAAAGACTTCTGGAGTTCACGACAGGTGGCAAGCGGATGTCTCTGTCGTGGAGGGGAACGCTGTGGGCTCCAGCTGAGGCAGCTTCTGTTTTTAGCTGGAATCATTGCCGCTCAGCCCCCCATGTGGAAAAAAGGAATGTGGTGCAGAAATAGCCCGTCCCAGGGGCTGCCCAAGAGAAGGGCTTATTTTGACTCAGGATGCTGCAGAAGCTGTGGCAGCCTTGTCAAAATACATCTGCCTCTTCTGGAGCAGCCCACGGCTCCTCAGACTCTCGCCAGGACCAAAGCACGGCTGCCAGACGTGCACATCTGGAACCGGGCCCCTGGGAGCCGAGGACAGCCCTGGCTTTGATTCCAACAATAACCACCTTCCAAGCACTAGAGGGCGGAAAACAGATATCCTATGTCAGTGGCACGAAGGAGCCCAGTTTGGTCTCCAGGCTCATCCATCCCTGTGGTCCTCCGAATTGGCACGGGGCCCGGCAGAGTCTGGCAAGTGGAAGGGGGAGTGTCCACAGCCCTTCCTCTGTGGAATTTGCAGTGGGCGTTCTCATACCCATTTCACAGGTGGGAAAACCGAGGCCCAGTCCACAGAGTGACTTCTGGGGATGAGCTCTCACCCCAGCCACGTATTTTCTCTTCTCCAAGCCCTGCTCTGCACCTTTGAGCTGCTGTGGCCTCTGCCTAGGATGCCCTTCCTTCTCCTAGAATTGTTCCCAAACCAGGAGACCTGTGTCTTCCTCTGGGCACAGTCAGTCCCTGCCTCACTGGGACTCTGTGCAGGCTCCGTGGTGGCCCTCATTTGCCTGCCCAGTGACTTGGGCTGCTTGTCAGAGAGGGGGCGGAAGCACCTTTTGGCACAGGGCCAGGCAGGCGCCTGCCCGGCGTGGGCCTGAAACATGTTTACCGAAAGAGTGAATGGCGATGGAGTGTTTCACCGAGGGGCACCCCAGCTCAAACCACCCGGGTTGATTCAGCACTCAGTCAGGAAGATAGGATATAGGACCTCTTTCAGGCTCCCTAAATTGAAGGCAGCTTCAGGGAGACAAGAAAACAGGTTCACGGCTCTCGAGCGGCACAGCCGCCTGCTCGCAGCTCCTTTCATACAAAACATCCTGAATCGGACTCATTCATCACCCACCAGGGCTAGCACAGGTGGGGCTCTGCAACCTCCCTGGCTTCTCAGGTTCAAAGCCCTGGTCAGTGTGGATGTCCAGCTCCAAGTCCAGATGACTGGCCCCAAGCCATCTCCTGTCTCTGGGCCCCCTGCCCGTGGGTTCCCTGGGCCTTACCGGCTCCTCCCTGCACCACTGAGCCTCCCAGTCGTGTCTCCCCACCTCCACCGAGCTCTCGCGGTCCCGTCTCCATTCACATGCCTCGCATGGGGCTGACTCATAGATCCTTTGTGAGCCCAGCTCTGACCACGCAGTTCTGACCCTGCTCAAAACAGTCAGTAGCTCACCCTTTTCTCTGCTGACATTTTCCAAAGTGGATTGTGCAGGTATTAACGGGGGCTGTGTGCATAGGAGGCCCTCGCTCAGGTGAGTGGGGACTGCTGGGCTAAATGAAGTCAAGCAGATTTTTCCCTTCAGGAGGTTTTGGGGCCTTTAATGTGCTCTTGTGGATGATGATTCTCAGAGAGGTGACACAGAGTGTAGCATTTCTAGAGCTTATCTGATCATGGAAGCTTTCAATGGGGAGCATCAAGGGAAGGGGTGTTCTGAAAAACGCGCTTCGGGAAATGCCGGCTTGTTGGCTGGAGCCTAAACTCCTGACCTTGGCACTTGAGGTCCTTTACGGCACGGCTGAGCCCACCTTTGCCACCGCCGCTCTGCCCATTCCAGTCGCATCCAGAAAGTTCCAGCCAAAAAGAACCTCCGGACGCTCCCTGTGCCTGCTGCTGCTTTCCTGCCTCTGTCTGCCGCCCACTCATCCTCCCGCCAGACTCACTCTTTCCCTCCATCCCAAGCCGCTCTTCCTTCCAGGCCCAGCCCAAATGTAACCCTTCCTCCAGCCTTCCCAAGTGATGGCAGGATGGGAGACCTCTCGCCTTCCTCTTGCCCCGTGGGCCCCAGTCTGGCCAACGTTAGGTCACTGAATGTGACATTAGTATACAGAAATCTTTGGACCCACTCTAATTTGCTAAAAAAAAATAAAATCACTTGCAAACCTGAGTGATTAATCAGCATCAGTGCGGGTCTTTCCTTCATGGTGCGCCTTAACCACTGACATCGCTTGATGCAGCGGCTGTGGTCCTAGGGCATGGACTGAGCGTTCCCTAAAGAGCCCCAGAGTCCGTGGCAAATGGGCAGCACCCAAAGCTAAAATGAATGAACATGCTTGGTCCCGTGTCAGCTGCCCCCCCGAAGGGACAATGCCATTAATATTGCAGGAGGGGACTAATGTTTACTGAGCGGCTGCTTGGAACAGAGCACCGTACTTGATGCTTTACACACGTCATGTCCTCTGATGGGCGGAGCCCTGCCGGGGGAGGAGCTCCCGGGAGGAGCTGGAGTCTGGGAGGGCTTGGGGGACCTGCTGGGACCCACCCAGCTGGGAAGTGGTAACACCAAGGCAGGAACTCAGCTGAGAGCAGCGCCAAAGCTGCTTCTCCTATTGGACCCCAGTCAGGACTCAGGTCAGAGGACTTCTCCTCCAGGAGCCCACCTTGCCTCTATGCGGGGCTCCCCATGCCGGGCCGTTGTCCCCATCCAGCGTGGCACTCCCGTGCTTGCTTGGGCAGAGCCTCTGCTTGTGAGTTATCCTCCCCGTCAGCATGGGAGCCCCTCAAGGTCAAGTCTTACTTGTGTTTGCACCTCCTATATCTAGCATGGAGTTTGGCTGCATGCATGAGGTTATGCGTTTGAAGTGAGGCATAGATGTTTTTTGGCCTGAGGAAGATTCTAGGTCTTCATGGGAATAGCCCTAGGAAGATAAGGACTGAGGTCCAGTGCTTTGAAACCTACCATCATGCATTCCTATGGAATCGATAAGTCCTATCATCTTCTCGTTCAAAGGTGACTCCTGTTAGATGACTAAGCATCATTTTGAGCCACAAACACCCAACAGGAGGTGGTTGGTGGCAACAGACAGGTCAGCACTATGCAAACAAGCAAACTGTTGAAATGTGGATGTCATTTTAGCTACACAGCAATACTAGTTGGCATTAAAACACACACCAACACAGTCTCCCTGCAGCATGCAGAGGAATCCTGAAAAAATGCAAAGTAGATCATGTCACACCTCTGTTCAAAACCCTCTAGTAGTTTAGAATAAAACCACCACACTTAGAATGAAGTCCAAAGTCATTTCCTTGGTCCCCAAGGCTCCACATGAGCTAAGCCCCCTCTTCCCTCTACCCTCCTTGCCCACCATTCTCCCCTTCCTTGCTCCACTTGAGCCACAGGCACTCTGTCTTTCTCAAGCTGCCAACCTTGTTCCTGCCTCAGGACCTTTGCACTTGCTATTGCCTCCACCTAGAACACTGTCTCCCCCCACCCCCGCCCCATCCTTACTTAGCTGACTCCTTGGTATTCACTTTTGGGCTTGAATGTCCCTCCTCAAAGAGACTGTCCCTCCTTTACTCTCTAAATTCTGTTTAAACGAGGATGTCAGTTCCTATCTCATTACTCTGTTTAATGGCCTTTATAACACTTGCCACTGTCTGAAACTATTTTGTTTGTTTAAATATGTTTATGTGTATATTGCTTGTCTCCCCAATTAGAATAAAATCTGCAGGAGGAGAGAAACCTCATCTGCCCTGTTCACTGCTGTGTCCTGCTGCCTATAACACCCACAGTGGCACAGGAGACTTGCTCTCTGAGTAGGAAGACAAGGAAGTGCTTTAGAATACAGGCTCGGGCTGATGGCTGGGGTTCAGATCCCAGCCCTCCCACTTATTGGTGGATGACATCCCCACTTTACAGATGAGCAAACTGAGGCACCAGGAGGTTAAGTGACCTGCCCGAGGTCACCCAAGGGCACACAAAGCACTCACAAACCCCACCTCCTCAATGCAGTGGACAAGGATCTCTGCTGCTCCCTCCAAGCTGCTTTCCCACCCTCTCCCTTAGGCATGCTGACCCGCCTGCGATCTCCTGGAAATACCCTGTCCTTTCTTGCCTCTGCCCTTGTGCACCTGGCCCTCCCTTCACCTAGAGCACCTTCACCTCCTCTTGTCAGCTGGCTAACTCTTCTATCCCTGGCAAGACTCACCTCAGCACCAGGTGCATGTCCTGAACCCAAGAGGTATGTTGGCCCTGTCAGTAGCGATCCCCACTGTTCTCAACCTTGCCTCCCCCTGCACCTGGCTAAGCTGAGTCCCGCCCCCCAACTCACCCCCCCCACACACACCCCCCAGCACCGTCTCTTGCATCGTCTGTGTTTGCCTGTATCTCATGCAGCCCTTCCTGCCCTGTACCCTCCTGGCCTCTACCACCAGCCTGTGGGCTATTTGAAGGCTCGGCCACATCTGAATGTTCAAGGCCTGGCGCGAAGCAAGCATGGAAGAGGATTTGTTGCAGGAAGGGGCATGATGATCAGCCCTTCGAGGCAGCTACCGGGTGGGGACTAGAGCGATATGGCCAGTACCAGGGGCCAGAAAGCTCTCCGACAGGGAGACTCCCTGAGCCTTTCAGGGCAACCACGGATTAGGGACCCGGTGGGGCCGGTGGCCTCCTCTCCTCCGTGGTGGTTGCCTGTGGCTTTCAGCTCCCTCTGCTGTCTCGCGGGGCCTGGTGAAGCTGGGGTTGACTCTTTGTGACTGGTACCAAGTAACAGGCCCTGTCTGTGTCTGGGAAGTTCTGCAGTCAGGCTCCTCCTGGGGGAGAGGGCTGGGGCTGAGCAAGGCTGAGCCTCCCCCCCCCCCCCCCCCCCCCCCCCCCC